>NW_006408568.1:13066695-13071778 GCF_000296735.1 Chrysochloris asiatica
GTCAGGAGGGACCAGTCGCTAGAGAAGGATATCATGTTTGGTAAGGTGGAGGGTCAGAGAAAAAGAGGAAGACCCCTAGCAAGATGGATTGGCAAAGTGGCACCATCAATGGGCTCAATCGTGGCAACAGTTGTGAGGTTGGCCCAGGATCAGGCAGTGTTTCGTTCTGTTGTACATAGGGTCATTATGAGTTGGTACTGTCTCGATGGCACCGAACAAAAACAACAACAACAACAATTAACATTCATGGAAACAGCAGACAAGAAACCAAGGGACTTCAGATTCACTTGACCTAAGTCTCATACTCATGTGAAAGTTAGACAACGAATAAGGAAGACTGTAGAAGAATTGATGCATTTGAGTTACAGTATTGACAAAGAATATTGAAAGTACCATGGATTGCCAGAAGAACAAACAAATCTGTCTTGGAAGAAGTACCACCAGAATGTTTTTTGGAAGTGAGGATGGCAAGACTGTGTCTTACATTCTTGGACAAGTTATCAGGAGGAATGAGTCTCTAGAAAAGGACATCATGCTTGGTAAAGTAGAGGGTCAGCAAAAAAGAGGAAGACCTTCTGTGAAGTGGATTGGATCAATGGCAGCAACGAGCTGAAACATAACAACAGTTGTGAGGTTGTCTCAGGGCCAGGCAGTGTTTCCTTCTGTTGTTCATAGGGTTGATATGAGTTGGAAGCAATTGGATGATGCCTAACAACAACACACCCATTCCGATTGACCAGCAAGTGTGCCCTGAATTGCTTTAGCCAGAGAATTAGATCTCAGAATCCTAAAATCCAGAGAATCAAACCACTCTCTGACTAGAGCCCTCAACGACAGGTGAACTCTAGCCAATTGTGATCAGAAAGTCAAGAACTAGGGATGATAAGGTTACCCAAGTCCTTTTTACTTTTGATTTTAGACCTTGAAAAAGTTAATAGCAAACAGTTTGAGCCAGTTTTTCCACTTACATGGTATATTAGTAATAACAAGCCCAGGAATGAGACCAGGAGACAATAGGTTCAAGTGTTCAAATCCTAATTATATCACATTCTGTGTTCTATTCAAGGGTAATTCTTGTCCTTCAATGAGCTTCAGTCTCCTTCCCTATAAATTCAAGGAAGGGATCAAATGATCTCTAACATCCCTTCAGGTTTCGACAGTCCTGAGCTAATACTAGCTTGGTTCATGGCAATATTCAGTAATAGTGTCTTCTGGTAACCAGCAGCCAGGTACCATGGGGGTTCCCACAACTGCTACTTCCAGCTGGGTCAATTTCTGTGAGTCCTACTGCTATAAAACTTGTTGTTATTGTTAAATGCCGTCAAATTGGTTTTTGACCCATAGTGACCCTGTGTAGGATTTCTGAGGAGCAACTGGTGGGCTTGAACCATAGGCCTCCGGTTCAAGCAAACTTTGCAGTCTAGCGTATTAACCAACAGTACCTACAGAACTAGGGGTTCTCAAATCAAAATGCTGTTGAGTGACCATTGTGTGCTAATGGTTGAGGATCCACATGGGAGTTCCTCCCATAACATAGACCTTCCATCTAGCAAATGCTTGTTAATTGCTGTTGGGTAGGCTCTGAAACATGGCAACCTTGTTTGTAACAGAATGAAGCATAGCTAAGCTCTGTACCATCTTTCAGCTCTATATCAGGCAGTATTCTGTTGAGCTTTGTAAGACTTTCTTTGGCTAATTTTTGGAAATAGATCAACAGGCCTTTCTTTCTAGTCTGTGTTATTCAGTCTGGAAGCTCCAATGAAACCTGTCCACCATGGTGACTCTTTTGGTATTGAAATACGAGTGGCATTGCTTCCGGCATCATAGTAACACATAAGCCACAAAACAATATGGCAAACTGACAAACAGGCACTTACAAATGCTTACTGAATTGGGGTGTGACGATAAACAAATTTCATAGTTGTAATTGGAATCAGGGCATTTTTCCTATGCTAAATGGATTATATGAATTTTTCCAAAATAGGAAAGGGTGTTGGATTGGATATAGAGTGAAGCATGTGCCACCTATCATTTCCTGCATACTGGGCGAAAAGAATGTAGAGGTCACATGCTATCGTTAACTGGGCAGGAGCTGCAGGTGCCACAGGGCTGTGTTTCCTGACTCCCTGCCATGAAAAACAAAAAGCACCGATAATCAATTCTCAGGGAAATCATTTATCACCTTGGTTCTAGAAAGAAAAGTTTCTGATGAGATGCTTCTCTCATGAAGTCCTGCTGACTTAATCCCCTTATTCTCTGAGGAAGTTGAGGAATGCTGGTATTTTTCCTTATTCCGAAGTCACATGGAGTTGGAGTTAAAGTGTTATGCAAAAGGATCATTTTAAAAGCTAGGAGTGCACAGGTGAAGTTAAATCATTCTAATCCTGATGGGGCCAGCATACAGAACAGCTCTGACCACCATTGTCCCAAGACAAGAGCTCAGAGGTGGTCCCACTGCCTGTATGCCTCTTCGTTCTTTTCTGTAGACATCATGTCTTTTCAAGAGTCCCTGGATGTGACAGACAGTTGATACACTTGGCTGCTAACCAAAAGGTTGGTGGTTCAAGGCCACCCAGAGGTGTCTCGAAGGAAAGTCTTGCTAATCTACTCCCCCCAAAATTAGTCTTTGAAAACCCTATGGAGCAGAGTTCTACTCTGACACACATGGGGGTCTCCAGTGATTGACTTGAAAGCAACTGATAGTTGGAATGTGGTTTCAGGCACACTGTTTAGTTTCCAGCCTGGTTGTTCAGAGACATTTCCCTCCCCTCAGCTGTTTTCCAAACCATGTCTGAGCCAGTAATTGGGAACCAGGCATGAGGGGGCTTTAGCACCCCCATGCTCACACTTTCCTCCAACCACTATCACCCCAACTGACATTCCTGGTGTCAAGTGTGGTTTTCTCAGTCTCAGGTTGTGGTGGGCACTGTAGGTCCATGTCCCCATGTCCACTCTGTACCACTCTGAAACAACCCCCAAGCTTCAGGAGGACACCCTGATTGTCTGAGGCGATTGCTCTTGTCATAGGTGTGGTTCAGGACTGAGAGTGAAGCTCAGGAGAAGCCTTCTGTCTCCTCCTAGATGTGAACAGGGAGGCCCATGACTCCAGGACATGCTGGCAGCCCTCTCAACACCAAGAAGAAAGCCAGCCTGAGCACTAAAATGACCTACAGAGGAGGCAGATGAAAGAGACCTGCAATCCTGACAAGATGAAGAACGTCTGGAGCAAATCAACACAGACGCTCATCCTACCTTGGAGTATTTCAGTTGTGTGAGCTGACCAATTCCCTATTGTTTACGCCACTTAGACATCATCTTTAGAAACTTGCTATTTTCACGGATCTATTACATAACACAAACAGTTAAGCCCTCAGCTGCTAATTGAAAGGTCAGAGATTCAAGTCCACCCAGAGGTGTCTTGGGATAAAGGTTTGGCAATCTGCTTTCAAAAAAATCAGCCATTGCAAACCCTAAAGAGCACAGTTTTACTCCAACATAATATGGGCTCGCTATGAATTGGAGCTGATTTGATAGCAACTGGTTTGGTTTGTTTTTAATTATTACAAAAGAAATACCAACAGTGTACTTGCTGTGCAAGCACAGCTGCAAGACAATTCTCTCTGCCAACCAGATGACCACACCAAATCCTCTTGTGTAGATATTCTGGAGCCACTGGGCTTGAGTTCCCCAAATGTCTATCATAACATTTCAGCATGTTCCCCCTAAATCCTGAGACTCATATACATCCATACTATAGATTTTTTAATAAAACGGGTAACATGATGAATAAGACATTATAGAAATACGATCTGACAGTATAATCTGGAAGAGATTGAGGAGCAGATTGACTAGAAGTCATGATGTAGGCCCGAGGGAACCAGATTCAGTTCAAACCAAGCAAGAAGGAGTTTGAGAGGCATGTTAAAGGAAGAATGGCTGCATGGAACTAGAAGGACCAACGTGAAAAGGAGCCAGCCTTGACCCCACACTTATACAGAGGATAATGATACTTTTCACAAAATAGAGTAAAATAGAAAGGAATGTGTGCTAGGAAGATATTTTAGCAATTTGATTAAAGAACCATGATAGTTGCAAGGTTGAGTAAAGCAAGAAAGCTATTTTTTTGTCTTAGATCACTTATAATTTTTTAATTTGCTTTGTTTTGCTTGGCAGGAGTTAGGTAGGAAGTTAGACCAGTAAAAGGGAGAAGATTTAGAGGGGAAAGAGTTTAAGGAATCACATCTCACTATTGCAGCAGAGATGGAGATGAGAATCGATGCCTTAAATCTCACCATCAATGCCTGCATATCAGGAATAAGGCAAGTCTAGCAAAGAAAGTCCTCACTTGTAGGAGCTATTCTAAAATAAATGATAGAGTCCTCATAGTTCCACAGTTAACTTCTCAACTGCTAACTGAAAGATACTCAAACTATCCCAGGATATAGAAAAGGATGGGCAGTTCCTGAATTCATTGTATGAAGTCAACATAACCGTGATACCAAAACCATAGATGCAAAAATTCTCAATAAAGTCCGACTCACTAGAACCCAACAACATAACAAAACATAAAAAAATTAAAATGATGTATCATGTATAATGAATGATCAAGTGGGATTCATAGCAGAAGTGCAGCCAGAGTGCTCCTTAGAGGTCAAGGTGACCAAACTTCGTCTCTCATACTTTGGACATACTGTCAGGAGGGACCAGTCACTGGAGAAGGATATCATGTTTGGTAAGATGGAGGGTCAGAGTCAAAGAGGAAGACCCCTAGAGAGATGGATTGGCCAAGTGGCAGCATTGATGGACTCAAGCATGGCAAAAATGTTGAGGTTGGCCCAGGATCGGGCAGTATTTCTTTCTGCTGTGCATAAGGTTGCTATGGGTCGATACAGACTCAATGGCACCTAACAACAACAACAACATGCAGGGATGGGTTAATATTAATAAAACAATGTAATTCACCATATAAATAAAACAGGGAAAAGCTACATGATCACATCAATTGATGCAGAAAGGGCATTTGACAAAATCTAATACACATTCCTCATAAAAACACTAAACAAAAAAGAAAAAGAAGGAAATT
>NW_006408568.1:13078128-13084428 GCF_000296735.1 Chrysochloris asiatica
TAAAGATTTACAGCCTCGGAAACCCTGTACAGAGTCAGAACCGACTCCACGGCACACCACCACCACAAGCATGTCTATGTTGGAAAAAGTACAGCTTGAGTGTGCGCCTTAGGAGCCAGGACGGCCAGACTTAGTCTCTCATACTTCAGACATAGTATCAGGAGTGACCAGTCCCTGGAGAAGGGCATTATACTTGATAAAACAGAGGGTCAGCAAAAAACAGGAAGACCTCCAACTAGATGGACTGGCACAGTGGCAGCAGCAATGGACTCAAGTTTAACAATTGTGAGGATGCCGCAGGACCAGGCAGTGTTTCATTCTGTTGTGCTTAGGGTCACGGAGTCAGAACCGACTTGATGGCACCTAACAACAACAACAATGAGTCTGAACAGACTCAACAGCACTTCACAATAGCAACAAGTTGTCTCCAAGTTGATTTTGATCATGGTGCCCCCTATGTGTCAGAGTAGAATTAGTTCCATAGGGTTTTCAATGATTGTGTTTTGGGAAATAGATCACTTTCTTCCAAGGCACCTCCGGATGAGCTCAAACTTCCAACCTGCTGGTTAACCACTGAGTGCATTAATTGTACCACCCAGAGAGTCTAGGACCCTGAGTTACAGCCCTCATAAATTCTCTGGGTTTGTGCTCTAAGAGAAAATAGAGTGAGGTTCTAACAGGGCAGAAATGCTGTCAGTTGCCTGAATGAAGACTTCCAGGCCCCCAGTAAAATGATTGGGAGTTATAGAAAGTAATAATGAAATGCTAAGTTCTAACTGTTGGTCATTTCTATTATCATCTCCATTTACATTTGAGGAAACTGAGCTCAGAGAAGCTAAATAATTTGCCTAAGGAGCCCAATTGGTGCTGTGGGTTAGGCATTGAACTGCTAACCCAAAGTTTGGTGGTTCAAACCCACGAGCCTCTCCTAAGGAGAAAGATGAGACTCTCTTCCTCCATAAAGATTCACCATGTCAGAAACCCTCTATAGGGTCACTTTGAGTTGGTCTATGAGTTAGAATTGACTTGATAGCAGTGAGTTTGATCCATCTACACACAGTCAGATGCAGCATTAAGATTTGAACCCAGGTACATACAAAGCCAGTGATCTTTAATCTTTCACTACACGGGCAGTAGATCTTTAGAACAACAACAACCACAAAAAAACTGTATAACTTATCCAGCACTAATGGTTCTAAGGTTAGGTAAAAAGGCAGGGCTGGGAGGTTTTTAATATCAACCCATTTTTCTCTTTCTGGGACCTTTTGGCTTGGATGTATGGAAATATTACTTGTAAGAGAACTCAAAATACACATGCTTTGGGGAAATGCTTGGGTTCAGCCAAACTACTGGTTTGGCATAGAAGAAAGTTGACATCCCTGAAGGCAGAAATCAAGTCTGTCTTGTTAATTAATACATCCCAGCACCAACACAGTGGTGAGAATTTATTAAGTATTTCTTAAGTAAGTGAATGGCCGTTTTTAAAACAAACATAACCAATACAGCTGCTGAATTATTCACTTGAAGCCTCAAAGGCTTTGTTCACAATCTATGTTGTTGTTGTTAAGTGCCGCCAAGTCAGTACCAACTCATAAGGTTTCCAAAGCTATAAATCTCTGCAGAACAGAAAACCTCATCTTTCTCTCATGGAACAGCTCCAACCGCCAACCTTGTAGTTTGTAGTCCAGTGTTAATCCTACAGAGCCACCTGGCTCCCTTCACAATATACAAGGCATAAAATTAGTTGAAATACCATATTTTTACACAAATAATGAGCATGTTATATAGGTTTTAAAAATCACACAATCCCCCTCATATGTCAGTTTTCTCTGTTGTCCTTAAGTGCCGTCAAGTCAGTTCCTTCTCATTGTGATCCTGTATAAGATTTCCGAGGAACAACTGGTGGGTTTCAACTCCAGCGCTTATTCTACAGCCCCATATGTATTAGATGTAGTTAGTTGTTAAGTGCTGTCAAGTCATTTCCAACTCATAATGACCCTGATAGGGTTTCTGAGAAGCAGGTAGTGAGTTTGAACCACCTACCTTGCAGTTCAAACTGACCTTGTGGTCCAGTGCTTATTCTACAGTGCCACACCTGGATTCCTGTGTATTATACACATGTGTGTTATTTACATGAGCTTGTCATATGCAGAAAATATTGCGTTTGTAGACTTACATATTCTTCATGCCTGTCCACCAGTGCAGGGACCACCAAGTGACCAGAGTCTTCATTCCTGCTCACTTGAGCACTGCAAAAGGGGAACAGTGCCTCAGTGAACCTCGACTCCATATCATCTTACTCTTCCAGGCACTCACAAATTCTGTTGGACTATAAACTAGAAAAATCACAGATGAGAATGTCTCCTTTTATCAGTTCTATCATTGGATTCCCAGTCTATACATTCTTGCGTGTACCTTGTAGGAGTACATCTATGGGGCCGTGTTTAATATGTTTCCCTGGAAGGTAATAACTATTCCGTGAAGAGTGAATGATTCACCAACTGGCAGCAGCACTCGTTTGCATGCAGACCTGTCTGGAGCAGTCCAGAGCCTGTGTGTTATATCAGTGAAGAGTGGATGTGTGTCTGAAGGCCAGCTCACTGTGCCCCGGGGGCCCCTTTTGCCTCTCTCAGCCATCTCTTTGATCGTGACCAGTGAGAAGGAAAAAAAAAACATTTTCTCTTTGAGTAATTCAATCTCTAATTACCTTAAGTAAAGATCTAGGAAAGTTTGCAGAAAGGGAGTCAAGGGGGCTCCCAGATAGCCTTCAAGATATGGGACAAAAGGGAGTTCTTTATCTTTACCTCTCAGATTGCTAATCCCTTCCCTCTCCATTCAGATAACTTAGCTGCCCCTCTTCTTCTTCCTCTCCTTCTATCATTTTTCTTCTGTCCCTCATTAGTTATTCACTCAACATTTTAAGAACCTTCGTTGTACTAGGTTTCTTGCTAAGCCCAGAGGATACAAAGATGAATAAGACATCAACCCTGCCCTTAAGGTAAAAACTGAGATCCAGTCAAAACTTGACTTCAAGACACACTGAAAGTTGGGGGAAGGGCAAAAGGAAACTGAGTACACAAGCTACTAGTCATTGTCTACTTCTTTTTTGCATGTGAGCAGCTCAAAAAGTTGGCCATTTGAGGAAAGTCTTAGCTGTATTGGGTCTTACTTGGAAACCTGAAGGCATTGCTGGGTATGAGGCATCAGCATTCCCACAGATGTGTTGTATTAAAATTATGTCTATGGCTTCTTTTCTAGACTTTGGCTTATCCATCTTGGCCACACACCACTGGTCACTCAGAGACAACTGTCCAGTCTCAAGCACAAGAAGATGGCCTCCATGTGACCGGTCTTGACAACTAAAGATGGTGAAAACGAAAGCAGGATTGGCCTGGAAAGACCAGGTACCTTTATACAGACATTTAGAAGAAATGAGGTTGAAGTCTGGAGAATTTTCTGAACCTATTATAACTTAGTCTTGGCATTGTTGCCCACTTCTTTATTAAAGTATACACATCAAATCATCTCAAGTGATGGAATTTATAGTCAGGAAGCAGTAGCTTTTCTATTAGCCAAGACAGAATTTTCCTTACCATCCAAATTATGAGTAGTGCTAGGGATATTTGCTGGTTTGTTTGCTTTATTTTGTTTGATGGGAGGGCGGTGTAGAGGGAAGCATAGGAAGCAATACAAGAGTGATCGCTGACTTTTTACTATTTAAGGTTGTAAGGTCTTACTGGTTCTGTTTCTCTAGAGAACCCTAAGACACTTGTAAAGAAGCTGTTAGTTCAAGGGCCTCGTAAATCAAGGGGGAGGCACATCCCCTTGTTGTTGTTTTTAGGTGCCTTTGATGAGCTTCTAAGGAGCACTCTGGCTGTATTTCTTCCAACACAGATCTATTTGTTCTTTTGACAGGTTAGGTGTTGTTGTTAGGCGTCCTTGAGTCAGTTCCAACTCATAGTGACCCTGTGCACAAGTAGGCAATCCACCAAAGTCTTTTGAGAAGCCATGCAACTAGGCCAGGCCCTTTTGAGGTTTACAGTTCCAGCAAAATAACACAGGAAAGCCTGAGGGTCGGCTCCCAGAGGCAGCATTTACCCCTCCACGATACTTCCCACCTAAAAAAAAAGCTCTTCATCAATATTAGATTCCACTCCCGGCCCTCTATTCCAACCGCTCTTCTCCTTCCCACCCAAGCACAACAGAACCAAAGATGCATGTCTACAAAGACAGGTTGAAAGCCTCTAATTTACAAGTTGATGACAACAGGACTTTCTTCCTATTTTTAATTGATTCAAAATGCAGATGAACTTCAGACTCCATGAGGCATTACTGACTGGAGGGTCTGCTGCTCCAGCCAATCACAGCATTGGGATGGATGGTCCAGGGGAGCAGAACAAAGAACAGGTAGGAAGTTCTGACTGCTCACGGAGCCCAGAGAAAAAACTTGAGAGGGAAATAAAAGTCTCCAACAGTCTCTATGATCCTTGTCCATCACAAGTGAATACATGGACGTACCTCATAGCTTCTGCTTATGATTATGGGAAGGAGAGAAGTTATCTATTATGGCCATTTAGCTGAAGTTTTAGGATCACTTTATGGAAGATTTTATAGGAAATTGAGGTTGACCAGGAACTAGGAATCTGGGTGTGTTTCCACTCTGCACATTGGCCTTGTTTGTCATGGAATAGTCCAGAAATCCACCATACTTGACCCACCCTAGACTCAGTATTTGGGTTAGGTTTGTTTTTCACCAGCTCATCACTAACCCTGTGGTTTTCAAATACCTCCTCCCTGCTCCTGTTCAACTATGTTCCTGGTTCCCCAGAGGAGCCTGTTGTCTGCAGCCAAAATAAACACTGGGAATAGGAAAAGAGGAGGACTGAAAGGGAGTAACTACTGTCAGTCAGTCAGGCACCAACATCTCCACCTGCATTCCAGTTACAAATACAGTTGGGTTAAAGTCAATGTCCTGGCTCACAACTCCTAAGACTCCTCTGGTTTCTTTAGATTGGCAATTAAGACAATGGGAAGTTGCAATGCCGCAAAATATTCATCTTCTTACAAAGACCTACAGTAAGCAGGAGCTCTGGTAGCGTAGTGGTTACAAGTCAGGCTGCTAATGTTCTGGTCAGCCGTTTGAAACTACCCGTGGTTCTGCAGGAGAAAGATGAAGCTTTCTGCTCCAGTAAAGATTTGTTGTGCTTAGCTGTCATCAAGTCAGTACCAACTCACAGCGACCCTATGAACAACAAAACCAAACACAGCCCAGTCCTGGGCCTGCCTCACAATTGTTGCTACATTTGAGCCCGTTGATGCTGCCAATCCGTCTTGCTGGGGTCTTCCTCTTTTTCTCTGACCCTCCACCTTACCAAACTTGATATCCTTCTCCACTGACTGGTCCCTCCTGACAATATTTCCAAAGTATGAGAGACAAAGTCTGACCATCCTAGCTTCCAGAGAGCATTCTGGCTGATTTCTTCCAACATAGATCTGTTGGTTCTTTTGACAGCCCATGGTACTTTCAGTATTCTCCTCCAACACCATAACTCAAATGCATCAACTCTTCTATGGTCTTCCTTGTTCACTATCCAACTTTCGCATGCATATGAGGTTATTGAAAATACCATGGCTTGCATCAGGTGCACCTGTTCTCAAACTAACATACTCTTTATATTGAAGAGTAAAGATTGAAAGCCTTAGAAACCCTATACAATGTCGCTATGAGTCAGAACTGACTCCACAGCATATAACCACCATGACAGTAACTGGTCTCTTTCCTTTTCCCAGTGATCCCAGGCATAGATATCTCTGCTCTAGGCCTGGGAACAAATAAAAAGCTAGTAGGCCCTCTAGGGTTGCTTTGCCACGTTGGGATCAAGGATGACTTTTGATTTCCTTGTGCAAGAGTTCTGCTTTCATGAGATCCATAAAGAATAAAGTGCTAGGATTTCACAGATATAATAGCTAAAGCTCAGGTTCCATAAATAATCTATTATAAAGCTCCAATACAAGTTTCACATATATTTTTCTTAAATACCAACAAACTAATTGTGATCAAGTTGATTCCATGTGTTTCAAAGAACTATGCCCCCACAGGGTTTTCATTGGCTGTGATCTTTTAGAAAGTAAATCACCAGATCTTTCTTCAGCGGTACCTCTCTGTGGTCTTGAACTTCCAATCTTTAGGTGAGTAGCCGAGTACTTAACTGTCTGTGCCATCCAGGGACTCAGTGCAAGAGGTGAAATCTTAATTAAGGTAAAGAATATTTATCATTCTTTACTGAGCTTCAAATACTA
>NW_006408568.1:13084528-13088552 GCF_000296735.1 Chrysochloris asiatica
CAGCCAACATCACTGTCAATGGAGAGAAACTGAAGCCATGTCTTGTGAACAGGAACCAAACAAGGATCACCTTTATCATCACTTCTATTCTATCTTGTGCTGGAAGTCTCAGCCAGACCTATAAAACAAGAAAGGGAAATTAAAGGCATCCAAATTGACAAAGCAGCAAAACTCTATTTATAGGTGACATGATCCTATACTTAGAAAATCCCAAAGACTCAGCAAGAAAATTATTGAAACTCATTGAAAGATTCAGCAAAGTGTCAGGGTACAAGATTAACATACAAAAATCAGTTGGACTCCTTTATACTAATAAAGGTAGTGTTGAAAAGGAATCAGGAAAACACTACCATTTGTAATAGCCACCCAAAAGATGAAACACTTAGGAATAAATCTAACCAGAGAAACAAAAATCTTATACAAAGAAAACTACAATAAACCAAGAGACTTACAAAAATGGAATAGACCATATTTGAAAATGTTAAAGCTACCCAAAGCGATCTATAGCTATTATGCAATCCCAATCCAGGTTCCAACAACATTCTTCAAAGAGATGGAAAAACTAATCACCAACTTCATATGGAAAGAAAAGAGACCACAGATAAGCAAAGCATTACTAAAAAAAAGAACAAAATAGAAGGCCTTTCACTCTTCTCACTCAAGAAGAAGAAGAAATTAGGAGGCCTCTCACAGCCACAATAATCAAAACAGCCTGGTACTGGTAAAATGAAAAACACATAGAACAATGGAACCAAATGGAGAACCCAGAAGTAAATCCATCCACTCTTGCTCAGTTGATCTTTGACAAAGGACCAAAACATATTAAATGGGGAAGAGATCATCTCTTCAAAAAATGGTGCTATCAGAACTGGAAATTCATTTGCAGAAGAATGAAACAAGAATGAAAGCAAACTCAACATGGATAAAAGACCTACATGTAAAATCTAGACCTATAAAGATCATCAATAAATAAAAAAATAGAAACAAACGTAGGACTCTGATTCATGGCATTAATATACTATCAAACATAACTGAAAACACAAACAGCATTGGACAAAATAGATTATTGGAACCTCCTAAAAATTAGACACGTATGTGCATCAAAAGATTTCACCAAAAGAGTTAAAAAGAGAAACCACAGACTGGGAAAAAATGTTTGGCAACGACACAACAGACAAGGAACTACTTCTAAAATTTATAGAACACTTCAACACCATAAATAGAGATACTTCACCAAAGTAGACATTCAGGTAGCCAACAAACATGAAGAAATACTCATAATCACTAGCCATTAGAAAGATACAAATCAAAATAGCAATGACATATCATCTTACCCCATTAGTAGCAAAATTTTAAAAAAAGAAAAAAAAAATGCTGGTGAGGGTGTGCAGAGTATGGGACCCTCCTACATTGCTGGTAAGACTGTAAAATGGTGCAACCACTGTGGGAAATTGTATGGCACTTTCTCAGAAGATTGGAAATAGAAATACCATATGACCCAGCAATCGCTCTACAAGAAATGAGGGCCATAACACGAATAGATATCTTCACACCCGTGTTGATTGCAGCACTATTCACAGTAGCAAAAAGATGGAGACTGCCTAGCTACCCAGCAGCAGAGGAATGGTTAAACAAACTTTGGTACTACCCACATTGGATTTAGTAACATTGAAGAATAAGGACAAATCTGCAAAACACCATATAACATGGAGGAAGCTGAAAGACATTATGCTGAGTGAAATCAGTCAATTGCAACGGGATTTTGTATGATACTGTATGATACCACTGCTGTAAAAGTCAAGAAGAGGTTTCATTCTATAATAAACTTTCTGTGATGGTTACCAGGGGTGGGAGGGAAGGGAGAATTATTCACTGGGTAGAATGTAGACATGTGCTAACTTGGGTGACAGAAGCCGGTATAAAACGAAACAAAAACTTGTGTGATGGTTCAGCTAAGTCACATGGACTTGCTATGAGTCAAAATGTTGATGGCACAAACAAAAAGCTTCTTATGCTTGAAAAAGCATAAAATTCGAAAGTAAAATAAATGAACTAGATCACCCTCTTCAAATGGAATAGACTACTATGAAGCTATTGACAGTTATTGGATAAATGATAGCAGAATTTTACAGATGAGGAAACTGAGGCCCAGGGCTAGAACACAGTTCTCCTGGGGTCTCTCCACTGTAACTAAGGTGATTATCTTGTCCCCGATGTTCCTGCTGTCCTGTGCCATCATTGAGCAGTCCCTGCCACCTGGAAAGGTCCTGCTTTGGACATTTGGTCATTTGGTCACTCTCACTTTAACCCACTACCTCTAGGATTTAAAGGCCTAAAAATATTAACAGAAGAAGAAAAACCCTTTTCTTAAGTCATTGGTAAGAGCAATGGAGGAGCGATTGGGTTTTCAACCCCAGAGCCTCCTCTGCTGGCTACTTCTAGAGCTTAGTGAGGGGGCTGGGAAAGAGAACCCTTATCTTCAAGGGGGTGCAGTATGTGCTACCAGTCACCGTGAACTTCTCTTTCTCCCATAAAATCAGTGAGTCACCAAGGCAGGTGAGGACAGCGCCCTGCATTACGTCAGGCACCTTTGAAATGCCTGCTCACTCAGCTCTCTCCTCAGCACGGTAACTTCCTGGTTCACTCACTGTGCTATTTGCTCACTAAAGGACTGTCAAAACCATGTTAGGTAGATAAGGTGTGCTGCCTACCTCATTACTAACAACTCATAACTCACCAGCATTTATTATGTACCTGCAGGCACAAGTTAAACCATTAGGAGTTTCAACCATCCTCATAACTGTGAAGGTGGTGCCTAGACCAGGGCCTCTGGCACACAGGAACTGTTAGGAAAGTTTTGTTTTGTAGTTTAGGGATCCAAAGCTAAAGAGAGGTCAAGAAGGTTCTTGCTGTGGTTGATGTTTAACATTTATGAGAGGCCCACAGTATTGGGGCCCTTAATCCTGTCTCAGCCTCACTTTTCTTCTTAATGGTTGTAATTTACCTTTTAACAGGTTTGGAATAGGAATGTGACAAAGCTGGAATATCCATTTTAAAGAAAAGAAAACCAAAGCCCAGGAAGAAAGAGCACTAGTTCATATCCAAACAGTGATGGTGCTGAGGAGAAAGTCCAACTTTCCTATGCCCAGATCTCATGTCCACCTATTGTCCTTTCTAAGAAACAGTAAAGCCCTATCCTGTTCCTCATTATCTGAGTGATAGCTGACCTTGGTATCCATGTCCTTCACCATTGTGGACAGCCTCCCAGCAGCAGAATGTCCACTGGACTTGTCTCCACAGGTCCTAGTATAGTGCTATAGGATAAGCACTGGACTGCTAACCGCAAGGTCTAAGGTTCAAATCCACCAGCTGTTCCTCGGAAGCCCTTTGCAAAGTGGCTATGAGTCAGAAAGGTGTGCACCAGGGTTGTATTGTTTCACCATAATTATTCAACTGCATGCTGAGCAAATAATCTGAGAAGTTGGATTATATGAAGAAAAATGAGGCATCAGAATTAAAGGAAGACTCATTATCAACCTGCGATATGCAGATGAAACAACCTTGCTTGCTGAAAGCAAAGAGGACCTAAAATACTTAATGATGAAGATAAAAGTCCACTGTCTTCAGTATGGGGTGCACCTCAATATAAAGAAAACAAAAATCCTCACCACTGGACCAACAAATAACATCATGATAAATGGAGAAAAAATTGCAGTTGTCGAAGATTTCATTTTACTTAGATCCACTATCAATACTCATGAAAGCAGCAGTTAAGAAATCAAACGACGTATCACATTAGGCAAATCTGCTGCACAAAGACCTCTTTAAAGTATTCAAGAGCAAAGATGTCAGTTTGAGGACTAAGGTGCACCTGACACAAGCCATGGTATTTTCAATAACCTCATATGGATGTGGAAAATGGACAATGAATGACTAAGGAAGGCCACAGAAGAGTTGATGCATTTAAATTACAATGTTGGAGAAGAATATTGAAGGTACTATGGACTGTCAGAGCTCTGGTAGC
>NW_006408568.1:13096882-13121852 GCF_000296735.1 Chrysochloris asiatica
AAAAAAACAAAAAACAACGAACTCTAACCCAATATTCACATTACTTTTCTAAGTATTTAGATAAGGTAAGTTCCTAAGTGCCTTTGGTTCCTTATTCTAGTGTTGTTCACTGATCACAATCAAGATGTCCTACTCCAGGTTATAAAACATCATGTGAGCTACTTAATTGGCCTGTTTTCTCTTGAATGTCTGTGATTTAAAAAAAAAAAAACTTTCGTTAGCTTACCATCCACGTCATTTTGTATTGATGTTGGCAGCCTCTGATGCCCAACAGAATGTTTTAGGAAGAAGCAAAAATTGATTTTAAAAAATACATCCAGGGAATCTATTCATCTGATAGACTCTCACAGATCCTGAACTGGTATGAAGAGACTTAAATAATAATTTCTCAAACACTTATAAAAGTCCAGCCCTGTGCTGAGCAAATTTCATATTACATTATTTATTCCCCTCAACAGCCCTCTGAAATAAATTTTCCTAAATCCATATTCAAGTTAATGCATTTCAGTCTGTGACCATCCCAATGGCTACATGGCTACTCAGGGGCCCAGCTAGATCCAGCCCAAGTTGTCTGTCTTCTAGGTCTGGGCTTTCAACTCTCATTCTAGATCAGCTGCCCTTGTTGGTATTCTCAGCCACTGGTGGTAAATTCCTCTTCTTTTGTGGCATTAATCTCCTTATTTTGAAATGGGCATCATTGTCAATCACTCACTCAACAAAACCTAGTGAATGTGATTGGTACTTCAGTAATTGCTGTGAGTGGAAAATGTGACAAGGCGGTCCCAAAGGTTGTTCTGGACTTGAAATGGAAAGATGTCTATAGACCATTTAGCACATAGTTTATAACCAACAGATGGCATTAATGATAGTTCCATGGACACTGGTGGCTCAGTGGTAGAGTTCTCGCCTTTCAAGAAGAAGACCCAAGTTCAATTCCCAGCCAATGCATCTCATTCGCAGCCACCACCCAAGTCAGTGGAAGGAAGTTTGTGTGTTGTTATGATGCACAGTAGGTTTCAGTGGAATTTCCAGACTAAGACAGACTATTCCCTGAAGATCTACTTCTTAAACTCAGCCAATGAAAACCCTGTGGTCTTCGAACCACAATTGATTATGGGGATGGTGCAAGCAATAGTCCCTTCTGTTGTGTATGGGGTCCCATGAGTTGGGGGTCAACTTGACAGCAGCTATCACCAACAGTGACACAATAATAGGCCCACAAAGCCTTCCTGGGCACCCATGGCCACTAAACTTCCCTTCTTCTGAATTGACCTTGTGACACTCATTTAGAATTTATCAGGTGTAAGGGTCTGACTTCCCAGCTAGCCACTATACAATATGCTGCTTGCTGACGAGATCTGTATCTCTGCCATCCTCCAGTGTCTTGCAAAATGTTAACGTGGCATAGAAGAGAGTCCCAAAACATTTGCTGGTGGATCACCAGAATGCTCTTTACGCAACACATCGGATAGATACTCTTGCCTCTCCCTCCACACAGCTGCGTCCTGTTCCCTAGCCTCTTCCAAACCAATCTGCTGCGATTGAGTGGATTTTAATTCATAGTGAGCCTGTGAAACAGGGACTGCAAGTCCAGAAATGGGAGCAGACTGCAAATCTTTCTCCCCCAGAGCACCTGCTGGGGCTGGACCACCAACTTTGTAACTAGCAACCCAATGCTTAGCCCACTGCACCAGTAGGGTTCCTTCTTACCCTCTTGTTGTTGTTAAGTGCCATTAAGTAGGTTCTGATTCATAGCGCCTACCTTGTGGTTCAAACTGACCTTGCTGTTAAGTGCTTATCCTACAGCTCTACACCAGGACTCCACCTACGCTCTTGTTGTTAAGTGCCATCTAGTCAGTTCCAACTCATAGCGACCTTTATACGGGGTCTTCAAGGAGCAGCTGGTTCGAAGAATCAACCTTGGGGTTCGAAGATCAGTGCTTATCTTACAGAGCCACACCAGGACTCCACCTACCCTCTTAGCCAAGGCCAATTATGATGAATCCACCCCCTTTGTTACCAAAAATGAAACAATTCTCTTTAAATAACTTTTTCTCCAGTCTCTTTCATCCTGAAGGAGGATAATACTGGACTGCTAACCACAAGGTTGGAGTCCTGGTGTGGCTCTATGGGTTAATGCGTTGAACTGCAAAGTCAGTTTGAACTCCAAGGTCAATGGTTCAAGCTCACCAGCCACCCCTTGGAAACCCTATAAATGGTCGCTATGGGAGTCCTGGTGTGGCGCTGTGGGTTAATGCGCCAGACCGCAAAGCCGTTTGAACTGCAAGGTAGGTGGTTCAAGCTCACTAGCTGCTCCTCGGAAACCCTATACAGTGTTGCTATGGGTCGGAACTGACTCGAGTCACTTAACAACAACAACAACAACAATGGGTTGGAACTGACTAGACGGCACTTAACAGCAACAACAACCACAAGGTCCAAGTCCTGGTGTGGCACTGTGGGTTAATGCACTAGACAGCAAGCTCAGTTTGAACTACAAGGTCGGTGGTTCAAACTCACCAGCCACTCCTCGGAAACCATATACAGGGTCGCTATGCATCAGAACAGACTCGATGGCACTTAACAACAAGGTCAGGAGTTCGAGACCACCAACCACTCTGCAGGAGAACGCTCAGGCTTTCTGCTCCTGAGAAGATTTAAAGCCTGAGAAACCCTATATAGGGTTGCTATGAGTCCTGATATGACACTGGAGAATAACCACTGGACTGCTATGAGTTGGAAGTGAATGACAACACACAAAAACAACAGAGCTTGGAGGAGATTTCTGCTGTGTTGGGGAATTCTCCCATCTCTCTGCTGTCAGTGACCACACTTCAGGCACTCTTTAGGAAAATTGAGCGAGTTTGAGTCGTCTTTGAGTTTGGGACTGGGCAGAGACCCCCTGGCCCCAAGTTTCCCCCAAAAGCTATGGGGGGAGCAATGAGCTCATGTCTGCAGAGGCCTCCAGTCCCTTTGACAAAAATGCCTCTGTAATTGCTTGGAACAGGCTTTCCCTTCCAGCATTTCTGCTCACACCGTCTCAGTTTTCCTAGTCTGGCTGTAGCCACAAACAGCAGCCCGCTGCCAGTCTTGCCAAATTTCCATTTACTTGCCCTCTGGTCTTTAAATGCTGTTGGGTTTCTCCCCAGGGGCCAAATGCATGTCTGACCACATGAGCTAGAGTTTAAAATTGTTTGGTCTTCACCAATTATTTAATCCTGCCGATAGCTATAATGAAGGGTGTCTGGGGACTTGGGGGACTTGGTTTATTTTGTTTTGCATTCCCTCCCACTGCCTGAGTCTGCAGAGGGAGAGAGAAGGTAAACGTTCTTTGTAAGGGATGTTCGCCAGTTGGCCAGTGCAGTAATTTAGGTTTTGGAGTTCCTTTGTCAAGTCCTTGCTAAGTGTGGTAGGCCTGTGTGTGTGTGTGTGTGTGTGTGTGTAATTGGTTTCCTTCTAAGTGCACGCAGATGAGTGTGAGTGGGTAAGCCCTATAGTTAAATAACTCGACCTGGGACACCATTTCCCAAGGCCCTGAACTTTTGTTCCATTTCTCTTATTGAGTGATGACAAATCCCTTTTCATTTCTAGTTTTGATTGTCTCATCTGGGAGATGGGCACCACTTTCTAGCACCCCACAATTTCCCAGGAAAATAAGGAGTATGTAGAAGGTTGCTGCCCTACGGAGTCTACTGGGGCAGACAGGAAGGGTAAACTAATGTGTGCAGAGAAGGGTTACAGACGCTGCCACTTAGGGGCTGGGAGCTGGGGGCAGGGAAGACTCTCAGAGGAGCTCTGGGAAAGATGATGCCGGACAAGTAAGTAAGGGCAAGTGGGCAAGGCCCTGGCTTTTACCTGAGGACCAAAAGTTCTAAGCAGGGTATTGGGGGAGCTCAGGAAACTGAGTCAAGGGAACAATGTCAACTCCTTTTCAGGGTGAGGTGTCTCAGAGAGGTCTAATGAGGAGAAGGCCCAGAGGAAGCGCTGGCACTCTGGAAAGATCTGTAAGGTGGGTATGAACCTAGAGATCTCTAGAGAAGACCAGAACCAGAAGGAAAATTCTAAAAGCTGTAATAATGCTGGGCCTCCAGAGTATCATCCCTGTCCTACAGTTGGGTAGTTAGTCATCCAGCTACTGCTTCACTTGGTCCAATGACCCCAATGCAGCAGCTGAGGCTGTGGAGTCGGTTCCGACTCATAGCGACCCTGCACAGGGTTTCCACGGCTATAAATCTTTATGGGAGCAGAAAACCTCATCTTTCTCCCACGGAACAGCTGGTAGTTTCAAACTGCTGACTTTGAGGTTAGCAGCCCGATTTGTAACCACTACGCTACCAGAACTCCTTGAGGCTCAGGTAGGATTTAGCATATAGCTTTGCTCTGAAGGCCTGTCATCTTCCCAGTACTGGGAAGTAAAACCAGGGAATGACTAGAAGTTTGGATTCTGGAGTCCAATGTTCAGGTTGGAATCTCAGCTCTACTCCTTCACAGGAATGTGACTTTGTATAAAGCTCTCCATTTCTCTGTGCCTTGCTTCCCTCATGAGCACACTAGGAATTACCCCACAGACATTCTTTGAGGATTTAATGAGATAGCACTTAGGTACTTAAGACTCTACTTGGCACATGGTTGTTGATAAGTACTGTGGAGTCAATTCTGACTCATAGCAACCCTGTATAGGCTTTCCAAGGAGCAGCTGGTAGGTTTGAACTGCCAACCTATGGTTCACAGTCTAGTGCTGATTCTACAGCACCACACCAGGAGCCCACTAGTCTTATAACAAATAAAATGACTATAATAAATTATAAATATGTGGTATGTAAATTATAATATGGATGATGCAAACTGTTAACACACCTAGTTGCTAACCTAAAGGTGGAAGGTTGAGTCCACGTAGAAATGCGTCAGAAGAAAGTCCTGCCAATCTACTTCCAAAAGTCAGCCATTGAAAACCCTAGGGACCCCAGTCATACTGTGACACACATGGGCTCTCCAGGAGTCTGAGCCAATTCTATGGCAACTACTTTTAGTATTCTAATAAATGAACAATAATAAAGATATTATTGTGATCTCTTTCGCCAGCATTTTTAAACCATCTTTGGAAATTTGAATAATAATGAGATTTTTCAGAATTCGGGAGGTAGGAGCTACAGATATCTCCACATCCTGATGAGGAAAGTGAATCTTGGTAGGTTAGATCATTTCCCTCGTAGTCCACAGCTAGTATAAAGAGGCAAAAGAGCCCTGGCAGTGTAATGGTTAACCGACCCAGTGGTTCCAAGGGAGAAAGTCCTGGTGGTCTACTTCCTGTAAAGATGACAACCTAGGAAACCCTATGGGACAGCTGTCTGTCACACCAGGCTGCAATGAGTTAAAACAGACTCCCGTGTACCTAACAACAACAACAAAGAGGCAAAATTCAATGAGGAGGTTGACCCTACCTGTCACCAACACCACTATGGAGGAGGTAAAGAGCTTTAAAGAGTGCCTGATGTTTATAGAGTGGGTGGTTCAAATCCACCAGGGAGAAAGTGTGGCAGTACGCATCCATAAAGAGTACAGTCTTGGAAACCCCACAAAGCAGTTCTACTCTATTCCGTAGGGTCACTGTGATTTGGGATCAACTCGACAGCAATGCATTTTGGGGGTTAGTGTTCAGAAAAGAGGAAAGAAATGTGGACAGTCAGGTAGGTAGTTGGTGCTAAGCCTCTGAAATGGTTCTTCCGAATTGGACTTCAGTGACCAGATTCAGAAGAGACAGATTACACGACCAAGGCAGCGGACTGGCTACATGAAACCACACTGGCCTACACTTTTCTCCACCCGTAAGGCAACAGCATTTTCTCTTCTGAGCCAGCGAAAAGCAGCCCCTGCCCCCTTACTTCTCCCACCCCCACCTCCAGGCAGACAGAGCTCTCTGTAGGCCCAGTAAACAGGAACAGCTGCACTCGCTCTGAGACTCCCCTTGTGGTTTTATAGCCTGGCTGAATTGGAGCTCAGAGCTGCTGCCAGACCCCCATGCACAAAACCAGGTTCTATCTCAAGCCCCCTGTCTGGAACAATCTACAGGAAGAGACTGGCCGGGAGGAAGAGCTCCTTACATGCAGAAATGATGGATGAGGGAATGAACCCCAAACAAAAACCAAACCCACAGCTGTCAAGTTAATTCTGACTCCTAGTGAGCCTCAAGGACAGAGTAGAAATATTCCTTAGGGTTTCTGACACTGTAAATCTTTATGGGAGACACTGCCTCATCTTTCTCCTGTGGATCTGAACCACCAACCTTGCAACTAGCAGGCCAGTGTTTAATCCGCTGTACCACCAGGGCTCCTACTGTAAACGACAAGGTTAAAACCAGTTGCCTTGGAGTGGAGTCCGACTCCTGGAAACCTCATGTGCCTCAGAGTAGAACTGTAATTCATAGGGCTTTCGATGGCTGATTTTTTTGGAAGTAGATCGCCAGGCCTTGCTTCATAGCAACAGTTAGAAGAGCTATTGCCGAGACTCATGGATTTTTCCAGTAGGGTACTAATAAGAGGATGCCTACTCATTTTGGACCTACCTCCATCCGTCCACAAATCTCCACCACAGCGGACTGACCCCACGGTCCAGACCCTACCTCCTGCAAAGGCTGCTGTCGTCTGTCAGCCTGGGCTCGGAGGAGCGGTATCCCCAAACCCCTATCACAGTGCCCCAGGACAGATTCATGGAAAAGGGGGTGGGAAAGAGGACAATCATTGGAAGAAGTGAATGAGCTGGAGAACTTGGGATCCAGAAGCCCGAGGCCCAATTTCTCTGTGGGTGGAGAAAAGGGCTGAAGTGCACAGGCCTGGAGCAGAAAACATGTGGAAGGAGTTAAGGGGGGAGTTAAGGGGAGGGGGGGTGGGGAGTCGAGACACTCTCAGGAGAGGCTGAGGTTGGCTGGAGAACTGAGGACAGGGACCAGGGGACCTAGGCACGCAGTGAAAAAGCAGATCTGACCATTAACCTCTGAAAACGCAGCCCAGCTCTTCCAGACATTCATTTCCTCTCTGAGTTCTCCGGTGTGAAGCCCAGCGGGTGTGGCAGGTACGGTGCGTGCTCCAGAGGGGGCGCCACTGAGCAGTTTCTACTGGCCAATGCGGTTTCCCAGGCCAGCTGTGAGGAGTCATTCAGCAAGTTAAACTAATTGCCAGAGGCACTATTTTCTGTGAATATGTCTCTGGTGAAGCCCTTCTCGGAAGCTAAACATACAGCTCCACTAAATGGGATTGTCACACACACACACACCACCCCCATCCCTACCACCACCCCCATCCCCACCCCCCACCCCCGTTCCCACATCCTACTTCCTTCCCCCACCAGAGATTCCCCACTTCCCTCAAGGCCAGAGACCTCACTGAAGTGAAACACTTCAGGCCATAGAGAAGGCTTTGTCACTTCTTTGTTTAAAGTGGTTTGGTGGGAATCTGTTTCTAGGTTTTGAGGCCAACATACATTTTTTACTCCCCCCCCCCCTTTTCCTTTTTTTTGTGAACTTGTTATGATTGTTTTTGAAGCCTGGCTTACACAGGAGACAGAGAATGCACGGCCTATAGGGGAGGGGGTGTGTGTGTATTGAGGGGGGACAGTCCCGGCCAGGGGGAGCAACCAACCTGAAGCAAGGCCTCAGTAACTTGTCCTCGAGGGAAGCAGCATGAGGAAAGAGGAAGGAGTGGCAGCATTATTACCATGAATCCAAAAGGTTGGTGGTTCAAACCCACCCATCTGCTCTGCTGGTAATCTGCTCCCGTAAAGATGACAGCCTTGGAAACCCCATGGGGTAGTTCTACTCTGTCGCATTCCATCACTGTGACACTAGATGAACTAATTGGCACCTCACAACAACAACAGGTGTGGTTTAGGGGTGAGGGGCTTGAGCAATGAGTGGGAAGTAGGAAGAAATAGAACACTGCCAATCTTAGCTTGGAGCACTCCAAGGTGACCCCCCTACCCTGGCTCTTAGGGGCTGGTGGGCAGCAGCAAGGGGTAGGCTGAGGGCTGCCAGGAGGATGTCCTACCACCAGCATTCCACAGTGACCACAGCTGGGAAAGGCTGAGACCCAGTGCCCTAGACTAAACACAAGATGCAAAACGCCTACTTCTGAAAAACTGGCATTTTTACATCCTCCTTCCCAGAATCCCAAGGTCCTCTGAGATGACTTTAAAACAAAAAGGAATGGGAAAGAATAGAATAGAGGAGGTGGGGGTGAAAACCCACTAATGAAAATTACTTGTTCTTTCAACACATTTCTGTTACATTATTTCACAGGCGACCTGGATAAAAGAATGAAGGTTTCTGGGTCTCAACTCAGACCTGTGAAATCCATCTACGGACTGAAACCTAGAATTCTGTATCTTTAATCAGCGCCCTGGCTGACTCTTGTCCCTCTCTGTTTATGGGTCAGTGCTGCTGACAGGCACAGGTCAGGAGTCAGAATAACCAAAATGTTTAAACTCACCATCCCTGCTCACAATGCTGGGGGTCAGGGGAGGACGATGACACTAAATAAAATATAATTAGTCAACATTATCCATTGCAATGGGTTCTGAACAAAGCTAGTGAGATCTGCTGTTAGAAGCTCTGTTGTTGGATAAATGGATGGAACCTGAGCCCGGGGCTTAGGCCTGCTGGCTTTCTCTGCACCCCTGGAACTTAGTGGCATCTCTCAGGGCTCAGCTTCCAGAAGGCAGAAGGTTCTAGTCTCCGGTGCTGGCATCACCTGGCAGGCTGCATCCAGCCCCACCCACTTCCTCTGAAACAAAATTTCCCTGCCAGTGTCTGGGACCTGGGGCAGAGGCAGAGGCTGCCTAAGTCCGGAGCACACTCCCCAGTGACTTACTGAAAAGACAAGGCTAACAACAGCCACTTCTTTACAGTAAAGGCATTGAGATCCACAGAGGGAGAGTGACTGGTCCCAAGGTCACCCACTGTGGTGCTGTGACATGTGAGCTTCAGTCCTGCTCTATTGCAGAATTAAAACAACTCTTGAGTGTTTCAGATAAGGAAGCTGAGGCTCAGGGAGGTAACACTCCTTCCCCCAGGCCAAAGAGCTCAGTAATGACCTGTAAGGTGACAGCCCAGACTTTGTTCTTCCCAGGCCAGGGTTTCCGGGGACTACGCTGCCTGTGGTGTCCTGGGAATTACAGGGACCACAGGTGACTTATTGCACTTCTCAGATTGTGCCTTTTTTTATACATTGAATTTTTGTGGCAACTTTGAGCAAGTCTATGGGCACCATTTTCCCAATAGCATCTGCTCATTTGGTAATTCTGTGTCCCATTTTTTAAAATTCTCATAATGTTTCTATTTTTTTCATAATGACATTGCACACTTCATAGACCACCAGAGCCACTGCCATTGAGTTGGTGCTGACTCATAGTGATCCTATAGGATACAGTATAACTTCTTCTTAGGGTTTCCCAGGTTGTATATCTTTACAGAAACAGAAGTCTAATCGTTCTCCCGAGGAGCCGACCTTATGGTTCTCAGCTCAATACCTAATCCACAGTGCCACCAGGGATCCTTTAATAGACTACAATATTATTTTTTATTATTAAGTGCCATCCAGTCGATTCCAACCCATAGGGTTTCCTAGGAGCAGCTGGTGAGCTTGAACTGCCGACCTTGTGGTTCAAATCAACTTTGCAGTCCAGTGCATTAACCCACAGTGCCACACAAGGACTCTAGACTACAATATACTACAAGCATATAAGTATTTTATATGCAGTGGGAAAACAAAAAATTTATGTGACTTGCTTCATTTCACAATAAAGCTTTTTGCTTTATTATGGTGGTCTGGAACATGCCTGCTATATCTTCAAGGTATTTGAAGGTTGCAGGGAGAAAAGAGGCAGGGTCGCTACGAGTCAGAACCGACTCTACGGCATATAACAACAACAACAACAACAACAAGGGTGCTCTGACCCAGGCCTCAGACAGCTTGGGAAACCCCAGCCAGACCTCTCTGACCAGAGAATCCAGGCTTCACACTGGCACTTGGGCGCCCTCTTGTGGCCAATTGTCTAAACGCCAGGCTAAGCTTTGCCCTGTACTGACACCTTTCATTCCCAGATTTAATTGGCCAACAAAATTAATGTAGTCACTGGTTCGAGCCAACAAATGTTTGCCCCACAAGTGGCTGAGGAATATTTTGGGGTGAACCCTAAAGACTATTCAAGAAAGTTAAGGACATGCAGAGGACCCCCAAGTTTTAAAGAATTTAATGTTGACATTTTAAAAAGCTGAGCTCAAGATTCCCTTTTTCCTAAGCTTCAGAAAAAAACCTCTAAAACACTTCTCTGAAGCGTCCCCTCAGCAAGCCATCACAATAACTGAGCTTCCCAATGATTATAAAATGTGCTGGTGGTGTGGAGGATTGAACACTGGGCTGCTCACTTAAAGGTTGGTGGTTCAAACCCACCAGCTGCTTTGTAAGAGAAAGATAAGGCAGTCTGCTTCTATAAAGATTGATGTTCTCAGAAACCCCAAGGAGCAGATCTATTCTGACCTACGATCACCATGAGTTAGCCTAGGCAATGGGTTAAGTCACTCTTGGCTGACTTATCCACAAGGTACAATAGGAAGCACATCTAGGGCCCACAATATTTATACCAAAAAACAAACCAAAGCCACTGTTGCCAAGTGGATTTCAACTTATAGCAGGCCTATTTAGGGATTCAGCAACTATATCTTTAAGGGAGCATCTTTCTCCCTCAAAGCAGCCGGTGGCCACCAACCTTATGATGAGCAATCCAATGCCTAACCCATAGAGTTCCCAGGTCTCCTTATGAAGCTTATTGTTGTTGTTTTGTGTGCCATAGAGTCAGTTCCGAATCATAGCACCCCTAGATAGCATGGCTGGGGAGACTTTTTTTCTGCCAAAATGTTCATCATTCACGGGACATACAAAATTATCAGCTTAAAAATTAACCACTGTGTTTGGTCAAACATTTAATTAACTCACCCCTAATACGATGGCTGATGTAGTGCTATAGGATCAGCACTGAACTGCAAACCACAAAGTCAGCAGTTCAAACCCACCAGCTGCTCCTCAGAAACCCTATACAGGGTCTCTATGAGTCGGAACCGACTTGATGGTGCGTAACAACACATGTGAAGGCTGGAACTGTGGTTGCCTTGGCTGGCCCAGACCAAATGATTTCAAAGTCCTTATAAAGCCCAAGGGCTGGATGTTCCCCACTCCTGCTGTATAGGGTTTCTGAGAAGAAGCTGATGGGTTTGAACCTACAACCTTGTGATTAGCAGTCTGGTGTTTACCCTACAGTGCCACACCAGAACTCCCATGATACTTATGTTGTTGTTGTTAAGTGCTGTTGAGTCAATTCTGACCCATAGCTATCCTATATAGAGTTTCCGAGGAGCAGTTGGTGAGCTTGAACCACCAACCTTGCAGTTCAAATTATACTTATAGAGGCCCATAAAAAATGTCTTTCACTTTAATTTCTTTTAAAATCTGAAGGAATAAATGAATGTAATGATGATGAATCTGCACCAATAAACAACATTCTTATCAATGGAGAAAAGATTGAAGTTGTCAAGGATTTCATTCTTCTTGGATCAACTATCAACACTCGCAGAAGTAGCAGTCAAGAGATCAGACGACGTATTGCACTGGGCAAATCTGCTGCACAGGAACTTTTTAAAGTGTTGAAGAACAGAGATGTCAGCTTGAGGACTAGGGTGCGCCTGACCCAGGCCATTGTGTTTTCAATAGCCTCATATGGATGCGAAAGCTGGACAGTGAATAAGGAGGATCATAGATGCCTTTGAGTTGTGGTGTTGGAGGAGAATACTGAAAGTGGCATGGACTGCCAAAAGAACCAAAAGATCTGTTTTGGAAGAAGTGCAGCCAGAGTGCTCCTTGGAGGCCAGGATGGCTAAGCTTCGTCTCTCCTACTTTGGACATATTGTCCGGAGGAAACAATCGTTCAAAAAGGATGTCATGCTGGGTAAGGTGGAGGATCAGAGAAAAAGAGGAAGACCCCCAACGAGATGGATCAGCCAGGTGGCATCATTGATGGACTCAAGTGTGGCGGCGGTAGTGAGGTTGGCCCAGGATCGGACATTGTTTCATTCTGCTGTGCATGGGGTTGCTATGAGTCGGTTCCGACTCGATGGTACCTGACAACAACAACAACAACAACGATGATGATGAATATGTAATAATGGATCCAGCCTGGATTATAGTCACCTTTGTATCAATAAAGTCACAAAATATAATTGTTTATGGAGAAAGTGGCCCATGAAAGCAAAAGTGCCTGTTGTTGTTAAATGCCATAGAGTTGGTTCCGACTCACAGCAATCCTGTATAGGGTTCCCAAGGAGCTGGTGGGTTTGAACCACCGAATCACTGACCTTTTGGTTCCCAATCCAGTGCTTATCCTACAGTAACTCCACACCAAGAGTCATAATGCGGGCTGAATGGCACTATGTCACAGAAAGCTTGCGTTAAGTTACACATGTGACAACTGATAAACCAGCCCAACTCGAGAGTCACATGTAATTTTGAGCAAGTTATTTAATCTCTCGGAACTTTTTGTCATCCATAAAGCAGAGAGATAGCAGTAACTCCCCAGTCTGGCTATTGCACGGATGCTGTGACATATTTTAGGTGCTTGGGAGCTAGCAGCATCAGCAGCATGATTATGATTTGCAAGACTGCCAAGAGGAAGAGAATTAAGCTTGTTCTGTCTGACACCAAGAGAGAGAGCCAGTACCCATAAGTAAAAACTTCGGTACCATCTCAAAGTAGAGTCTGAGTTGTCCAAGATGGAACAGTTACCCGTGGATGCAGTCGGCCCCAGCCTCAGGTCTCTGAACAGACTGGATGTCATTGATAGGGGGTCTCAGAGCAGATTCAGCCACAAAGTTAAAAGGGATGGTCATCAGGGACTCTTCTAACCAGGAGCCCGTGACTAAGGGTCAGCCCCAAGGTCCAAATGCTGTCTTGGGAGGAGGTAAGTCCTGGGAGACTGAACGCTGAGAGAAAGAGGGCACTGGCATCAGAGGAGACTCACAGAAGGGGGCCCAGAGCACAGAACATCATGGCTCTCTGCTCTGGGTCCTCCTGGAGACAGCAGGCCACCAGGACTGTATCTGATTCGGAGTAAATACCAGCTTCTTCATCTCCAGATTTTCCTGACTCCCTGGATTTAAATACAAGGTCATATAGACTCTTTGGGAGTGCGATGGCTCTGTAAGATAAGCACCGGACTGTGAACCACAAAGTCGGTGGTTTAAGACCACCAGTTGCTCCAAGAAAGAAAGAGGCTTTCTACTCCTACAAAGATCTATAAATCAGAAACTCTATACAGCATCACTATGAATTGGAACTGAGTCTATGGCATTTAACAACAACACAATCTCTTTAGGAATCCTGGTGTGAGTGGGTTAAACACTGGGCTGTTTACTGTTCAAGGTTGGCAGTTCAAACCCACCAACTACCCCAAGAGAGAAAGATGAGGTATTCTGCTCCTGTAATGATCTACAGCCTCGGAAACCCTATGTAGTGTCACTATGAGTCGGAACCGACTCCACGGTACTTAACAACAACAACAACTGTGTAAGGGCAGTTCTAATCCACCAGGACTCCTGGTGGAGCAGTGGCTTAAGAGTTGGGCTGTTAACTGAAAGGTTGGTGATTTAAACTCACTTAGCTACTCTGATAAGGAGCGCTGGTAGTGTAGTGGTTACGAATCGGGCTGTGAACTGCAAGGTCGGCAGTTTGAAACTACCAGCTGCTCCGTGGGAGAAAGATGAGCCTTTCTGCTCCCATAAAGATTTACAGCCTTGGAAACCCTATGCAGGGTTGCTATGAGTCGGAACCGACTCCACGACACATAACAACAACAACAACAAGCTGCTCTGATGTAGTGCTGTAGGATAAGCAGTCAACTACAATGTCAGCAGTTCAAATCCACCAGCTGCTCCTCAGAAGCCCTAGGCAGGGTCGTTATGAGTTGGAACTGACTCCACAGCACTTAACAATAACGCTTGTGGGAAAAAGATGACTCTTTCTGCTCCCAAAAAGATTTACAGTCTTGAAAACTCTATTTAGGATCACTAAGAGTAGGAACCAACTAGACAGCACACCAACAACACTTTCATCTTATAAGAGCCAGAACTTCCTACCAAGGCATCCTGAGTACCCTGGGTTCAATGTTTAGAAACTGCAAGGGACGACTGGGGTGTTGGCCAAGTGCCAGCAGCTCTATGCTCCAAGGTCATGCTCACATCACCCCATAATCCCAGCACCTGGCATAATGGGGTGGGATTATGGGGCGATGTAAGCATAACCTAGGAACATAGAGTTGCTGGCACTTGACAAACATATTAATAAAGTATTAGGACGACGCGTAAGAGTTACTGTACAATTTAAATCAAAGTGCTTTGTATAGAGTTCAGAGCAACACACGTGGAAAGGGAATGGATGGTCCTTCAGTCCTGGAAGCATGTAAGGCAGGTTTCACAAAAGGAGTCCTGGCAACACAGTGGGTTAAGCATTGGACTGCCCACCAGAAGGTTAGCAGTTTGAACCCACCAGCCCCTCCTCTGGAGAAAGGTGAGGCAGTCAGCATTCATAAAGATTGCAACTTTGGAAACCCTATGGGCAATGCGGTCGCTAAGAGTCAGAACCGACTCCACGGCACATAACAACAACAATAACAATATGGAATGGCAAGGTAGCGTAGTGGATTATGAGCTGGTCTGCTAACCACAAGGTCAGTAGTTCGAATCTACCAGTCACTTTGTGGGAGAAGATAAGGCTTTCTGCTCCCATAAAGACTTACAGCCTCGAAAACCCTATACAGGGTCGCTATGAGTCAGAACTGAATTGGTGGCACACAGCCACCACCACCACCATATGGAATGGCAATGTCCCCAATTAAAAACTAAGATAGAACTGTTTATCTCAGGCTCCCTTGTGGATGCAAAATGCCAATGAGATATAAGCAAAAGTCATTGGATGGGGTCTCCAGTAAAGGGGGCTTATTTAGCTGGCAGAACTTTTTGCCCCTGCTCCTTTCTCCTTTCTGCCTGGAATAGGGATGTGATGGTTGGAGCAGGGGCTGGTCTTGTGGGATTATAAGGAAAAGGTCAAGAGATTGTAAAACTTTGGCCCAAGCCCCCAAGCTAAATTTGGCACACTATCTATTTTTGTGGGGAGTACAGTGGCTCTACACGATAAGCACTAGACTGCAAACCACACGGTCAGCAATTCAAGCCCACCTGTTGCTCCTCAGGAGAAAGATAAGGCTTTCTGCTCCTGAAAAGATTTACAACCTAGGGAACACCACACAGGGACATGATGAGTCAGACAAACACGGTGGCACTTAACAACAAATCTATTTTTGTAAATAAAGTTTTGTTGGAGCACAGCCAGGCTGATTGGTTTACATAATGTCTGTAATTACTTTCACATTATAATGGCAGAGTTGAGTAATTACAAAAGATAAGATGGCCCACTAAGCTGAAACTATGTGCATATAATATCTGGCTCTTTACAAAACGGGCTGTCAGCTCCTGCTCTAAGTCAACATCAGCAACTGTCTATTTCCAAACTTATTACATTTTAAAAAGTCATTTCTTGTGTTTTAAGACATTAGGTCAGGTTTCTGTTACTCACCATGTAATTGACATAATTGTTGTGATTTGTTGCTAAGTGCCATAGAGTCAGTTCTGATTCATAGCAATCCTGTGGCGGGTTTCCAAGTCTTTTTTTATTATTATTGTAATGAGATCTTCACAATCAAAGTTGTCTTTTTACCATCTGTGTTTCGTTAACATGAAATAAAATTGCAGTTATAAGCATGAGTGGATTGCATAGGGAACAATTATATATTCAGTTTAACAGAAATAAAAGAATATCTATCTTAAAATGCAAGATTTTGTTTGTTACATAGCCTTTTCATTATGCAATCATAAAACTAACATTAATTTCAAAAGTAAAAATTACTGTTCTGTGTGAACTTTTAAGAGCTGGGATGTTTATGGTTCTTAAAGAAAAAAGTAAATTGATCTGTGATCTGTCTCATGTCCCCTGCAAGAAGGAATTTAGATTTACAATTAACATGAATAATAGCATGTATCAGATTCCTACAGGAGATTCTTCAGCATACTACATCCAGCTATAGTCACAGTCCTAATTTACAGCTGGTGTGGTGCTGTAGGATAAGCACTGGACCACAGGCCAGTTTAAAGTGCAAGGTTGGAGGTTCAAATCCACCAGCCACTCCTTGGAAGCCTTATATACAGTCACTATGAGTCAGAACCAACTCAATGGCACTTAACAACAATAATATACAGCTTTGAAGAGTCCTGATAGAGAAGTCCTCCATTTTTTCTTGGTAGCCTCATTTTCCCACATCATGGAAGTACAGGTTTGCACATATCCATAGCATGATGATAGAAAATAAGATATATAGTAAGTTAGATTTCTAAATTTCAGTTGTAAGTCTCCTTGTCGATACCAGTAGGTAAATATGCAGACAGTAATACTCAAATAGATGTGGACAACAACAAAATATATTCAATGGTTTGGGAGGTAGTTGAGGGAAAACAAAAGTACTGATCAGCATTTCTAGAATCAGTAAGGATGTTAAACTGCCAACAACTGAATTGATGATCTATCGCTCCAAACACGGGTCTGCTGTCCAGGTAACTGGTATAATAGGTCCTGGTAGAGAAGTCCTCCATTTTAAAATTTTTTTCACGCTCCAAGCAACTCAAAATCAGGCCACTAATACCTCCCAGTGTGTCAGTCCACAACTCCAAATGCCTATGTACTGAGCACTCATACCGGGAGCCCCAGGTCTGATCAGGGAAGTCCACTGGCATATTTCCAAGTCTTTTTTCAATCATTGCAGGAGCAGAAAGCCTGGTGGATAGAACCACCAACCTTGTGATTCTCTGTCCAGTGCTTACCCTATCAGAGCCACCATACTCCCAACTGACATAATTGTTATTGTTGTTGTTAGTGTCATCAAGTCAGTTCTGACTCATAGCCACCCTGAATAGGGTTTCCAAGGAGTGACTGGTAGGTTTGAACCACTGACCTTATGGTTAGCAGCCCAGTGCTTATACTACAGCACCACACCAGGACTCTACCACTGACATAATAGTACTCACAAAACCAAAACCCTACTGCTATCGAGTAGAATATAACTCATAGCAATCCTCCATGACACCATAGAGCTGCTCCATTAGGTTTCCTAGACTGTAAATCTTTGTGGAAGCCGACTGCCACTTCTTCCACAAGGAGCAGCTGGTAGGTTCCAACCATCAACCTTTTGGCTGGCAACTAGACACTTAACCACTGTATCACCAAAGCACATATGGTATTTAGAATTTTGCAGTTATGAGTGCAGAGCATAACAACTTTGGGGTTAAAAAAAAAAAGTTACATCCAAACTTCTCTATATTCAGAGGAGGAACGTAGCCAAACAACTGTACCTAGCCCTACATGATTCCAGGAAGCGCCACTCATATCCTGTCTACATGGAGCTGTCTGTACAAAGTGAGGGTTGAGGTACACAGCAACTCTCAAGCCCTGGATTCAACCTGTATTTTTGGCATTTAACCACTATGCATGACTACTTGTGTGTCAGACACTGTGCTATATGAAATAAGCATGGTCCCCAGATACTTAGAGTACAAAGGAAACAAACCAAGTATCTATATAAACACACCACAAGGTGGTTCCTGGTGAGTATCCCAGTGAGGCTTATGTGATAGAGCATATGGTTGGAATCCCAGATCTGGAGGACAAAAAGGGACAGCTCACCTTCTGTTACAACCTGTCCAGGGAGGTGTCACCAGGTTTTCTGCTCCTGCAAAAAATTTAAAAGTGTGTTTTTGTCCCCCAAATAGAAGAGAGCAGTTTAACTTAGATCCAAGAGAAGAAATTGAAGAAAGTGAAAATTCCACCAAGGAGGAGCGACGTTTGAGTGAATGGAACTGATTTACTCTGGGAATCTTGACTCTATTCTTGTTAAACTATGAGTAGAAAACTAAGGACACAAGATTCCAAGCTCTCATGTCCATTGGCTCTCAAGTCTGCCAGCCATCTTTCTACACTTCGTTTGGTCACATCATTGCTTCTGGTTTTTAGCCCCTAGAAACAGGGTCAAAAGGCAAACTCCCTTAGGACCTTAAATGCTGACCACAGGAGGAAGTGGTCTTGTAGAGAAGTCCACACCTTCCTGGAGATGAGTCATAGCAGCTCCGGAATCTGAAAGGAAAATTCGGATAGTGTTCCCAGCTGTAAATCTTCCTGGAAGAAACTCCAGGAGCCAAAAAGAGAGGCTACTGGCGGTTCAAAGTGCCACTCCCCTCTCTACTCTCAAAAAGAGCTGTCAGATTGATTCAGCAGGAGACAGCTTACTCTCTCTCCTGCTCCCTATTTAAATCTTTTCCAATTTTCTAAGCCTAATTCAATGTTTTGAGCTGTGGTGTTGGAGGAGACTATTGAAAGGGCCACGGGCTGCCAAAAGAACCAATAGATCCGTTTTGGAAGAAGTGCAGCCAGAGTGCTCCTTGGAGGCCAAGATGGCCAAACTTCATCTCTCCTACTTTGGACATATTGTCAGGAGGGACCAGTCACTGGAGAAGGCTATCATGTTTGGTAAGGTGAAGGGTCAGAGAAAAAGAGGAAGACCCCCAACGAGACGGATTGGCCAAGTGGCAGCATCGATGGACTCAAGCGTAGCAACAATAGTGAGGTTGGCCCAGGATGGAGCAGTGTTTCGTTCTGCTGTGCATAAGGTCACTATGGGTCAGTACTGATTCGATGGCACCTAACAACAACAACAATTCAATGTTAAGGGGCCCTGGTGGTACCATGGATTAAGCATTGGGCTGTTAACTTCTAGATTGGCAGTTCAAACCTACTAGCAACTCCAAGGGAAAAAGATGAGGCTGTCTGCTCCCATAAAGAATTCTAGTCTTAGAAACCTGATGAAGCAGTTCTGCTCTGCCCTGTAGAGTCGCTTTAAGTAGGAACTGATTAGATGACCATGGGTTTAATTCAATGTCTCCTCCTCCATGAAGCATCTCCAGGCACCTACATTAAAAACAAAACAAAAAACTCTCGAGCACTTTTTCCTTCTTCTATGGCATTCATTCCATTCTGACTTTTATGAGATTGGTAGTCATATCATTTATCCATCTTTTGTCCTTTTCTGAACAGGATGATCCTAAAGGGAAGCTAAGACCTTTGCATTCCCATTCTCAATACCCAGTTCAGAACCTGACATGTATTGAATATTCAATGCATGTGTATTTAATAGTAGAAGAATTAACATGCTGGGCTATTAACCAAAAAGTTGGTGGTTCAAATCCACCCAGAAGCCCTGGTCGAAAGGCCTGGCTGTCTATTTCTTTAAAGTCACAGCCTTGAAAACTCTACTCTGGCACACACAGTATCACCACAAGTCCGAGGAGAGTTGATGACAAGTAGTTTTAGATAGAGAAAGAAGTATAATATTAATAGTCGTTATTTCTGGTCTTGTCCATGGTTGTTGAATCAATTCCAACTCATAGAGACCCATTAAGATAGAGCCGCCCCAGAGGGTTTCCAAGCTTGTAGTGTTTATGGGAGCAGGCTGCCCTGTCTTCTCCCATGGAGAGGCTTGTGGGTTCAAACCACTGACCATTTAATTCATAGTACCTTGTGACTGTTGTTGTGAAATGCTGTAGCAATCCTATATAGCGTTTCTAAGAAGCAGCTGGTGAGTTTGAACTACTGCCCTTGCAGTTCAAACCAACCTTGCAATGGAATGCCTATCCTACAGCACCACAATAGGGCTCCCACCGCACCTTGTACGGCATACTATCGAAGCCATGCTAAAAGTCCTAGCTGCACAGAGCAGATAGTGGGTCCATAGTTTGACTGTGCCCTCCTCAATACTGTGGGCATCAATCCTAACCTAGGTAGTTGTCTTCTTCAAAGTGTCCATCTGGGAACATACCCAAGCCCCAAGTCTGATTTCTTAAGGGGACCAGATGTCCCAGTTAGGACAATAGGACCTGCTGAGAAAATAACTTGTAGCTAAGAATTCAGTTTGGAGTTGAGCTCGACCCAAAAGGGAAAGAAACTGGCCCATCCTGCCATTTGTTGAAATATAGTTGCTTCCTAGTACATATTACCTCTGGAGGGTTAGGAGTGACATGTGGAGGCCCTGTCTCAGAGTAAGTGTCTGGTAAAAAACCAGCCCCTGCCATTGAGTTGATTCCTACTCAGAGGGGAACCATCTGACAAAGTATAACACTGTGTAGGGCTTCCAAGGTTGTAAATCTTTACAGGAGCAGACAGTCTCATCTTTGTCCCACACAGCAGTTCGTGAGTTTGAATCGCCCAGCTTTTGGGTTAGGCAGCGTAGTAACATTAAACCACTGTACCACCAGGACTCTTGACTTTCTGGTGGGCAGGGCTTTTTCTCTATGTTATATTTTTATTCTACTTAGCTTTTCAGTATAGAAAATGGAGGCAGTTCCCTTCCTATAATTCAACAAATTGCCCAAAGGCAAAATTTTACAAAGGTCTTTGATTTGTTTGGGAATATGAAATTCACAAAATGAAACCTAATTAAAGGTGGCATGTTCTTATTCAGTGGTAAAATAGAGATTTATCTGATGTCTTGGGATCTTTTCCGTTCATCAATCATTTACTTCAGCAGGAAGAACATGAGGAGAATAATGGCTCACACCTGGTCTGAGGTAATCAGAGCTAGTCTGTCAGCACAAAGTAGATGTAATTACAGTGTTGGGTTACTGGAGTTCAAATACTGGGCTGCAGAGGGGGGAAAAAGACACAATAATATTCTTTGTAGCCAAGATCTGCAAAGCACATTTCCAGGGGCTCCAGCTTTAGAAACCTGGTTCCCAGTGATTTCTCCAGGAAGCACAAAACGGAATCTGCAATGTAAAATGGGCTTCAGCTGTGGCCCAGGATCTCCAGACTCCATGCGATTCAAGCAGAGGGCTTCTGAATATATGAGACTTCAAGGACATTTCATTCAACTAGGGCTAGATGCAGTGAATTGTAGCACTGGTTCTCAAAGTGTGGTCCTTCCCTATCCATCTCCCATCTGAATGTACTAGAAATGGATATTCTTGGGCCCCACTCAGCCATGTGTGTGTACGTGTATATGTGTGTGTTGCAACTGAGTTTATTCCAATTCGTGGCAACCTCATGTGTGCATAACAGAAATATTCTAAAGGGTTTTCAAGATCACCAGGCCTTTCTTTGAGGTACCATGGGGTGGGCTAGTAATTGAGTGCCTAACTATTTGCATCACCCAGACTCCTAGTCCAGACCTACTGTATCAAAAATGGAGCCTAACAACCTGCATTTTAAACAATCCTTCATCAAGGATTCGAGGCACACTCCTGGTTTGAGAACCACTGGAACAGAAGATTAGGTTGTCTAGAGAAGTATCCTATTTACCTAACTGTCCTAACTTGTAAACCTGGGGGTGAGATATGCATGAGATACAACTGACCGGAGGCCCTGGAAATCCCAGCCTAGCTGTTTCGCTACATTCCCACTGCTATCAAATCAGTCCCAACGCACAGCTACACAGCGACACTGTAGGATAGATTAGGACTGCTCCATAGGGCAAGGAGCTCTGGTAGCGCAGTGGTTATGAATTGGGCTACGAACCTTAAGGTCAGTGGTTTGACACTACCTACCAGCCGCTCTGCGGGAGAAAGATGAGGCTTTCTACTCCTGTAAGGATTTACACCCTCGGAAACCCTATACAGGGTCGCTATGGGTTGGAACCGACTCGACAGCATTTAACAACAACAATGGGGTTTCCGAAACTGTAAATCTTTACAGAAGCAGGCTGCCTCAACTTTTTCCTAGTAGTTGATAGGTTCAAACTGCCAATGGATCAACTTTATTACATCTCAATAATAGTGTTGCTCTGATTTTAAAGCAATATATGTCAGTGAATTGATCTGTGGGCTAGGTCAGAAGATCTAGGGACCTTCTTCATAAGCCATGCCTTTTAGGTATGACTTCTGGGATTTGGGAAACCAGTTGGTGGGGAAAGTGAAGGTAGAGAGCCAGGTGTGGGATTTGGGTTTGATATCTTCCAGTCATTTGAATAGTATTGTTCTAGTTAGTACAATATTTGTCCAAAACTGTCCTGAGTAGAAAGTTTCAAACTCAGGTGACGTGGTAAATGACAATTGGTAAATTTCACAATCCATACAACCCATGACCTGCCTGCAGAGCATTATTCAATTTCCATCCTTCTGTTTTTGTTTTTGTTACCTATTGTTGACTTCTAATTTTAAAGCATTGTGATCTGAAAAGATGCTTTGTCATATTTTGATGTTTTTTAATTTATTGAGGATTGCTTTGTGGCCTAATATATGATCTATTCTGGACAATGTTCCACATGTACTGGAAATGAATGTATATTGTGCTGTTGTTGGATTGAGTGTTCTGTATAAGTATGAGGTCAAGTGGGTTGACTGTGTTGTTTAGTTCTTCTGTGTCTTTGTTGAGTTTCTTTCTTATTCTGTCCGTCATCGAAAGTAGTATATTAAAATCTCCTTCTATTATTGTGGAGTTGTATATTTCTTTCTTTAATTCCATTAGAGTTTGATTTATGTACTTTGAGATTGTTTCACTGTGACCATAGATATTTATTGTGGTTATGTCCTCTTGCACAATTGACACTATAATAATGAGATAATATCCTTCATTGTCTCTTATGCTGGTTTTTGCCTTAAAGTCTATTTTAACAGAAATTAGCATTGCCAATCCTGCTTGTTTTTATTGATATCTTTTTTCCATCCTTTGATTTTTAATCTATTTTTGTCTTTGTATGATGTGTCTCTTGTAGATACCATATTGAATGATCCTGTTGTCTTATCCATTCTGCTACTATCTGGCTCTTGACTGATGCATTTAATCCATTGATATTCAGTGTAATTATTGATAGGTATGAATCAATGGCAGTCATTATGCTGTGTGGTTTTTTATTTTACGATGCTGCTGGTTTCTTTGTTCCACATAATTTTCTGTGCTTAGTTAATTTTGTTTGTGCAGCTCCGTGTCAATTTCTCCATTGCTATTGTTTTGATGTTTATTAAATCTTTATGGTTTTCCTTTTTCTTGATTTGATATGAAGGTGTATTCATTTATTTGAGGTTACCCTGTATTGTATTCATTTTTTTCCCCAGTTTAAAACAGTCTGTTTTATCTTGAAATCTACTTGACTTCCTCGCCATTTAGAAGTTCTGAAATTACACTTTTCCCTCTTTTTGCTTGTAGTTATTTTCATTATAATTGGTATCTCCGCTTCCCAATTTTCAGCCTTGTAGTTGTGTTTACTTTGGATACTTCTACATTTGGATGGAATTCTTGGTGATGTTGTCATGTATGTCATTCTCTGGTTGTTGTCTACTGATGCTGGTTCTCAACCCAGAGAATTCCCTGTGGTATTTTTTTATAAAATTGGTCTGGTTACTACAAATTTCTTTAATTTCCATTTACCTGGACATGTTCTAATTTCATCAGTGTATTTGAGGGACAGCTCTGTTGGGTATACGATTCTTGTTTCACTATTTTTTCTCTTTCAGAGCATTGTATCTTCCCATTACCTTCTTGCCTGCTTGGCTTCTGCTGAGAAATCAGAGCTAAATCTTATTAATTCTCTGTTGCAAGTAACTTTTCATTTTTCCTGAGCTGCTCTCAGCATTCTCTCCTTGTCTTTGATTTTAGAGAGTTTGATTATGTTATGTCTTGGTGATTTTCTTTTGGAGTCTATCCAGTTTGGGGTTCATTCAGCTTCCTGAATGCTTATCTTATCATCTTTCAGGATATTGGGGAAGTTTTCTTCTAAAAACTCTTAACTCTTTTCTATGCTTTTCTTTGTCTCTTGCTGTTCTAGAATTCCAGTCACCCATAAGTTATTCCTCTTCATGGTGTCCCACATGAATCTTAGTCTTAGGGTTTTTTTCATTGGTTTTTCTGACTATTCTTCTAGCATACTAGTACTATGAGATTTATCTTCAAGCTCACTATTTTATGCTTCCATTGACTTAAATCTACTCCTTTTCCCTTTCGATGTATTGTCCATTTCTGAAATCTTCACATAAATCATTTGGATTTCTATTTGCAGGCTTCGTATTGTCTCCAATCCTTTATATATTTTGTTTGTTTGTTCCAGTAGAGTTTTCCTGAATTCTTCCTTGTTTTCCTCACCTTTTCTGTTAATTATTTGCAGGTACCCAGATATAATTCTCTTGACTTCTTTTTCAGGTAGTTTCAATGTGTACAGTGATCTTTGTGCAGCTATATTTAGAATGGGTTGACTGATGTTGGTTGTTGTCGTCAATCGATTGTACAGCAGCTGGTATTGGCTCTTCTCCGGTACATGGGGCTCTACAGGGTACTGTTGGGGTGGGTTGTATGGCACAGTTACTGCCCCTGTTGGGTGAGGCAAGAAGAGAAAACACACACACACAGAGGATAAAAGAAACAAGCAAACAACAGCAAAAAAAAGAGAAAATAGTAAAGGAAAAAGGAAAAGAAGTAAGCAACAACTAGAAAAAGAATTTTAAAACTAAAATGAGAAAAGAGGGAGAGTGGGGAAAAAAACATAGAAGAGAAAATAAAAGGAACTAAACACAATTAGGGTGAGGGATAAGTAAAAAAGAGAGCCCGAGAATTGTTGCTAAGTGCCAATGAGTTGTGTGTCATAGCGACCTTGTATAGGGTTTCTGAGGAGCAGCTGGTGGGTTTGAACCACTGACCTTTCAGTTCAAACCGACCTTATGGTCCATTGCTTATCCAGGACTTCTAGACCAGAGAATAGTAGAGAAAAATCAAGAGGGAAAAAAGAGGAAGAAAAAAAATTTGGTGGAGGAGGAGCAGTGTCTGTGAGGGGGGTGAGAAGCAGTTAAAAAGAA
>NW_006408568.1:13121952-13138429 GCF_000296735.1 Chrysochloris asiatica
TATATATATAGGGCAAGTGCCAGACCCAGAGAGGAGAAAATTCTGGAATCTCTGCCAGCCAAGAAGCTCATGTAGGGTGTGGGTAAGGGATGAGACAGTGATAGTCCCAGCCACAGATGGAGTGCCCACAGCTCTAAGTATTGTCTGTTCTGGGCAGCCAATCCAGAAGCAGCTCTTGCAGACCCCAAAGAAGCTGGCGATCAGGGTATTTCCATCCCTAGGGTAAAAATTCCCATTAGTCCAGAGCTGACCAGAGCAGTTCTGCAGTTTTGGAGCAGGCCACACCTGATTCCAGGCACCAAGGTTGATGCTGCTAGTTCTAAACCCACTTTGCTGTGGCTCATGACTGCAAAGCTTAGACCATGTGGCTCCGACCACCCAGAGAGCAGTAGCTTCACTGAGAGTGTGTATAGGTGAGGGCTGCCCATGCCCTTGTCATCATGGTACTCTGCCAGTAATCGATATGCCTCTGAGGCACCAACCACCCTCTACCTTCAAAACTGCCCATGAAAGCTCAAAAGGACCACACTGTGCCTGGCTGGTCAGCACAGATCACCTATCTCTTTTGTTTTCTTCCTGAGTCTGCTCATTGCTTCTCCTGGTTAGGGCTAGTCTAGGGCAGGCCAGGGCCATCTCTGTAGATGGAGCAAGGCTCACTTGAATTCAGTTGCCAGAGTTGGTGTGGATAGCTTCCAACTCACTTTGATGGGGCTTACAACTGTACCACTATCCACCGCAGGGCCATGACCACCAGGAGAGCAGGAGGGAGCTGGTCACACCTCCAAGTTTAAGATGGTCAGCTGGCACAGGTCACCAGTCTGTCTCCTTTTTTTGTTGGGTCTGTTCAGCTTTCTCTCCTAGTAAGCATTCAGTCCACTTCTCTCTTCCTTCATCTAAAGCTCAGGGTTCCAGGACTACCATCTGTGTCTGTTACATTTGATTTTCCCTGTCTTTGTTGTGGAGTCTTGGTGTGGCATTGTGGGTTAATGCACCAGACTGCAAAGCCCTTTGAAACTGCAAGGTTGATGGTTCAAGCTCACGCCACTCCTCAGAAACCCTACACAGGGTCTCTATGGGTTGGAACTGATTTGACAGTGCTTCACAACAACAAATCTTTGTTGTAGAGGATCTGTATAGCTGTTCTGCCTGGTCTGCCATCTTGCCACCTCCTAATCATTATTTTTTGAGTCAAGTTGTGATTTAACTACAACATGACTTCAAGGGTGAGGTTAACTTCAAGATTTGAAGGATATCTCAGAGCATTAGTCTTAGGGAATCCTCCAGTAAGTCTGATCCAAGAATTGTTTTTATGAGTTTGTTTGTTGTTGTGATGGTGGTTTTGGGTTTTAATTTTTGTTTTGTTTGTATGTTTGTTTGGGTATCCTTAGTTCCCAGCAGAGAAACTGAAAAGTGAGTAATTAGGTGTTTTGTTTTAAAAAAGAAAGATGGAAGGGTGTGCAGGATGAGTGAGTGGCCTGCTTCTGGTCTCATCTCAGTGCTCTGCCTCTAACAAAGCAAGCGGTGGGAGATTTCTTTGTAATTCTTATGCCATTACAGAGATCACCCAGGATGCAAAGGATTAACCTAATTGCATAACCTGGTCCAGGTTCATGACAAATACCCTTTTATTCTGAAGTCTGTGGTTCACCAGAACCACACACCTGGACCCTACGCTGTAATGTGAACTTTCACACAAATAGATAAATGTATATGCGTGTGTGAGAGAGACACAATTTTCATGAATGCTTTCTCTATTTGCAGTTTTGATACACTGGATTTTTTTTTAGGAGGCACCCTGTTTAGAATAGACCAATGTAAGACATATTTTCATCCAGACCACTGAAAATTACAAGACTTTGACACCAACATTAACAACCATCAATGCCACATGGTACCAATGTTGAGAAAACACAAAAGACAAACATCCTAGGGTCTGTAGATATTTTCTGTGCCATTACAGAGAGAACAGCCAACGGTGTGACGCTGCCCGGAGGGAGGGAAGCAGCTTTGGACCTTTGTGACTCCCTCCTGACATCTGTAAGACACACAAAGCTGCTTTTAAACGAATCTTGCATTTAGAGCCAGTTTTATGTTCATTTTCCTGAATAAAATAAAAATCAAGCCTTTGAAAAGACCCTGTAGGACAGAACAGACCTGTCCCATAGAATTTCTAAGGCTACTATTTAGGGAACTAGACGCCTCATTGTTCTTCCTTGGAGCGGCTGGTGAGTTCGAACTGCCCGCCCTAGGGTTAGCAGCGGAGTACTTTAACTACTGCGCCACCAGGGCTCCTAATTTTCATGAAAATAAATAAATAAATAGCTTAAGAGTAAAAGGTGCTGCCCACTGGAAAGAAAGTACAATGGTAGTTCAAAGTAACCCAAAAGAGGGAATCAAACCTGCAAGAATATTCTTTTGTCCCAATCAATTTCAGAGCTCTCTGCAGACTCATCTGGAGGTTTATCAGCAGGACAGCATTTGTGGCATTTCTGTACAAGTGTGAGTGAGGAAAGGGAAAGAAAGGAGACTCTACCTCCAGCCAGGAAACCATAAGAAACTGCTGTCCTAGACAGTGGATCCACAACTGGGATCCCACCAGGCCCACTTCCCCTTCTCCAGCCATCTCCATCCTCCACCAGCAGGGGGCAGACGGCGCCCAGGAATGGGCAGCATCTGGCATTCCCAGCCCTAGGACGGTGGATCTCTTTCTTCTACAGCTGCTTCTTGTTGCTGAGGAATGCTGCCCTCAACTCAGCGCACCTGCCTTTGATCTCTCCACTAAGTATGGTTTCAACCGGGGTCTTCTCCCCAAATCCACACCCAGGAACTTTGTAATCATTCAAGGAAGTGAGTCCCACCATTGACTAAAAGATTTCTAGCTGACGTTCTCCTTCAGATGACATGAGGGTAAGCTCTGTGAGTCTAACAGCACAACCCAGGACTCTTTTAAAGGACAACAACAGCAACAACAACAAAAAAACCAAGCCCACTGCCCTTGAACCCTTTCCCACCCGTAGAGCAGCTGGTTTGCAGTATTGAACCCACTAGGCCACCAGGATTCCTTTATAAGAGGACAGTTGTTGTTTTTTAAAGTATCAACACCCATTGTGGAATTTGCTGTTGTTGCTATGTGGAGTTGGCACATAACAAACAAACTTGGGCATTTTCCACAGACTCAAACATACCAATGTTCATGAAGGTGACAAAGGACCAGCTAACATTTTGTTTTGCTTGATTTTGGTAAACATAAGGTTACCATGAACAACTTTTTACCATCTATTTACATTACAACTATTTACCATCCAACAAAAACAAATAGTAGCATTCTATCATATTTGCTTCATAGCTTTAAAAAAAAAAAAAAAAGAAATCTTAGAGTTGAAGTTCTCTATGTTCGTCATTCCCAAGTACATTTCTGTTTCTCATCTGGATTATTTGCCATGACATTGGTGTGTGGTTTCTGTAAATTTATGTGTTTTTTACATATATTGTAGTTGGTTAATTTTATGTGTCAGCTTGGCTGGGCTATGGCACCCAGTTACTTGGTCCTATACTACTCTAGGTGTTGTTTGAAGATATTTTGTAGATGTGACCTTAAGTAAAGGAGATTACTCATGATAACAAGGCTGAGCCTGATCCAACCTAAAACAGGACCTAAGAACAAAAACTGAGGTTTCTGAAAAGAATTCCCTTAAGACTGTAATATAAAAGGTTGAAGGCATTCCCCTTGAGAATGAGAACCAGACAAGATGCCCTTTATCACCATTCCTATACAGTACTGTATTTTGAAGTCCTTGCCAGAGCAATACGGCAAGAAAGGGAACTAAAAAGGCAAATTGGTAAAGAAGTAAAACACTCTCTATTTGCAGATGATATGATCCTATACCTAGAAAATCTCTGACTACACAAGAAAATTACTGGAACTCTGGTAGCATAGTGGTTACAAATCGGGCTGCTAATCTCACCATCAGCAGTTCGAAACTACCAGTTGCTCGTAAGGAGAAAGATGACACTTCCTGTTCCCGTAAAGATTTACAGGCTTGGAAACCCTATGCAGAGTCACTATGAGTCAGAACCAACTCCACGGCACATAACAACAACAACTGAAAAATTCAGCAAAGTCTCAGGGTACAAGATCAACATACAAAAATCAGTCAGATTCCTTTACAGCAACAAAGAAAACTCTGATAAGGAAATCAGGAAAACAGCACCATTAGCAATAGCCACCGAAAAGATGAAATACGCAGGTATAAATCTGATCAGAGATATATAGATATATAAAAGACCTATAGGATAAGCACTGAACTGCTAACCACAAGGCTGGTGGTTAAAACCCATGAGCTGCTCTTTGGAAACTCTATACAGAATTACTGTGAGTCAGAACAGACTAGACAGCACTTAACAACAGCAATGAAAAGAAAACTACAAAACACTACTACAAGAAACCAAGAGACTTACATAAATGGAAGATTATACCATGTTTATGGATAGCAGACTTAGTGCCAACACTCGACTGTCAGTTTGTCGTGCTGTGGTGGCTTGCATGTTGCTGAGATGCTGGAAGCTATGCCACTGGTATCTTAAATACCAGCAGGATCACCTGTGGTGGGCAGATTTCAGAGAAGTTTCCAGACTAACGAGAGGAGGAGAACTACTTGTGAATTTTTACACAATGAGAACCTCAAGAATAGCAGTGGAACACAGACAGATAGCACCAGAGTATTGAATATTGAAACTTTGTGACTAGCACCAGAATATTGTCAGATATACTGCCAGAAGATGAGCCCCTCAGGTTAAAAGTACTCAAAATGTGACTGGGGAAGAGCTGCCTCCTCAAAGTAAGAGTTGAATGTGATGAAGCAAAAGACCTTCATTTGCTGGTGAGCACAACTCAAAATGAGGAAAAATAGTTGCAAACATCCATTAATAATAATAACACAGAACGTACAAAGTATGATTCTAGGAAAATTTAAAGTTCAGCATTAGCTGAAATGGACTGGTATTGGCCATTTTGAATATGATATTCATATAGTTTACTATGCCAGAAATGACAAATTGAAGAGGAATGTCATTGCATTTATTATCAAAAAGAACATTTCATGATTCATCCTGAAGTATGATGCTGCCTGTGATAGATAGGATAATATCCATACACCTACATGGAAGTCCAGTTAATACCACTATTGTACAAATTTACACATCAACCACTAAAACCAGTTATGATGAAATTGAAGAATTCTACTAACTTCTTCAGTCTGAAATCTATCAAACATGAAATCAAGATGCATTGCTAAATACTGGTGATTAGAATGAAAAGGTTGGAAACAAAGAGGAAGGATCGGTAGTTGGAAAATATGGCAGAATGTGGAAATTGTTGGACAATATCATTAATATTATATGCAAGTAAAATTTTTCTAAAGATAATTAAAAACAGCTGCAACAGTACATTGACAGGGAACTGCCACAAATTCAAGGTGAATTCAGATGAGGATATGGAACAAGGAATATCATTGCTGATGTCAGATGGATCTTGACTGAAAGCAGAGTATACCAAACAGATGTTTTCCTATCCTTTAATGACTATGCAAAGGCTTTCTACTGTGTGGATCATGACAAGTTATGGACAACATTACAAATAATGGGTATTCCAGAACACTTAATTGTGCTCATGCAGAACCTGTACACAGATTAAGAGACAGTCGTTGAAATACAACAAGGGGACACTGAATGGTTTAAATCATGAAAGGTGTGTGTCAACCTTTTTTTTTTTGGCACCATACATATTCACTCTATATGCTGAGCAAATAATCCGAAAAGCTGGCTGGATTATACAAAGGACATAGCATTAGGGTTGGAGGAAGACTCATTAACAACCTGAGATGTGCAAATACAGGTGAAGAGACCTTAAAATACTTATTGGTGAAGATCAAAGAGCACAGCTTTCAGGTATGGGTTGTACCTTAATGTAAACAAAAATCCAATAAATAGCATCATGATAAATGAAGATAAGATTGAAGTGTCAAAGACTTACTTCATTTTGCTTAGACCCACTATCAACACTCATGGACACAGTAGTCAAGCAATCAAATGATGTACTGCACTGGGCAAATCTGCTGCACAAGACCTCTTTAAAGTGTTGAAGAGCAACATCTCTAGGGACTAAGGTATGTCTGACCGAAGCCGTGGTATTTTCAATAGCCTCATATGTATGTTAAAGTTGGACAATGAATAAGGAAGATCATACAAGATTTGTTGCATCTGAGGTATGACATTGGAGAAGAATATGAAAAGTACCATGGACTTCCAGAAAAACAAACAAATCTATGTTAGAAATAGTACAGCTAGAATGTTCCTTAGGAGCCAGGATGGCCAGACTTCGTCTCTCCTACTGGATCAAATATATTATCAGGAGGGACCAGTCCATGAAGAGGGACATCATGCTTGTTAAGTGGAGGGTCAGTGAAAAAGAGGAAGAACCCCAATGAGATGGATTGGTGAAGCGGCAGGAGCAATGGGCTCAAGCGTAACAATGATTGTGAGAATGATGTGGTTTCGGGCAGTGTTTTGTTCTGTTGTGCATAGTGTCCCTAAGAGTAGGCATCAACTCAGTAGTACCTAGCAACAGCAAGCCTAAGCAATCCACAGTTGTAATGCAATCGTGATCCAGATTCCCTCACCATTCTTTAATGAGATGGAAAAATAAATCACCAACTTTATATGGAAAGGAAAGAGACCCAGATAAGCAAAGCAATTCTAAAGAAGAATAAAGTAGGAGGCCTTACATGTCCCTATCTCAAAACCTAGTACACAGCCCTGGTAGTCAAAATAGCCAGGTACTGGTACAACACCAGCCTCACAGACCAATGGAATAGAACTGAACCCGAAAGTAAAAATCCACTCACCTAAGGGCAGCTGAGCTTTGACTAACTGCTGAAACTCACTACCTGGGGGAAAGGTAGTCTCATTAACAAATGGTACTCACAAAAATGGATATCCATTTGTAGAAAAATGTAACAGAACCCATATCTCACACCATATACAAAAAAAAAATGTCAAGATGAATCAAAGACTTAGGTGTAAAACCTAAAGCTATAATGATCATCAAAGAAAAAATAGGGACAAACTTAGGGACCCTAATAAATAAATAAATGGCATAAATACATGATCAAACATAACTAAACACACACACACACAGACTAGATAATTGTGACTTCCTAAAAATTAGACACTTAAAACACATCAGACTATTTCACCAATAGAGTAAAAAGAGAACCTACAGACTGGGAAAAAAATTTTTTTCTGGCAATGAGATATTGGGCAAGGTACTAATCCCTAAAATTCATAGAAAATTTCAACACCTGAACAACAAAAAGACAAATAATCCAATTACAAAATGAGCAGAGGACATGAACAGACACTTCACTAAAGAAGACATTCAAATGACTAACAAATATTTTATGCAAATCAAAATGAGATATCATTTCACTCCAATAGTAATAGGAAAGCTAAAAAAACAACAACAACAACAACAACAACAAAAACAGAAAACAAATGCTGGTGAGAGTGTGGAAAGACTGGAACCCTCATATGTTGCTGGTGGGATTGTAAAATGGTACAAGTACTGTGAAAAGCAGTATGATGTTTCATTAAAAAATTGGAAAAAGAAATATCATATGATCTAGCCATCCCACTAAGTATAAGAGGATAAGCCACAAAGTATTGCTACAAAATCATAGAAGCTTTTAGAATGCAAAAATACCAAAATAGTGAAACTGTTGTTCCTCTATCTTATTTCCATCTAGGTTTATGCACTTCTGATATTGGTGTTTTTTTCTAAGACAATTCTATGAAGAATTCTGCACTCTTCGATTTATACCACACCAAAATAGCAGTTTTGGCATTCTCCAGAAACTCAAATCATTTTAAAAGTTTGAGTTTTGTAAGCAGAAGGAAGTTGAAGGGACAAGATCAGAGCTGTAGAAAGGTTTCCCAATGAAATATGCATAGTACAGCCCTTGCTACCTTGAAGAATTGTTGTTGTTGTTATGTGCCATCGAGTCGGTTCCGACCCATAGCAACCCTGTATAGGGTTTCTGAGGGTGTAAATCTTTATGGGAGTAGAAAGCCTCATCTTTCTCCCGCGGTGCAGCTGGTAGTTTCGAACCGCTGACCTTAAGGTTCGCAGCCCGATTCGTAACAACTACGCTACCAGAGCTGCTAATTCTGCTGTGATGGAAAAAACAGACATCCCTCTGCACAACTTTCCTGGTTTTTTTTTTTACCAGTGCAGTTTCCAGTTTTCTTAAAACTTCATAATAAACCCCATAATCATCCTGTGTTCTTAGAAAAAAGTTACCAAGATTACCCCTTCAAAATCTCAAACATCAATCACCTTGAGTTTACCTGTCCTGGAAGATTTTCCCCAAAGTCACTTTTATTACTGAAAGAACTTGTCTGCAGCAATCCATTGATCACAGAGATATGTTTTGTTTAGAATAAATTTACACATGTAGGAACTGGAACCTTTTTGCAATACTTTTTGACTTACCCCTGTATATGCTACAGAAATAAGAGATATAACATGAATAGTATATGCCCAACCATGTGCATCACAGAAATGTTCAATGGATAAACAAACTAAAATACATACACACAATGGAATACTGCAAAGTACATACTACACAATGTTAAAGAATTACTCAGAAATATCTCATTGCAAGAATGAGCTTGGAGGACATTATGCTAAGTGAAATTGTTGTTGTTGTTAGGTGCCATCAGTTGGTGCATATGACTCAGTGACCCTATGAACAACAGAACAAAACACTGCCCACTCCTGAGATATCCTCATAATTGTTATGTTTGAGCCCACTGCTGCAGCTACTGTGTCAATCCATCTTGCTGAACATCTTCCTCTTTTTCAATGAACCTACACTTTACTAAGCATGTCCTTCTCCATATTATCCCTCCAGATAACATGACCAAAGTACCGAAGCTGAATCTCTGACACTTTCTAATCAATATACTGCTGTAACCATTTTTGAATTATCTTCAGCAAAATGTTACTTGCATGTATAAATGTTCGATGAAGTCTCACCATCCTTCATTATAGAGCATTCTGTCTGTACTGCGTCCAAGACAGATTTGTTTGTTCTTAAGGCAATCCATGGTCTTTCAATATTCTTCTCCAATGCCATAATTCAAATACACTGATTCGTCCAAGGCCTTCCATATTAATTGTTTAGCTTATATTTTGCATATAAAGTGATTGAAACACCATGGCTTGGGTCAGGTGCACCTTAGGTCTCAAAGTAACATCTTTGCTCACATTAAAGAGGTCCTTTGCAGCAGATCTGCTCTGTGTAAATTTGTTTGATTTCTTCACTGCTGCTTACATGAGCATTGATTGTGGTTCCAAGTATAATGAAATCCTTGACAACTCCAGTCTCTTCTCAGTTTATCATGTTGTTTATTGGTCCAGTTATGAGTTTTGTTTTCTTTACATTGAATTTTAATCCATTCTGAAAGCTGTATTCTTTGATCTTCATGAGTGAGTGCTTCATGTCCTCTTCACTTTCAGCATGCAATGTTGTGTCATCTACATATTGCTAGTTGTTAATGAGCCTTCCTCCAATCCTGATGTCACATTCTTCTTCATACAGTCCAGTTTCTCAGATTATTTGCTCAGCATACAGATTTGAATAAGTACAGTGAAAGGATACAACCCTGGCACACACCTTTCCTGATTTTAAACCATTCAGTATCCCTCTGTTCTGTCTAATGACTGCCTCTTTCTTGGTCTATGTAATTCCAGAACAATTAAGTGTTCTGGAATTCCCATTCTTTTCCATATTATCCATAGTTCATTATGATCCAGAGGAATTCCCATTCTTCTCAATATTATCCATAGTTTGTTATGATCCAGAGTCTAATGCATTTGTGAAGTCAATAAAACGCAAGTAAACATCTTTCTGATATTGTTTACAGCCACGCTCCATCTGATGTCAGCAATGATATCCCTAGTTCTATGCCCTCTTCAGAATCCACTTTGAATTTCTGATAGCTCCCTATCGATATACTGCTGCAACCATTTTTGAATTATCTTCAGAAAAATTTTACTTGCAAATAATATTAATGTTTGATAATTTCTACATTCTGTTGGGTCACCTTTCTTTGAAGTGGGCACAACTATGGATCTCTTTCAATCAGTTGGCCAAAGAGCGGTCTCCCAGATTTCTTGACATAAACTAGTAAGTACTTCCAGTGCTGGAATTCAGTTCAGTTAGTAGTCTTATCAATTCCTGGAGCTTTGTTTTTCACTACTGTCTTCAGTGCAGCTTGGACTTCTTCCTTTGATACTATTGATCATATGCTACCTCCTGAAATGGTAGAATTCTTCAATTTCATCTTCATTGGCTTTCGTGGTTGGTGTGTAAATTTGAATAAAAGTTTTATTAACTGGTCTTCCTTGTAGGCATATGAATACTAACCTATCACAAACAGCACTGTACTTCTAGGTCTTGAAATGTCCTTTTGTGACAATGGAGAGATGCCATTCCTCTTCAATTTGTTGTTCCAGCATAGTAAACTATATGACTGTCTGATTCAAAATAGCCAATACCAGTTCATGTTAGCATTTAATGCCTAGGATATTGATCTTTATGCGTTCCATTTCATTTTTGACAACTTTCAGTTTCCCCAGATTCATACTTCATACATTCCATGTTCTGATTATTAATGGATGTTTGCAGGTTGTTTCTAATTTTGAGTTGTGGCCTCATCAGCAAGTGAAGGTGCCAAACGTTTTACACCACTCACGTCATTATGTTGTTGTAGTTAGGTGCCATCAAGATGGTACCAACTCATAGTGACCCTGTGCACAGCAGAATGAAACACTGCCCAATCCTGGTCTAACTTCACTACCAATGCCACACTTGAATCCATCGATGCTGCCACTTGGCCAATCCATCTCGACGGTCTCCCTCTTTTTCTCTGACCCTTCACCTTACCAAACATGATATCCTTCTCCAGCGACTGAACCCTCCTGACAATATATCCAAAGTATGAGAGATGAAGTTTGGCCATCTTGGCCTCCAAGAGGCATGCTGGCTACACTTTTTCCAAAACAGATCTATTGGTTCTTCTGGCAGCCCATGGCACTTTTAATAGTCTCCTCCAACAACATAATTCAAAAGCATCAATTCTTCTACGGTCTTATTTACTATCCAGCTTTCACATACATATGAGGTTATTGAAAATACCATGGCTTGGGTCAGGTACACTTTAGTTCTCAAGCTGACATCTTTGCTCTTCAACACTTTAAAGAGGTCTCGTGCAGCAGATTTGCCTAATGCAATACATTGTTCGATTTCTTGACTGCTGCTTCCGTGTTGACAGTTGATCCAAGAAGAATGAAGTTCTTGACAACTTCAATCTTTTCTCCGTTAATAAGAATGTTGTTTATTGGTCCGGTGATGAGGATTTTTGTTTTCTTTACATTGAGATATAATCCATACTGAAAGCTGTGCTCTTTTCATCAGTAAATGTTTTAAGTCCTCTTCACTTCCAGCAAGCAAGGTTGTATCATATGCATATTGGAGTCTTCCTCCAATCCTGATGCATGTTTTTCTTCATAGAACCCAGCTGCTCGGATTATTTGCTCAGCATATAGGTTGAATAAGTATGGTGAAAGAATACAACCTTGTTGCTTGGCTGAAACCTATCCACCATGGGTGACCCTGCTGGTATTTAAAATACTGGTGGCATAGCTTCCAGCATCACAGTAACACGCAGGCCACCGTAATAAAACAAACTGATAGAGTAGTGGCCTTTAGAGATTAGTATTTATGAAATAGATTACTGGGGATATGGAGTATGCACTTTGAATTGTAATACAAAAACAAAAACATTGCTGGCTGTTGAGTCGATTCTGACTCATAATGACCCTCCAGGACAGAGCAGAACTGCCCCATAGGGTCTCCAAGGCTGTAAACCTTTACAGAAGCAGGCTGCCACATCTTTCTCCTGTAGAGCGGCTGGTGGGTTTAAACCACTAGCCTTTTTGGTTAGCAGCTGAGCACTTTAACCACTGCACCACCACAAACATCAATACCACCACAGTACAGCCAACACCATATAACTTACATGTTGTTTTTGGTAGGTGCTGCAAACTGGCTCCGACTCACAGTAACCATATACACAGAACAGAACACTGCCTAGCCCAGCTCCAGTCTCATCATTTGGAGAACACATGCTAGTTTTCAAAGCATGTTTTAAATCACCTAATTTCAGTCTCATGAAAATACTTATGAAGCTTCTTTGTTGTTGTTTGTAGTGGGACCTTATTTTCTCACTTGTAAAACAAGGAGATTGGTTCAACGAATGGTCATCAAATCCTTTTGGTGATTAAACTCTGATCTGTTATGTTTTGCAGCTGGGAAAATCAAGGCCCAGAAGACAAACTTGTCTCCAGTCACACCGCTAAAGCAGAAAGGAGGGCCTGGAATCTAGTCATCTGATCCTTTGGATAGTCTCTTCCCTCTGAAAGTCCCTATCAGGGTTGCCCTGAAATCAGCACCAGGAGAAGAGGCAGGTAGCTGTGGGGCCTAACAGGTGTGAACTTCTAAAACACAGGGCCGATGCTAGCCACCTCTCTTCACTCACACAGGATGAGACCCATTCCATGCTCCTGCCCTCAATAAAAACAGGGTCACATGAACACAAGGATGAACTTTATTCTGAATAATACGGCAAGGACCAGATTCTGTACTAGATGCTATACTGTGTAGAGATGTTACCAGAACTTATTGCTAGAAGTAAGTTTCTGTTACCAAGATGAAAAGGGTGGAACCCAAAGCTGTTTGATTATTATATCCAGAAACATCGATTTCCCCAAAATGTGTTAGATTGTATCCAAATGGAAGCAGTCTTAGTCTCAGTATAAGATGAAGTACCGCCATGAGAGTGGCTCAGACACTGGAGATGGAAAATACCCATGGCAGCTGGCATGAGACTTTCACGGGATCTATGACCCTATGTAACCATGTGGAGAAATGTCTCTCAGGGTGCAGTACAGTTGGCATCAGCTTAGCCAACTTGATCTCATCCTATTCCACATACTCTCTGGGGCTGGGAGTATGTGGCAACTATCATTTTTCCATTTCTGTTCACACTAGCTTCAGGCAGATGACTCACATTAGTGTTCACAAGTAGTGTCATCTCTATTTTCCTAGAAACCAAATATACCTGAACAAATTATGCAAATTCCTCTAATCAAACTCTTAATTTAAAAAACAAAATTCAGATGCAGAATCTTAGGCAGGTGAATGCCATCTGAATATATTACTTACCATTTCACTGCATGGTTTGTGATGTAGAACCAGGATTAGTAATAAAGACTATAGGAACAAATTACTGAGTAAATATTTTGTTTCCCTGCCTTGGATCCTTAGTCATGATTCCTATCCAGTTCAAAGCACTGAGCATAGTGCCTTAAGCATAATAGATTTTCTGTAAATATCTCCCAAGATGGATGAATAAATGGCTTATGTACCCACGGTGTACTGGTGTTCTCTCATTTTAGAGCTTCAAGGAGTTATCAGAATTAAGAGTAGGAGAAGAATTCATTTGGCAAGTATAGAAACAGGTGAAAAGTAACCCTTAAAGAGTTTCATAATAATTCTTTACAGAAGTGCTTATGTGCCATGGAGCCGGTTCCGACTCATAGCAACCCTGCATGGGGTCTCTGAGGCTGTAAACCTTTATGGGTACAGAAAGCCTCATTTTTTTTCCACAGATGGCTGGGAGGTTTGAACTGCTGATCTTGAGGTTAGTAGCCCGACTCATAACCACTACGCTACCAGAGCTCCTTAATCCTTTACATTGTTGTTGTTGTTGTTAAGTACCGTGGAGTTGGTTCTGACTTATAGTGACCCTGCACAGGGTTTCTGAAGCTGCAAATCTTTACGGGAGCAGAAAGCCTCATGTTTCTCCCGTGGAACCGCTGGTAGTTTCAAACTGCCAACCTTGAGGTTAGCAGCCCAATTCATAACCACTATGGTACCAGAGCTCCTTAATCCTTTACATCAGAAAAGTGCAAATAATGACCCATGAAAAGATAATTTTACATAACTTCATATTACCTTCTGTTTTAAAGATTCATTAACAACACCTTAGGTTGTATCCTACATATATTCTTAAGTTTTTTTATTTTAACATTCTGTGTCACTTTTTATAAGTGGCGAGACCTAAAACTGAAGAAAAACGTCCTAAGAAACACTATCCTAGTTGTGGGGAACAAAAAGCCTGAGCTTTCCCCCAATAAGACCAGTATAATGCTCCCTGAGTGATGGATCTATCTCAGCACAGGTGGGCTTTACAAAGTGCCTGTTGTTGCTCCAGGTAGAAAGATGTCACCTGGTTAGACCAGGGCCCCAGCCTCCCATTCAGCCCAGCTCTGGAGCACAGGCTTCTCCCTGTGAGCACAGAGAGGCCAAACCCTGTTCAGTGGGCCACGTTCACCCAGGCTGGACAGGCATCTGTGACCTGTAGCTTCTGTACTATTCCTCAATAGCAGCGGCCTGAATCCCCAGTCCTGCCTGGCTTTTGCCTTTGCTTCTAGAGCAATTTGGCCTTGTCTTAGGACTTTGAAGAGGGTCGGTAAAAAGAAGAAAACAGGTTGGCTGCAATCACACAGGAGCTAACGCCTAAGTTGTAGGGAGGACAAGTACAGGGTCACAACCACAATGGAAATGGAGGCTGGGCCTTCTTAATGTCTTGGAAACAGGATTTCAAACCAGTTTATTCCTGTTTGGCCTCCTGGTGATTCTTAATATTGTTGTTGTTAAGTGCTGTTGAGTGGGTTCTGACTCACAGTGATCCTGTATAGGGAGCTTGAACCACCAACCTTGCGGTTCAAACTGGCTTTGCAGTCCAGTGCATTAGCCCACAGTGCCACACTATAGATCTAGTTAAAATATAGATTCTGATTCAGTATTTTTGAGGTGGGAGTGCAGACCCCTGAATGAACTAGTTGGAAACCCTGTTTGGAAATACCCTCCAGGATTCTGGAGAAAAGAAGAATGAGGAGAAGCAGAAGGGACTTGAGGGACTCTTGCTCTATTTATAACAATGACACCACTCCTGACAAACAAGTCGGAATCCTTTTCCACCCCTGGCTGGGTAGCAGTGCAGGCCAAATCATCAGTCTGCTCCTGGCCCCTGGGTCCTGTGGCTCAGTTGTAGGAAAGGTAATCAATGAGCCGGGGAGGGATGTTCAACTTGGCGATTTTCTCCAGTCCTCGGACACCAGTGGCCTTCCTCAAGCTCACTCTGCAAAGCTGGTACAGGGTCAGAGGTGTCTCTGAAAAAAAAACCAAAGAACAAGAACGTACGGGAGGACAGTTTAAGGAAATGGTATCATACCCTTAAACATAGTACATTCTAGGTGGGACTGAAAAAGCCCCCGTTTCCATTGGAGATGGGCTACATGCCTTATCTGGAAGGTTACTATTATGGACAGTCAAGGACCAGAGGTAGGAAGATCAGGAAGTAGAATTCGGTTGAGGTCCACTGGGATTTAATTAATTTTTTGAGTCATTATGTTATAATTCAGCACACAGATATGTCAGCAAAGAACTAACGCTCGTCTGTAAAACTTGTAGTCAAATGAGGGCTGGTGGAAGGTTTAGTGCCTGGGTTGGTGCTTTCTGCTACTCTCATTAGTGAATCAGTTACAGTTACAACAGAGCCTTGTAAGAGCATATGCAGTAGCACAAAACAGCTCCAGCAGACACAGTGGTTGAAATGCACTCTAAAGGTGAAGGGATTAAAGGCAACCTTGGAGTTACAGGCAAAGACCTCAACTGGAGTTCAAGGAAGGATAGCAAAAGCAGGGAGGAGAGATGAGAAATAGCCCAGAGGTCCCCGGTAGCCTGGCTGGTGTAAATACTTTGAGAGAAAAACCTGGTCTCACTTTCGTAGTACTCAAAGCACTTGGCTGAGGCGCTGCTGCTCCATGTGTAGTCAGAAGGCTTCTTCCCTCTGTTGTCTCGGGCATAGATGTTCCCTCCAAACTCAATGAGCATCTCAATGAGGTCCACATTCTTCACCTTGGCTGCATGGTGAAGGGCTGTCTCGTGAAGTTTTGCAGCATTCACATTGGCCCCTGGATCCAGACGGGGAGCAAATACCACCAAAGAGAAAAACTTAGGCCAAGAGAAAAGCTGACATACTTTGACTCTTAGCAGTTTACAAAGGCACTCCACAGCCACAAACAAAATCAGAATAGACTCTACTGCAGCTTTTTCAAAACTTGAAAGCAAGAGTTACTTTAGGCGAGAACAAACAAGATGGCGGATCGGGTGGATGTATAGCAGAGAGCTCCGCCAACAACAACACAGAATACCTGACCAAGCAGGCTCAGGGGCTGGTCCCAGAACTCTGAACCGCATATAAAGGAATACTTAGAAGGTTGGAAGGC
>NW_006408568.1:13141190-13152869 GCF_000296735.1 Chrysochloris asiatica
AAAAACCTTAAATTAAAAAAAAAAAAAAAAGAGTTACTCTAAAAAAAGAAATAGGGCTAAAGGCAGGTAGTAATAAAAAATAAAACTGGAAGCAGAACCAAAAAGAGACACAAAACAAAACAATTTCATTTTTGATATTGATGACATACACAGCATGTTGCTGTTAAGTGCCGTTGAGTCAATTCCGACCCATACCGACTCTGTATAGGGTTTGCAAGGAGCAGCTGGTGAGCTTGAATCACCGACCTTGCAGTTCAAACAACTTTGCAGTCTGACGCATTAGCCCACAGTGCCACACCAGAACTCCATACACAGCATGTTGTTGTTAGGTGCTGTGTGGAGTCGGTTGCAACTCATAGAGACCCTGTATAGGGTTTCCAAGGAGCAGCTGGTAAGCTTGAATCGCTGACGTCGCAGTTCAAATGGCTTTGCAGTCTGGCACATTAGCCCACAGCGCTACACCAGGACTCCATACACAGCACAACATACTCCAATTGAACAGTTTTTACATGTAGAATTCAGAGACACTGAACACATTCTTCACTTTGTGCAACCATCCTCCTCCTCCTTTTCTAAGTTGTTCCTTCCTCACAGACTCACTAATCCATGAGGTTCTTACCTCATCTTTCAAGTTGCTGTTGTCAACTGGATCCTATGTTGATACAGAAACCTGTGAGAGCTGGAACTCAATGGGCCTGCCTAGTTTTTCTAGAACTCTCAAGTTTCCACCTTTGCCAGGGTGCAGTCCTGCCACTTCTCTATTGCTCATTTCAGTGAAAAATGTCTGTGTTTTCCTTCTCTGAGAGGTTTCCACCCCATACACAGGTTCTGGCTTTTGCAGGTTTTACTGCAGTTGCATGATGCTCAAGTGCTTTTGTGTGGACCAATGATGGGAATATGTTTTGAATTTAGGAGTATGGTGTGTGTATGTATGTGTGTGTGTGTATGAGCGAGAGAGAGAGAGAGAGAGAGAAGCCACTTACCTGGGTATAAAAAAGTCTCAATTTTATGCTTCAGAGAAGTGGGGTTAATATGTACTCATTACCAAAAAACCTGGTTTCAAAGTACAATAGGATTAAAGTGAATGCAGATACAACCTAGAGAAGAGGCTGTCACATGTGCTTTATCATCCCATTTGGAATATAAGCAAGCATAACTATAGCTCAAAAGATGCTTGTTTGGAAAAATCTGACCAGGAGTGTGCTAAAAAAAATAATCCTTAATAAACTGCCTCTAGGAAAATTAAATATTTAACCCTGTTAGTAATAAGATTACCAATTAAATTACCAAAATAACTGGACTTTCACCTTCTCCAGTCCTCCTTTTTTACAAATTAATCTATAGGTCAGCGACCTGGACTCCCTCGCTTGCAACGTGGGACAAGGTGTTGGGGTAGAGTGAGTGGGTCTGATGCCCCTGTGGCTCCAGAGGTGGGCCCTGACTGGTCTAATCCCTCTCAGTACATACTAATAGAAGTCCTGGTATGGCACTGTATGAGGATAGCACTGATAACCGCAAGGTCAGTGGTTCAAACCCGCCAGTCACTCTTTGGAAACCCTAGACAGGGTTACTATGAGTTGAAACGGATTGGATGGCACTTAACAACCACCAGCATAGCAATATGGGACGTTGGGGGTGCAGTGGGTTACATGTTAAGCTGCTAACCACAATGTCAGCAGTTTGACTCCACCAGTCACTCCATAGGAGAAAGATGAGGCTTTCTGATACCATAAAGATTTACAGCCTTGGAAACCCATATACAGGGTCATTATGACTTGGAACAGACTTGATGGCACTTAAAAACAACAACTATAGCAATTGGTTCAAATAACCCAGGGCCAATCCAATCTGAACCTGGCAATCTTCTGATCAAAGGAATTGGTTTAGGTTTGGACATGGGACCCAGTTTGATCAAGGAAACATGAGGAGGTATGCCACAGACATCTGGGGAACACAATTTCTCACTCTCCTGAAAAAGTTACCAGAAGCATTTGGAACTTAAGCTTGAAACTACAGCAGCCATTTTGCCACTATTAGAGTAGCCTAGCTTGGGAGGAAGCTAATGCTGCTGAAAGCAGAACAGCAAAATTCAAAGAAATGGAATTCCTGATAATATTGGTGAACCGTTTAATCAAACTAATCTTTAAACCTGCCCTACTCCTGATCCTTCTGGTTACCTGAACCAAAAGATGCCCTTTCTTTATTGCTACCCTTTTATAGTTTCCTGTTACTTACAAAAGGCCCCTTGGTGGCATAGTGGTTAAGTGCTTGACTGCTAACTGAAACGTCAGCTATTCAAACCTAGCAGCTGTCGTAAGGGAGAAAGATGTAGCAGTCTGCTCTGTAAAGATTAACCCCCAAAACCTACAACTGTTAAACTTTACAGGAGCAGAAAGACTCCTTTTTAACCCATGCAGTACCTAGTGGATTTAAACTACTCTCTGGGGTAGTTCTACTCTGTCCTATAGAGTTGTTACGAGTTGGAATTGACTCAAGGATAATGGATTGGATTTATTACTTACAAAGGAGTAATAACTGATGTAACCTTCAAATGAATGCATGAGGTTGCTAGGATACGAACATTAGTGTGAGCCTTCCTTCTAAAGATAGAGAAAAGGAAGCTAAAGAAGAAACAGAACTAACATGTAGTGAGCACATAAATACCAGAATCTACTGGGGGGTGTAGTAAAGCGCTTTTTATCTTATTAACTCAACAGTAATGACATTGTCCTATATTGACAGAAATTCAACTATCAGATCTGTAACTTGGCTGGAAGAATTCATGATTGCTTCCAATCTAGATATTTTACAATTGTATAAACTAAAGAAAATATTCCAACAATGAACCATATACAAAAAGAAATATTTTTTCACTGAAAAGACATAAAAGTGGTACATTAAAGTGAATAGGGGAGTGCCTCGTGGCTCTGTAGGATAAGGACTGGACCTGTGAACCACAAAGTCAGCAGTTTGAGCCCAGCAGCTGCTCTACGGAAGAAAGGTGAGACTTTTTGCTTCAGTAAAGATTTAGAGCCTCAGAAACTCTACACAGGGTCACTAGGAGTTGGAACAGATTTGACAGCATCTAACAATAACAACAAAGTGAAAGACACTCATTAATAGAATACATTTAAGTTCAAATGACCATCATCTAGAGAGAATTCATAATCTTTCTCTGATTTCTTACCAGTTTTGTTCTTCAGCCTAAATTGTACTCAGAATGAATGAAATGGGCTAAGCTAAAAATTTCTCTCAACAAAATATTTAAGTTGGATTCAAAATCAAAACACCTTGGTTATATCCATTGTGATACCTGGTGTAGTGCTATAGGCTAACTACTGGACTGCGAACCACAAGGTCAGCTGTTCAAACTCACCAGCTGCTCCTCAGAAACCCTGTATAGGGTCTCTATGGGTTGGAATCAACTCGACGGCACTTACAACAGTATCCACTCTGGCTTTATTTGAAAACTTCTGTTGTAGACAGGTCTTGAACCTAATCTTCAGCTGGTTTTTGTTTGTTACCTTCAAAGAAACTGAGCATATAACATTGGGAACTCCTTGGTCCTGTGCCTTTTTAGAATTCTTGACAATGTACTGCTCACTCCATCTCATGTTAGAGACCCATCTCTTTCTGATTTAGGCAACAACCTTATTGTTGTTGTTAAGTGCTATTAAGTCAGTTCTAACTCTTAGCAACCCTTTATTGGGCTTCCAAGGAGTGGCTGGTGGGCTTGAATCACCAACCTTGTGGTTAGAAATCCAGTGCTTATCCTACAGTACCATAGCAGCAGCAGCAGTCTTACTAGATAGGTGTGTGGATGGTTCCCTGTGCCATTTAGTAATAATCAAGTAGCATCTGCTCAGCATCCACTATGCACAAGGGAGTATGGAAATCCTTTTGACCCACAGTTCAGGTAAACACCAACATACCTGCATTGAGCAGCACCTTAGCACAGTCCAGGTGCTCCCTTGCACAGGCAACATGCAGAGGAGTCCCAAAGTGGCAATCGTGCGCTTCAAGATTGGCCCCAACATCAATAAGGAGCTTTACACATTCAGAACTTCCTTAAAATAAATGGAAAAGGAACAGAAGAGTCAATAAATATACACATTTAAAGTAAGAAACATGAAAGACATGGAAGAGGTAAGCCCCATGCTTACCAACACAGGTGAACAAGGGGAAACGAGAACAACAGTCCAACCTAAGGAGCAGCTTACACTCCTCTAAGAAAAGGAGAGCTGCTTCTTTTTCTTAGAGGAGTGAGATGGTTCGCCATGCCCATCTGGTAGTGGAGAAAAGGGAGGGCAAAGCCAGCCCTCCTGTTGTGAGAACAAAGTTTAGAACAAACCCACTATGAATAGTCAAGAGAACACTCCTCACTGTTCCCAGGGATCCTCAGTGGGAAAGAAAGTGTTCACCACTTCCTATCCACAAAGTGTGTCTGGGGTAGCATTAAACCTTCTTGATGAATTTCCCTTACACTTTCTTACGGAGCTGGTTCCCCTCCAGCCTCCCTGACAGCCACTTTCTGCCTCTTTCCCAGGCTCCTCTTCTTGTATCTGCAAGGTGAACTTGGATCAAGGCCCAAGCCTTGGCTCTCTGCTCAACTCTCGTTTTTTGGCGTTCTGTGATGCCACTTTTCTCGTAACTTAATTACTTCTTCATTATAGATAGCTACCAAATTTTTGGGAGCCCTGGTATGGTGCTGTAGGATAAACACAGAACCACAAAGTCAGTTTGAACCACAAGATAGGCAGTTCAAACTCACCAGCTGTTCCTTGGAAATGCTATACTGGGCTGCTATGAGTCTAAACCAACTTGATGGCACTTAACAACAACCACCACCAAATTTCCACCTGGAGCCTTGAAACCCAGGGCAACAAACTCAGTGTGTTTTAAACTAGACATAGCTCCCGTTCCCCTTTCCTAGGGTCCCTACTCCTACCCAGCCTGTTTCAGCCAAGAGCATCGCTTTCTGCTATAACTTCAGAATCATTTTTAATGCTTTTCAGCTCTTCATCATATCAAATCCTATTGATCCTCCCACCAATGCTTTTGAAGAGAACCCATCCTATTCTACCCATTATCATGTGGCCACTCTAGTTTGGGTTCTTAAGAGCTTTGCTCTTGGACTAGTGCTGTAGGCCGTACTCATCTATCTGCTTCCAAGACAACACTCCCCAATCCTTACACCCCACAAGTGCTCATGAACACACACACATACCATTTCACTATATTGTTGTTGTTAAGTGCTGTCGAGTTGATTCTGACCCATAGTGACCCTGTATAGGGTTTCCAAGGAGCAGGTGGTGAGCTTGAACCACCGACCTTGTAGTTCTAACGACTTTGCAGTCTGATACATTAGCCCACAGTGCCGTTCTAAAATTCTGTTTTCCTCTCATTCAACATCTGCTCCAAAGACTTTCAAATAGCTGCTGGAAGCAATGCCCAGAGTGCCTGTGGGGTTTCTGAAGATGACCTCATGTGTGAAGCAGGGTGTGAGATGGTAGGAGCAGTGACCCCGTGTGGAGGCACATGAAACTACACATCCATCAAGCACAGTCAAAGACAAACACACATAGTGCCAGTCAATCAAAATATAAGCCTCTGCTCTGCCACCTTTGTTCAAAAAGGCAGAATCCAAACTCCTTAGTCTGTCACTTAAACTTTTTTCCACCAGGTGTTCCAGTCTTATTTGTTGTTGCTTCTATACTTGGAACAGCTGAGGAAGACTGAACAAGTAATGTCCCCAATGCTTGGGGCCAGCATCTTCTCATCTTCCCACCTTCTGCAATCTATCTATTCTTTGAGGTCCAGTTCCAGCCCCACCTGCTCCCGGAAGCCTCAACAACTAACTCCACCTCTTTCATGACAGCACACTGTCCAAGCTTCTCCCAGGCCCAGCCCTCTGGCACAGGTCATCCTGGATGTGTTGGGGTCTTGCCTTCTATTATAGCTTGACCGGTCTCTCAAAACTATAAGAGGCTTCAAAAAGTTTGTGGAAAAGTGGAATTAAAAGATCACAGAATTTGTCCATTAATTTTCTGAAGCTTCCTCATAAGTGCTAAATCCTCATCTCTACGCCTGTTTATGTAACCCTATTTGAAAACAAGGTTTTCTTTGTTAAATAGACCAATCTTGAGTATGGCTGGTTCTAAATCGAACCACTCTTGAATTACAAAAAAGGACAGATTAGACACAAACACATGGACACATGTGGGAAGACATATGCCAAGTGAGCCTCATTTACAAGTCAAGCAACCAAGGAATGCCCAGAACTACTTCCAAAAGAGGACTCAACACAACCAAGACCCCGATTTGGACTTTTAGCCTCTAGAACTGTGAGAAAATTTCTCTAAAGCCACATACTTAAGATATTTCTTATATAGCAGCACTAGGAAACTAAGACACTTCCCAACCAGATCAAGAGTTTACTAAGGCAGAACCACAGCAAAGACCAGTGAGAGCCAGTAGAGCTGACAGGTGTCTGTTATTAACATCTGAAATGCACTAGGGCACTAAAAAACCACTGTCCACCGTCCTAGATGAAGACAGAATCTCAAATTAGAAAATCTTATTATGATCTCTACAGCTGAGAAGTGACCCAAAGCCAAAGCTCTCCTTTCTCCAGCACTGAATTCTACTTCCTGTCTAGAATGCTTCCTTCCCAAACTCCTTTCATTCAAGAAAGAAAAGTGAAATTTCTTAGGAGAAAAAGAAAAAGGGGTCACATGTGGTGCTGGCTGTAGGAAATACAAGGGCAGCAAGCCCTGAGGTGGCACTGGAGATTGTTCTTCCTGGTAATCAGGAGCCTGGAGCACAGTGGGTGGGGCCAATAGGTCCCTTGGCCGGACTCACCACTCATGCAGGCCTCGTGCAGGGGGGATGCTGTGTACAGGGGCGGGTTGACATTGGCCCCATGGGAGAGCAACAGCTTCACACACTCGATGCTGCCCGAGGCACAGGCGTCACAGAGTGGGGTGCTGCCATCGATGTTTCGAGCATCCACCTCATGGAGAGAAAGAAACAAGTGTCAAAGGTGGGAGGTAGGAGAGAGCAGTGCAGTTCTCCTTCATCCAGATTAGTCACTGTGAAGATACTTTGTTGTGCAGAGGCACTGTGTTGGGCCAGGGAGTTCAGAAGGAAATAGGGATTGGGACAGTCCCTGGGAGCCTCCTGAGTGTAGAAGCTGCCCAGTTTGGGGTTCTTTTTCCTCATAAGCAAGATAAACTCCGCATGGTGCTTTCTACAGCCTCTATACCTAATAAGCACTGTGGCACGGTGGGCTAATAATACGTAAGGCTGCAAAATCATTGAAGCTCACCAGCTGCTCCTTGGAAACCCTATACAGGTTTTATATGGGTCGGAATCAACTCAATGGCACTTAACAACAACAAGGAAAAGACAGCACAAGGGAAGGCAGGGTATAAAAGTGGAAAAGTTTTAACTTAGGCTGTGGATACAAAGTGTCTGAGACATATCTCTTCTAATTTGAAAAACACAGGGGAGGAGAAAGGCAATTCCCCACACTGGCAAATTCTACTTAGAATAGGTCTAAATTCAGCTTCTATTTGGTACATGCTGAAACATGTTTTAGTTCTTCTTTGTCTTCATATCCAACTTTTTAAAGGGTAAGTTATCTGCAGTCTTCAGTTTTGGCTCATACCTTGAAATCTAAATTATGTTGCCATCATTTTGCTAAAATTGCCATTTTTTTCTTGCAACCAGTGTCTCCCTAAGGAGCTCTGGTAGCATAGTGATTACGAAGAAGGCTGTGAGCCGCAAGGCCAGCAGTTCGAAACTACCAGCTGTTCCGCGGGAGAAAGATGAGGGGTTCTGCTCCCATAAAGATTTACAGCCTCGGAAACCCTGTACAGGGTCGCTATGAGTCGGAACTGACTCCATGACATACAACAACAACAACAACTAGTGACTCCCTAATAGTCAAATCCATGAGCAAGTGTCAGTTTTTATCTTCTTCAAGGCTTTGCTGGGCAATGTTTACTTTTCCTCCCTCCCTTCACTTCCACAACATCCTATTCTGGTTTCCTCTCTTTGCTTTTGCAAATCACAGAACCCTTCCTTTTCCTCACTTTACAGTCTCCGTCCGGACTTGCTGCCACCGATTCCCATTGATACAGCCTCAGAGTCTGTCCCAAAAGGGCCACTCACCTGGGCCCCAGCGGCCAGCAGCAGTTGCACACACTGCGCCTGGCCATGCAGACTGGCGGCATGCAGGGGCGTGATGGAGTCCACCATCACCTGGTTGACGCAGGCGCCATCCTCTATCAGCTGCTGCAACTCCAGCGTCTCACCCAGCTGGGCAGCTTCATGCACAGCGGTCCGGTCCAACCAGAAACCTGGAAAGGAAAATAGTACTAGTGTTTGCATCCCACCATTTCTACCCAGCACAAATGAACTGGTAACCCTCCAGGGCTGCTTTGCAACATTCAAGGCAATGTACATGATCGTGTACTGGTCCAAACACTCCTGCTTAAAATCCTTAGCCATCCCTACTGCCTGTAGAGTCCAAACTCCTTGGTATGGCGTCTAGGTCTCCGTGATCAGGACCTTGCTTACCTCTGACCCCCTCCCACCACTGCCCCTTAATAACCTCACTCTCTAGTCAGACTTGTAGTTCATCACTGTCCCCTACTGTTTTACACCCTTTGTATATTCTTCTCTCTGCATGCAACACCTGCCCCATCCGATCTTCATCAACTCTACAATTTTGTTTAAATGTTTACATACTCCATGTGAACCTAGTTGAAATATCTATCTCCTTGTGGGAAATATTTCCTCCATCTCCCACAATATTCACACATACGCACTCATAGCACTGCCTTGTTGCCTTTGAGTTCCTTGATGGTAAGGAACATGCTTTAATGATTCTATTTTAGTGCATTCCTTATGATTTTCTATAGACTGCAAATATAGTTTTATTTCTTCCTTTCCAGCCTAGATGCTTTTTATTTTTCTTGTCTGTTTGTCCTAGCAGGAACTTCTAATAACAATGTGGAATAGAAGTGGCAGGAGTAGACATCATTGTCTCGTCCTTAGAAAAAAAAACAGTTAGTGGTTCACCATCAAATATGCTAGCTATGGGGTTATTGCATTAGGTCAAGATATTTCTCCTTCTGTACCTAATTAGTTGAGCGTTTTTATCATGAAGGGGGGTGTTGATTTAGTCAAAGATCCATTCTGCATCTATTGAGATCATTGTATTTTTTAAAATTCTATCAATTTGGTATAAAACTTAGAATTGATTTTCCAGTGTTAAACTAACCTTGCAGCCTTAGGATAAATCTCTCTTGGCCATTATGTATAAATCTTTTTATATGCTGGTGGATTTACTTTGTTAGTATATTTTGTTGAATAGTTTAGCATCTATATTTATGATTCTTTAGTTTTGTTTTTGTTGTTGTTTATGTGTATGTGTGTGATGTCTTTGTTTTGGATTGTTGTCGTTGTTAAGTGCCATCCAGTCAAGTTGATTCCGACCCTGTGTAGGGTTTCCAAGAAGCAGCTGGTGAGCTTGAACCACCGACCTTGCAGTTCAAATGACTATGCAGTCTGATGCATTAACCCACAGCGCCACAACAGGTATCAGGGTAATAATACTGGCCTTAAAAAGTAAGGTGAGAAGTATCCTTCCTTCTTTGATATTAAATCTTCTTAAATGTTTCACAGAATTCACCAGTGCAGTATTTTGTGTGTGTGTGTGTGTGTGTGGGAGGGTATTTAAAAATTTCTTTATTTGTTGTGCGTCTATTCAGACTTTCTATGTCTTCTTAAGCTAGCTTTGGTAGTTTGTGTCTTTAAAAACAAAAAAAAACTCTTTCATTTAAGTTATCAAGTTTAATAGCATATGTCTTAGCCATCTAGTGCAGTGATAACAGACCTACCACATTTACTCGCCTACATTTTAGGTGCCAACTCCAAGGGAAGGTCTCCTTTTAGTATCTGTCGGTCCAGCATTCCTTGGAGGCCTCCTTGTTTCTTGGCATCAATCTTCCCCTGGACCTAGGAGCTTCACATTTCAGGGACCCAGGTCCAAAGGACACACTCCACTCCTGCTTCTTGGTGGTAATCGATCTTTTGAACTCTGCTTGCCTGTTTAATTTGTTTTACATCTCAAAAGAGATTGACTTCTGACACAAGATTGCATACAGCCTCATTAACCTCATAGGATAATTACATCAGATCAGGGCTAATCACATCAGATCTTATCACGATGTGACTGATTATATATTACATTGTTGTTGTTAGGTGCCATCGAGTCTGTACCGACTCACAACGAACCTATGTACAACAGAATGAAACACTGCCCTATCCTGGATCAAACTCACAATTGTTGCCATGCTTGAGCCCACTGATCCTGCCACTTTGCCAATCTACCTCTCTGGGGTCTTCCTCTTTTTCTCTGACCCTCCACCTTACCAAATATGATCTCCTTCTCCAGCGACTGGTCCCTCCTGACAATATGTCCGAAGTACGAGAGACGAAGTTTGGCCATCCTGGTCTCCAAGGAGCACTCTTGCTGTACTTCTTCCAACACAGATCTGTTGGTTCTTTTGGCAGACCATGGCACTTTCAATATTCTCCTCCAACAACATAACTCAAATGCATCAATTCTTCTACGGTCTTCCTTATTCACTGTCTAGCTTTCACATGCATATGAGGTTACTGAAAATACCATGGCTATGGCTTGGGTGAGGCACACCTTAGTCCTCAAGCTGACATCTTTGCTCTTCAACACTTTTAAAAGGTCTTGTGGAGCAGATTTGCCTAATGCAATAAGTTGTTTGATTTCTTGACTGCTGCTTCCGTGAGTGTTGATAGTTGATCCAAGAAGAATGAAGTCCTTGACTTCAATCTACTCTCCTTTGATAACACTACATTGTATCTCATCAATGAGGAGTACCACATCTTAACTGCCGAGCCACTAAGAATCCAGGCTCAGCCAGGTTGACACAAACCTTAACTTTCACTGCATATATATTGTTCATAATATTCCCTTATGTTGTTGTTATTAAGTGCTGTCGAGTCGGTTTGGACTCATAAGGTTCCGAAATAGCAGCTGATGGGTTTGACTGCCAAGCTTGTGCTTATCCTACAGCACCACACCAGGTGTCCAATATTCCCTTATATTCATTCTATAAGATCAGGGATAATGTTTTCTTTCATTCCTGGCTTTAGTAATTTGTGTCTTCTCTCTTTCTCTCACTCCTTTTTTGGGGGTCCATCTATTTTACCTTTCCAAAGAAGCAATTTTTAGTTTCATTCATTTTCTCTATTGTTTCATTCATTTCCACTCGATATTATTTATTTCTCTCTGCTTGGTTTAAGTTTAGTTTGCTCTTATTCGTCTAGTTTCTTAGGAAGGAAAGTTAGATGATTGATCTTATTACTTCTCTGATTAATACCGGTATTTTGATATGAATCTGGGAAAATTAGAAGTTGTCAAAAATGAAGTGGAATGCATAAACATCAATATCTTAGGCATTAGTGAGCTAAAATGGACTTGTATTTGCCATTTTGAATCTGACAACCACATGGTTCACCATGCCGGGACTGACAAATTGAAGAGGAATGGTGTTGCATTCATTGTCAAAAAGAACACATACAGATCAGTCATAAGGTACAGCGTTGTCTGTGATATGATAATATCCATGC
>NW_006408568.1:13154667-13155423 GCF_000296735.1 Chrysochloris asiatica
GACTGTGTGCTGAAGACGGGGGAAGGATTGCATGGAGGCGATTGTAACCATTGCAATGAGACAATATATGATAGAACGAATGTAAAACTAATGTTCTCCCATGTAAATTATCACATAATTCACAATAAAACATTTAAGAAAAAAAAAATCCCACTTATGTGTCACCTGGCATAACAAAGACAATGTTCTGCTTTCTGCTTTGGTGAGTAGCAACTGGGATTTTAAAAACACATGAGTGGTCATGTAAGCTGCAAATATTGGTCTTTCCCTGTTTGGTGAAAAGAAGAGTGATAAAAATTTAAGACTCAGAAACAATTAATCCAATGGACTAATGAAATAAGTCTCCATGACCCCGAGACCAGAACTAGATAGATAGCATCTAGGTACCACTACCAACTGCTCTGAAAGTTATTACATTAGAAGGTCCTGGATAAAGTATGAGAAAATATGGAACAAAACACAAAATCATTTTTTAAAAAACCTCCAGGCTTACTGGTCAGAGACTGGTGGAATTCCAAGACAATGGTTCTTGGTCATCCTTCAGGTATGTAACTGAACTCACTCCGGAGGCAACTTTCAGTCAAGTAATAGATAGGTATATAGAGGGAACAATAACACTAGTGAAGTATGCATGCCAAACAATGACCAACCATTCAAGATCAGTAGTGCAGCATTTAACTAAGGGAAAGAAGGATAAGTGACATTACATTGAAGAGATTGCAATCATTGAGTTGAAATGATATGTATGATTTGTTG
>NW_006408568.1:13156308-13167062 GCF_000296735.1 Chrysochloris asiatica
CATCTAACAACAACTTCTCAGCCCTTGTTTCCTTATCTCATTTCCTCCTTTCTTCTTTCTAGATAACTTTCTAGATAACTTCTACTTGTACCTTTAAAGATTCAAATCCAGTGGTTATTTGTTCAGGAGGCCTGGCCCCACTTCAGGCCCTGTCCAATCCCATACTCTGTGTTCCCATGGTGTATTTTCCTGGGGCATTATCATGCTGTCTGGTCACCACCTGTTTGCTTGCTTATAGAAATAAGCCATATAACGGTCATTGTGGTTCCCAGATTCATCATTCATTCCACGCCAAGATATTTAGTCTAAGTTAATTGCATTTAAGTGCCATCGAGTTGGCTCGGACTCATAGCGACCCAGTATAGGGTTTCTGAAGAGCAACTGGTGAGTCAGAACCGCCAATCTTGTGGTTCAAACCAACCTTGCAGTCCTGTGCTTATCCTACAGCAACACACCAAGTTAATCATAGTAATCCTATTTCCCTTAGAACATTTGATCTAACTCTAACTACTGTGTAGTGAAGGGGAACCTGCTGTGAGACCTCAAGGCTTCAAATCGCATTCTTCATTTATAAGGAGACACAGGAGAAGACTTACTCCCTATTCCTCTGGATATGCCTAGATGTGAACTTGCAGCTAAACCATCTTCCAAATTCAGATGGAGCCAACAAGTGGCAGAGCCAGAAGACACAAAGTACCAGAGCCTCGACAACAACCATGAGTTGCCTGAAACCTACCTAACCTTTCAGCTACCTACTGTGTAAGGTAGATAGCTATTTCTGCATTGTGTAAACTAGATGCAAATGAAAGCTCACTAAGGAGTGGGGACCATGAACTCCCCAAATGAGAAAAACCCCAAATGTGTCTCAACACCTATTACAGCGTCTGGGATACACAAGAGCCCTACAGACATGTGAAAATATGGGCTAAATGGCAACAGGGCTGGCTTAATCCTGACATATCTTTATTGCCATGTCCTCTACTTTAAGCAGATTCATATAAAAAAAATTTTTTTCCCTGACTTTCAAATATTCTATTACCATTTTTTAATTGTTGTAAGCATACATATAGCAAAGTATTTGCCATACTAATATGTTTTACACCTGAGTAACATTAATCACATTCATCATGCTGTGTGTGCAACTATCGCCACTATGCGTCTCCACATTTTCCCATTACATTGCTCAGTGCCCACTAAGCAATGACTCCTTCCTTTCTCCCTCCTGTCCTTGGTATCCAGTGGTAACCACTATTAAGCTTTGGTCTCCATACACTAGATTACTCTATTTAATGTAAATGGAATCATACAATATTTGCCCTTTTGTGACTTATTTCACTCAGCATGCTTTCAAGGTTCATCTGTGTTGTAGCATGTATCAGGAATTTATACCTAAACCAAAAACCAAATCCATTGCCATTGAGTCAACTCCAACTCATAGTGACTCTATATAAGGGTTTCTGAGACGCTACATCTTTACAGGAGCAGACAGCCTCATTTTTCTCCCATGGAGCCACTGATGGGTTTGAACAGCTGATCTCGTGGTTAGCAGTCCAGTACTTACCCTACAGTGCCACTGAGTAATATCCCATTGTTTGTGTATACCAACATTCTATTTATCCATTCATCTGTTGATGTGCATTAGAGTTGTTTCATTTTAGCTATTATGAATAACATTGCAGTGAACATTGTTGAACAACTAACTTGTACAAGTCCCTACTTTCAAGTCTTTTGGATATGCTGAGGAGTGGAATTGCTGGTTGATAGGATCTTTTTATTTTTAACCTTTTATTGTAAGCAGAGTGAAGGTTTACAGATTAGTCTCACATTCAACAAATCATACACTTTGTTTCATTACAATGATTGTGATCCCCTCCATCAGTGAACACTATTTACTTCTACTCACTTTAACTCTTGCACTCCTCCCTGTGTCTTCCACTACCTTCATCTTTCCTGTGCCAACCTCACTCTTGTTGTATATTGCCTTTTCCATCATCCAAGTTAACATGTGTCTACCCTCTCTCCCGGGAATAATTTTCCCTTCCTTCCCACCCTTGGTAACCATCATAGAATGTTTCTTTTAGCTAGAAAATCTTTTAACTTTTCATAACAGTGATCTCAAACAAGATTTGTCCTTTTGTGATTGACTAATTTCACTCAGCATAGAAGTCCTCTATATTATAAGGTGTTTCAGATTCATCGTTATTCTTAAACACTGAGTAGTATTCCATTCTGTGTATGTACCACAGTTTGTTTATCCATTCTTCCACTGATGGGTATTTAGACTGTCTCCACCTTTTGGCTATTGTGGATAGTGCTGCAATGAACATGGGTGTGCATGTATCTACTTGTGTCCTGGCTCTTATTTCCCTTTTTTTCTTTTTAAGTTTTTACTGTGAATTGAGTGATCATTTTCATTTACATGGGAGAACATCAGCTTTACACTCATCCTACAACAACTATAATATTTCATTATAATGATTATAATTCCCTCCATGCATCATTCAACAGGTATTTGCTTCTATTCCTTCTTTTTTTTTTTTTATGTACACCAAAACGCCCAGGAGTATATAATCATTTAAACAACCAAAGAGCACATTTTACAACTGGCTCTCATTTCTTGAGGATATATACCAAGTAGAGGGATTGTTGGATCATACAGTATTTCTGTTTTCAATTTTTGAGAAAGTACCATACCGGTTTCCAGTGGTTACACCATTTTATAGTCCCACCAGCTGTGTTGGAGAGTCCCAGTCCTCCACACCCTCACCAGCATTTGTTGTTTTGTTTTCATTGAACTTTGTTATGTTGGTATAAAATGATATCTCATTGTTGTTTTGATTTGCATCTCTCTAATGGCTAATGATTGTGAACATTTCACATATTTGTTGGCCACCTGAACGTCTTTAGTGGAAGTGTCTGCTCATATTCTCTGCCCATTTTAAAGTTGGATTGTTTGTGTTTTTTCTTGTTGAGGTGTTGAAATATTCTGTAAATTTTAAAGAGTAGTACCTTGTCTTATGGAATTCTGGTGTGGTGCTGTGGGTTAATGCGCCAGACTGCAAAGCCATTTGAACTGCAGTGTCAGTGGTCCAAGCTCACCAGCTGCTCCTTGGAAACCCTATACAGGGTCACTATGGGTCGGAACCAACTTGACAGCATATAACAACAACAAACCTTGTCTGATATCCCATTGCCAATTATTTTTTCTCATAGGATCTTTTAAAGTTGAACATTTTGAGGACCCACCAAACTGTTTCCCCAGTGACTGTGCAATTTTCCAATCCCATCAGCAATGGATGAGGGTTCCATAACAGTGTTATTAGGTAGTACACTTCCCTCGATGCCTTTTGATCAACTAGATATTTCCTAAACCTGATCAGAAGCACTTTGACAAGCCATTCTGGGGTGAATTTCCTCAGCATTAGGTGCTGATTATAGAATCACCTCCTTTCTACTACATTACAGCCAACACCTCTATAGTGCACTCTGAGGGAGTATAGTGTAGAGGTGAGGCGTAGTCTCTAGGGACAGGACGGCTCAGGTCTGAAACTTAGCTTAACCATTTATCGGCTTGCACAAGAACATAACTATGCTGAGTTCCCAGTTTCTTTATCTGTTAATTGGGATAATAGTTTCCACTCATAAATAGGTTATGAAAATTGCATGATTTAATGACAAGCACTTAGTGGAGACCTGGCACAGAATAAGTGCTCAATAAATGTTGTTGATCTATAGTATTATTAACCTCTCAGTTGTACCTACCTTTCTCCCCCACTAGCCAAAGGACCTGAGTGACCCAAGAAATGGAAACTGATGTGATCTTCACTTACTAACACTTGTGACAATGCAGGAGGCAGGGGCTGAAATTCAGAGAAAGATTTGGTTCCCACACATCTGCAGGTCAAGCTTGTGGAACTTTCTACTTCCCATCACAAGAAAGGAACTCCCAGTGTTTCTCACAGTATTGCAATGCACAGTAACCCCATGGGCCTGCCTTAGAGTAAAGTGAAAGTATCACTTTAAAGTCAATTTGTGGGGAGCAAGATGCCAACGAATAGAACCAGAGGTTGTCAGTTTTAAAAGAAGAGGCGAGTAAGGTGAGTCCCTAGGTCTTGTAGCAAGAAAGAGAAGTGCTTCCTAAGAAGAGAAGTGCTTCCTAAGGGAAGACAACTGGAGCTGGATAAAGAAGGCTCTGTGGCTGACCCAATGAAAGCCTTATGGAGTTTCTGACATGCATCCATTTAATAGCAAATCTGGATATACTTAGCATCTTTCAATGCCATGTTCAAAGCTTAATTCTAAAATATGACAATGAGCAGTACACAGCCAGGGGTGAGACAAATGTGCGAATAATTCAAAACATGGTAACAGCAATACTGAAGTCCATCATTTTAAGCAGCGGAAACTTGGATTCATGATCACTCAAGTGCCCTGGGACAGTCAGGAAAACATTACAAAGGAGGCAGACTGCAGTTGAGTGTATGCCTGCTTATTCACCTCTATATTCCTGGCATCTGCTATAATATATAAAGGAGCCCTGGTGATGCAGTGGTTAAAGTGGCTTGGCTGCTAGACAAAAGGTTGGTGATTCGAACCCACCAGTAGCTCCAAAGGAGAAAGATAAGGCACTTTGCTTCTGTAAAGATTTACAGTCTGAGAAGCTCTATGGACAGTTCTATTTTGTTCTAGAAGGTTGCTGTGAGTTGGAATCAACTCAACAATAGTGGGTTTGGTATTTGTTTTGGTATAGTATATGGCTCAATGAAGCTCAATTTCACTTGCTGGCTGAACTGAGTGAATGAATGAATAGAAGAAATTACTATATCAAAAGTCTCGACATACAAAAATTTAGAAGAAAATTTTCTTTCCCACCCACCTATAGAGAAAAATCAACTTACTGAAAACTTGTATTCTTTAAATAAATAAGCATCAGGTGCAATGATCTTAGCAGCAGCAATGAAGGCAGAGATCAGCAGACATGCAAAAAAGTACAGAACAGAAAGACCAAGGAGGGCTGGGGATGGAGGGCAGGAAGTCACCTGCAGTTGGTACCAACCACAAGGGGCCACTGGGTAGGAGACAAGACAATACCTGTGATATAACTCAACAGCCTTCCAGGACACCACTGACTTTATCAGCTAGAAGGTGGCCCTTTTGGAGTTGAAACTCAGGGGAGGGGAGAGCCATTCTTTATGCATAAAGAGGCACTTTATGCAGAGTGGAATTGAGTCACTTCCTTGAACCAAATACTGTACCCAAACCAAACACCAAATCCACTATTGTTGAGTTGACAACTCATAGTGATCTTATAGGACAGAACAGAATGACCCCATACAGTTTCTAAGACTGTAAATCTTTAAATGACTGCTTCATCTTTCTCCTATGGAGCTGCTAGTGGGTAGTGTGGGAACCTGTTAAGGTACACACATTAGCACCACAGAGCTACATGTGGACTTGGCCCTACAAGGCAAATTTCAACATTCCTATAGCGAAAAGAAGAGCAGTGGCTCTCTAGGATAAACACTGGACTGCAAACCACAAGGTCTGTGATTCAGTCCACCAGCTGCTCCGGAGGGCAAAGATTTGCAGTCCCAGAAACTCAACGCAGGGTCGTTAGGAGTCAAAATCTACAGGATTGCAGTAGGGGGTGAGGGGAGTGAAAAAATAAGGAAAAGACCAATATGAGGTTATTAAAGCAAAAAGAGTCTGTCTGCTAAAGATCTGGAAGGGGTAAGCACAGGAAAATGGCACATTAAACTGATTCACTAGACCAGACCCTACGTTCCCACCCTGAATCAGAGCTCCTTTGTGCTGTCCTGGAAATCCAACACTCTACTGTGTTCTGACAAATTCCCTCTGGGTTTAAAGCTCTGCCCCTAAATCCCATAGCCAATTGCTGCCTAATTGGTCTCTGATCACCCCCTTCAATTATACTATTTTGTTGTTAACTGCCATGGAGTTGGTTCCAACTCATAGTGACCCTGAATAGGGTTTCTGAGGAGCAGCTGGTAGGTTTGAACTGCTGACCTTACAGTTAGCAGTCCCGTGTTTATCCTACAGCGCAACACCAGGATTCTTTCAGTCATACTATGTTGTTAAGTGCCATCCAGTCAGTGCGATCTCACACCTACCCTGTCTAGGGTTTCCAAGGAGCAGCTGTGGGTCTGAATCACCAACCTTTTGTGGTTCAAACTGACCTTGCAACTCAGTGCATAATTTTACAACTCCATATTCCCTTCCGCAAGCAACTAAAACCAGGACTTTGAGCAGCTTCATTCTGATTCAAACCCTTACTGAGAAGTTGCATTTCCACCCCAGATACAAATCAGACTCTGAAGCAGAATCTACATATTAATAAGAACCCCAGGTGTTCTATTGGGAATTGAGTGAAGGTTTACAGGTTAAAGATCATCAGATTTACATTCATCTCAATTATTTACAATCTCCTCCCTGCAACAATCATCCCCACTTCCTCCTGGTGTTTTCTACTTGCATCCCATCCACATTCTTAACCTTTCTCAACTTTGTCCTTAGGGAAATTTTGCTCCTTTAATTTGGAATGATTGACCTTGCCAGTGTTGTCCCCCACTATAAACCTATCTATTACTTGGCTGAAAACTGGGCCACAAGGGTGAGTTCCTTTCCAGACTTGAAGGGTGGTTGAGGGCCATAGTCTCAGGTTCCTCCGGTATCTTTCTGACCAGTAAGCCCGTTTTTGGCGTTTGTTTTTAAAATAATTTTGAGTTTTGTTCCACATTTTCTCCCACTCTCTAATGTGATCCCTTTCAGGGCATTTGGTAGCTGGGATCTTTCTAGTTCTTCTGTTCTCAGAGTCATTAGAGACTGATGCTCACATGTTCCATTAGTCCACTGGACTCATTGATTGCAAGTTTCTTCAATTCTCATCACTCTTCTTTCTTCTGCATATGTAGAGACCAATAGCTACACCTCAGACAGTTGCTCATGAGCTTTCAAGATCCCATATGTTACACACCCAAGCAGGATGTAGAACATTGTCTTTGTGGACTATGTTATGCCAACGGACCATGGTGTCCCCTGACACTATGATGATAAGCCTCCAGGCCCATCAACTTATTGTCTTAAGATGTTTGAAAATATCTAGGAAGTTTTCATCATTTTTCCCACTGTATGCTCCACCACATTCAAAGTTGTGTTTGCAGGAAAAGTAAATACTCATGTATATGTGTGTATATATATATATGGAGCTCTGGTAGCATAGTGGTTACGAGTCGGGCTGCTAACCTCAAGGTCAGCAGTTAGAAACTACCAGTTGTTCCAAGGGAGAAAGATGAAGTTTTTTGCCCCTGTAGAGATTTACAGCCTTGGAAACCCTATACAGGGTTGCTATGAGTCAGAACTGACTCCATAATACAACACATCACTACCACTATATATATATACCACTCTTCCTCACTTACCCATTCAGCCTACATCCTCAATCCATGTATCTACGCACAGAACACTGTTGTTCCAACAAAAACATGGTATGTATCCAACAGATACATAACACTACCTCTATCCCCTTTGGTGCTGTGGGTTAATGCACTGGACTGAAAAGTCAGTTTGAATCATAATGTTGGTGGTTCAAACTCACCAACTGCTCCTCAGAAACCCTATACTGGGTCACTATGGGTCAGAACCAACTCTAAGGCACTTAACAACAACATGCCCTTTAAGGACTCCTGGTGTGGCACTGTGGGTTACTGTGATGGACTGCAAAGTTGGTTTGAACCACAAAGTCAGCAGTTCAAGCTCACCAGATGCTCCTGGTAAACCCTATGCAGGGTTGCTATGGGTCAAAACCTATTCAAAGTCACTTAGCAACAACATCTCCTTTAGCCCATGCATACCTCCCTGTGTCTTCACCCCAGGTGACTCTTATGTTGTTATGTGCCACTGAGTTGGTTCCGACCCATAGCGACCCTGTAGAGGGTTTCTGAGGAGCAGCTGGTAAGCTTGAACAGCCAACTGTGCAGCTGAAAAGCCTTTGCAGTCTGGTGCATTAGGCCACAGCAACACACCAGGACTCAGGTGACTGTTATAGGTCTTATTAAAATGTAGATCAGGATATGTGGGTGGGGGTGGGGAGGTGGTGAAAATTCAAATTCTCAGCAAGGGGCTGAAATGGAATGAACAGGTTCAAACACTAAAATGCAGATCCAGCCATGTAGGTGCCTGCTAAAATCTTCCAAGGGCCTCTGTCTCCAGAATAAAGTCCACGTTCCTTTGCAGGGCATGCAAGCACACCAGGTTGCATGCCCTGAACCAGAGGCTCAGTATTGCCCATGCACACCCATCCAAACATACCCTGTCTCCATTGAACTTCATTTAAAATAAACAAAAAACCCAGCTGCCATTTAGTCTGTTCCAACTCAGGAAAACCCCATATGAGTCAAAGTAGAAACCTGCTCCATTAAGGTTTTCAATGGCTGCCTTCTCAGAAATAGATCACCAAGCATTTCTTACAAGGACCCTCTAGATGGATTCTGTCTCCCTCCTGTTTCCACCTCGTGTTCAGATTCATGATGATATACCTATGTCATTCTTCCCATCCACCTACTTTTGCAAGCCCAAACTAATGAATGGCTAAGTAACACAATTCATCTTAAAAATCAGAGACTTTCTTGGACCTAATCTACTGTCAGACAACTAAAGAGGTCAATTTAAGTAGATATGACTGTGTTTGAAAATATTTTCACCACGCTTCTACCCCATGATATACTAATTCAGCCTGTACAACAAGATGAAATCCTTTTGGCCCCTGTACCCTTCTTTTATCCCTAACACCCTCATACATGAGGACTGGGCCCTGGCCCAGGACCAATTTCCCTAGCTGAGCATGTCCAATGGCTCATCATCATGTTACCCTTTTTGTTGTTATTAGGTGGCACTGAGTCCATTCCAACTCATAGCAATTCTATGTGCAACAGAATGAAACACTGCCCAGTCCTCACAATTCTTCCTATATCTGTACCCATTTAAGGAGCTGGTACATGTGGTGACAAGCCTTGGGAGTCACACAACTCGTGAATTCAAATCCTGTCTCTTACAGCTAGCTCTGCCACCTTGGACAAGGTGCCGTCTCAAAGCATTTAGAAAATGCAGAGACATAAAATAATGCTTCTATGCTCTTTTGCACAATGTCTGGTAAGTTGTAAGTGCTCAATGAATGACAGTCACTATTACTGTTACGGGAACGCAGTGCTCTGTAGGATACGCACTGGACTGAACCATAAGGTCAGCAGTTTAAGCCCACAGGCCACTCCAGAGAAATAGGAGGCTATTTGCTTCTGCAAAGATTTATAGCCTTGGAAACCCTATACAGGGTCACTATGAATTGGTCGACTTGATGGCATTTAGAAATATGGCATTTAGAAATAACATTACTATTACAGGATCATTGCTATTATTGTTAATATTTCTGCTAATCCTGTTTTGATCTTGTATTCCATTTCCATTATCTGAATATCTTTGTTCCATAACAATCTCATCTTGTCCTCCAGTTTCAGTAACTCCATCCTTGCCTAAGTCCCCCATGACTGAATCCCTGCCTAGCTCATCTGCACAGTACGTGAATCCTCTGAGACTAAGCCCTGAATTTCTTATAAATCATCCAGGGCTGTGCCGAGTCAGCTCCTACCAACTTAACTAGAGCCAACTGTTAAATATTCAGGAATTCTGCCACTCGAAAACTGCTGCTAGTTGACATTAGCCATGATATGAGTATTTCTACTAGGGGAATTAGCAACTGAGCTTTGTTACTGTTTTTAAAGTGTTTTCTGGAGAATCACTTTACCACCACCCCACTTCTTCATCCTAGAGTCCAGCTCTTTGAGCCCAAAAAGCTTCAACAAAGGCCTGGCAGCTACACCTCCCACCTCCTCTCCCTGCTTCCTCTATAATGTAGATGGCCCACCTGACCCCCTGAAGAGCATTAGCTCCATCTGCTTTTACCAAACTCTCCAGAGACCATAATGGCAGCTGCTCTGTCCACTCTGGAAGACGCAGGCATGACTATTGTCTCACTTCCAAGTCACCCCTCTCTCAGCCAGGTCAGTTTCTTCGCAGGCAGCAGCTCTAGTCCAATAAAGTGGTTTCAAAACATTACAGAGACCTCAAGACAAAGTTCATCCAGTATACTGGCTTAAAACGGGATAGAATATCAAAGATACACTCTGAAATGTTTAGACCAGAAATGTTGTTCAAAGTAAGTCATTAAAGAGAGCTTTGGGGTCCTCTCAGTCAAAATGTAACTGTCTGCTCCAGCTGACTTGTCAGGGAGAAAATATATATGAGTATATGTATATATATATTATAATCCTGCTTATTGTATTCGGGTAACCTTTTTTTTTTATTTCCTGAAGTAAAGACTTTATGATCGCTCTCTTTTTCTTTTAACTACTTCCTCGAGTAAAGAATTTATGATAGCTCTCTTTTTCTTTTCCTAAAGTAGGATGCGCGCCTTAAAATTTTGAATTAGCCAACCAGGTAAGGGGAAAGATTGTGCAGTCAAAACCCTAGCCAATGGGGTGAGACACAGCCTTGAGACTCGCGTGAGGGATTAAAAACCTGAGTGGACTGTCCACTCGGTGTGCTCACTGGCCTGTTCCTGTATGTACGGCTATGCGCACGCACCCTCTTGCAGGAATAAATTTTGCTTTGCCAAGGTAATTTAGTCTCACCGAGTGTCTTTTATGCAACATCGGGATTCATTTCTAACAAATATAAGAACC
>NW_006408568.1:13177447-13179053 GCF_000296735.1 Chrysochloris asiatica
AAAAAAAAAAGAATTAGGGGAGAAAAACTAAGAACAACTAGGGTGACTGGGGTGTTCCCTCAGGACGCCAATGTAATTTCTGCATTGCAAACTCCTATAAAGCAGTAAATGAGTTGACAAACCTTAGTACCTGGCACAGACATAGGTTTCAATAAAAGATGGCTATAACCCATAAAAGATTCCTGGTAGGGCACTGTAGGATAAATACTGGACTGCTGTCTGCAAAGCTGTTTGAACTGCAAGGTCAGCAGTTCAAGTTCACCAGCTGCTCCTCGGATACCCTATACAGGGTCCCTATAGGTCGGAGACAACTTGATGGCACTTCACAACAACAACAATCTGCAAGGTCAGCAGTTCAAACCCACCAGGTGCTCCTCGGAATCCCTATACATGATCTTCATGAGTTGGAACCAACTTGATGGCACTAAACAACATAACCCATTGAAGAAGCTTAAACTGCTCCCAATGCCTGATAGATTCAGTCGAATAACTACAAAAACATCTTATTTTACTTATTCAATTCTGTACCAAGAATTTATCTCTTTATGTGCTATGTCCTAGGGTTCTGTTCCATCTTCATTCAATCCATTCTTTTACTTCCACAGGCCTGATCCAGATATGTCGAAGTTTTAACAAGACTTTTTCTAGTTCAATGGTTCTCAACTTTGGTTACAAGTTAGAATCACCTAGAAAGTTTTTTTAAATATATGAAACCCAGGCTGTACCAGAACAATTAAATCAGAATTTCTTAGAACTGATGAGACCCATTCATCAGTATTTTTTTTTTTTAATTCTCAAGTTATTTCAAAGTTTAGCAAGCCCTGTGAAACACTGTTCAGTTGCTTTTTGATACCAGAATAGCATTGCCCAAATCTTGACCTCCTAATGTGTACAGAACAAGCTTTTTCAGAGTAGCTATCCTTTTTCTATCCTTCAGAAGGGTCATTGCAAGACACCTCACTCTTCCATCCTCAACAGAATAAACTCCCAACCCCTCCTCATCCTCTAAGAAAGCCATCATACAAAAAAAAGTAAAGTTTATTTGTTCTGCTACAGATGGTAACCATTACTGGTCACAGGTATCACTTCTGAATCCCACCTTTTAAAAAAAATGATTTTTATTGTTTCTATTGAAGAGAATATACACAGCAAAATATTCACCAACTCTAAAGTTTCTATATGTACAATTCAGTGACATTAATTATATTCTTTGAGTTGTACAAGCATCCTTACCCTCCTTTTCTGAGTTGCTCCTCCCCCATTAATACAAGTCACTGTCCCCTAAATTTCCTATCTGACCTTTCAAGTTGTTGTTATCAAGTTGATCTCATAGAGATAGATATTAAAAGAGCATAATGCTCAAGGCAGACATTTTTTAAATTCAGCTAAATTATTGTTTGGGTTTAAGAAGACTTCTGGGGATGTGGGTTTTTTTTTGTTTTTTTTTAATTAAATGTTTTTATTTTGCATTGAGTGAAAGTTTACAGGGCACATCATCAGCTTCACATTCAACCATTCATACAGCTTGTTTCATTACATTGATTATTATCCCCTCCATATATCATCAGTTTACAGTGTTTCTCTCTATCATCTTTAGCTTTTTTTT
>NW_006408568.1:13179153-13186707 GCF_000296735.1 Chrysochloris asiatica
AGTAAAGACTTTATGATCGCTCTCTTTTTCTTTGGTTACTTCCTGAAGTGAGTAAAGAATTTATGATCGCTCTCTTTTTCTTTTAACTACTTCCTCGAGTAAAGAATTTATGATAGCTCTGTTTTTCTTTTCCTAAAGTAGGAATGCGCGCCTTAAAATTTTGAATTAGCCAACCAGGTGAGGGGAAAGATTGTGCGGTCAAAACCCTAGCCAATGGGGTGAGACACAGCCTTGAGACTCGCGTGAGGGATTAAAAACCTGAGTGGACTGTCCACTCAGTGTGCTCACTGGCCTGTTCCTGTATGTACGGCTATGCGCACGCACCCTCTTGCAGGAATAAATTTTGCTTTGTCAAGGTAATTTAGTCTCACCAAGTGTCTTTTATGCAACATCGGGATTCATTTCTAACAAATATAAGAACCATAAGCAGACATGGACACTGTAGTGGAGATGGTTTTCTGAAGGCCTGCCCTACTCAATGGGCTGGACTTCAAACAAAGTGGTTTGGGACTTCCAGGGAAAGTCAGGTGTCCTGAGGAGTTGCACATATAAACCTACAGAGCAGGTCTGCTCTATAGGGGTTCCAAGACTAAATCTTTATGGGGACAGACAACCTGATCTTTCTCCCTGGGAGCTGCTGGTGGGTTTTGAACCACCGACCCTGCAGTTAGAAGTCGACCCTGCAGTTAGAAGTCAAATACTTTACCCAATGAACCAGCAGGGCTCCTTTGAACACAAATATGTCTATGAACTTTAGAGTTACAAAGGCCTTTATTATTGATACTTTAAGAAAAGCAAAGTGAAAGAAACTCACCCATTCATCTCTGCTTCCTCCCTAGACCACACACTAAAATGATAGCAAAGGGACAAAAAGGGGGCATAAACCCACAAGGACAGAGAGACTAGTGAGGTAAGGATTAAAGTGTGATATTGTCAACAAACTTGAAAACAAGGAAGAAGAGGAATGGTGGTAAATGAGGGCAGACCCATAAACCCTCTGCAAGGAGATGCCAATCAGAATGGTAATTTGTGCACCCAGACACACCAATAATCTATGGAGGTCATGGGCACAGTAAAAAAAAAAAAAAAAAAATTATGAGCTTTTGGCAGCAAAAAAGATCTGGATGTCAGTCTGGCTTCACCCCCAGCTATGTGACCTTAGAGAATTCACTTCTACTTTCTGAAACAGTTTTTTCACTATGATAAATCCTCCGTTTAACTGATGTAATAATTTAAAACAAAGTATACGTGAGAAACCTGGCACAACGGGAATACTTAATAAATAGTTGTTCATCTTTACCACCAAGTTCTAATAGTGCAGTTTGAATTATAGTTTTAAATTACCTTGATTCTTTGGTGTTTGTAAGCAAAACAAAAAACACCAAAAAGCCATTTAATTAAGGCTTCAATGGCAGTGCCAGATGTGTTGACTATGGTTTAACCCACACAGAAACCCTCAATCTTTTATCATTTAAAAAAAAATCAAAGCCTGTCCCCATCCCAAAGATGTTTTCTCCATTTGAGCCTTGGACATTTTAAGAGCCTTTCTCTCATAGTTTCTTCTTGTTTGCTTTGTCTTTCCAACTGTAGTTTCCACAATTATAGCGATTTCTTCATATGTCTGAATGCTTTCAGTTGGAAACTTCTCAGTGGATTCCACCACCTCCACCTTCTCATAGGCCAGTGCCTTGGTAGGGTTTTTCCACAGCTGTCAGGCCACTGCTCCTGTCCCCATGCATCTCAAGAGTTATCCTGGTTGACCTCAGGTTTATGAGACTGGAGTGACCTGGAATAATCACAAGACAGGGCCTCCCAGCCACATTGACCTCCTTCTAGTCATCACACTTCTCTCCACACCTTTTCAGCATTTTGCAATTTGTCTCCTTCTCCTTGTCTGTGGTATGCTGGCTGACAGGGTGCTCATCTCCCCTTCCTCTCCAAAGGGAGCTAATGCTGTTCAGAAGTGGACTTCACAGGACTGTTACAATGTAGTCTTCCTCAATGGAAACAATCACCTCACCTTTGGCCATGACAGAGAAGGGACAGAACTCAGGATCCACATAACTTACATTTCCTGTGACCAGCACATATTCCCCTTCGGTATAAAGGTCAATTGTAGTCTTGAGCTCTTTGGCACTTTTCACCCTTTCCTTGACCATCTTGAATAGTTTTCTGAAGGCTTTGCTCATCTGCCTTCCATCAGGCATGTTCTCTGTATTGGGGTACTTGCTTTCTCAGCCCAATTCAAGCTTCAATTTGTCTTTTTCTTGAAGTAGCACCTGCTTTGTCTTCCAGATTGCTGAGTGGCGCGTATTTGAGAGTTTCATCTGTTCTGTCTTTAGCTAAAATCTCCTTTTTCCTTGGAATATTTTCAGGGAGGATTTTTGGTCTTGGTTTTGTTGCTGTTTTATCTTATACAGCCCTAGTGAGATCTGTTGACTTTGTTCTCAAATGATGCGTTGGTACTGGTCCAACTTGTTCTTCAGGGTGTGCTGGGCAGCTGGCCCCAGCAGCTGGCAGTCATAATAAGATTTCTCCAGAACCCTCTTCGTCTCCTAATCTCCTTCCACAGGGCTTCAATCTGTTCATCATAAAGCCTGATTTCATCAATGTAACACTCATGAGCATCTTTAATAGGTTTTTCCAAGCCAGCTGTCTGGGCCATCCCTCCCATAACTGTAGACACTTGAGGAATCATCTATGATCTGCTGCAAGATGCTGACATGCATCTGAATTTCCAGAAGATCTTTTTGTACCTGTCTGTCGCTTCGCTGATAGCATCTTGTAGAAACTGGGTTTCATTTTGAAGGTAAAGTTTGTACAGTAAAGTTTATCTGCTTCCTTGTTGTCATAAGCCAGGTTTTCTAGAGAAGTAAAACCAGTGAAACATATATATGTAAAGAAGTTTATCAAGGAAATGGCTTACAGTTATAGGGTTGGTGGTTCAAACCCACCAGCTGCTCCTCAGAAACCCTATAGAGGGCGGCTATGAGTCTGAACTGACTTGACAGCACGTAACAAAACAAACAACAAAACAAAATATTGCTTGTCAATAAACTTGGGATCAAATGGAATATAATATGGTTTTTAAATGCATTAAATTAAGCAAAATTAATATAAACTATTTACCTTCTTAAAGGGACAAATCACTCAAAACTCATTTGGAAGAAAAAAGAAAGTGAAAACAGAAGGCTAAGAGAAAAGTGAAAATAAGCTATCTAAGAAGTGAGTAAGAACCAGGAAAGAAGACAACAGGCAGATGTTCCTAAGAACACAATGAGATACTGGAATATGCAACTTTCCTCCCCTGACTCACCAATAGCTACCTTTCAACGCCCATCCAATTATCCACTACCACTCCTGCCACCGGCTTCTTTCTTTCCTTTTGGTCCCACTGTGCTCATTACCAGTGAGCAGGGTGGCTCTGTACCATAAGCACTGGACTACCAACAAGAGGTCTCTATGAGTCAGTATCGACTTGATGGCAAAGAGTTTTAGTTAGCTAAGCTCATTCCCCAGGGTGTGTGGTTGAGGAGGAGGGTAACCCCCACTGAGTTCCCTTCCCAAATTCCCTACACCCAAAGCACTGAGAGGAGGGGCTGGGGCTTTGAATCATAAAAACCTTATCTGTAATCCTAGATTTCCACCTTCTAATTAAAAGACTTTAGGGAAGTCTTTTTATTTTAAATCGTGTAAGCCTCAGTTTTCTTAAAATTGGAGATAATATTTCACAGGGCTGTTTATAGATAAAATAATGAGGTGCAATTTTTTTGCACATAAAAGTGCTCAGTGAGTATAAGTTGTTGTTGTTGTTGTTTTAAAGAAAAAACTTGTTAACAGTTCCTTTTGTTTATACCCTTTAGAAAATTTCCTGGGCCAATAGTGTATTAAATTTTCCTTAAAAAAAGTTTCACAGAAAAACAAAGAATAATACAGTTGGGATGAATTCTAGTGAAACATGAAGTGAACAGACCTCTCTGGCCCGCCCCTTGCAAAGTTTTCACTGAATTGACAGTGATAAGGAGGGAGATGACATTTACCCAAAGAGAGCAAGTAGGGAGGCAACAGTTGAGTGTGATCTCAAGAAAAGTGTTGGAAGCTGAAAGCAGACTGAAGACAGGGCTGAGCTTAATGCCTGGGAGAGGGCTTGTGAAAATCAGTACAGAACAAGCAAATGTAAGCTGCAGAAACAGAAAGGATTTGAAAATGGAAGTGACAAGTGCCTCAGAGAGTGGAGGTTTGGGTGGGGCTGAAAACAATGGATTTGCATATCTTCATAAAGAACAGCAAGCCACTCCTGCCCTCAACCTCAGCTCAGGTAGGCAGGCTACCAACCAGCAGAAGATTGGAAATTTATTCTCTCAATCTGAAGCTCCAGAGTAACAGACCCTAAACTGGTGGGAATGGAGGAGGATAGGGGAGATTGAGTCCCCGTAAAGCAGGGGAAATGGAACACCTACCTACATACTGCTCCTGACCCTTCCCTCCCAAAAGGCTGACAACTGGCTTATAACTCCCCAGAGAGAAAACTAAAGAATTCCTCTCCAAGAAAACAGTCAGTCCTAAGAGAAAAGATGCTGACATTTAATATCCACAGATACCTTCAGTGCAAAGGCAAGTCCCTGCCCAATTACTGAGCCTGAAACCTACTAGTTAACAATCCCTGCCCACTGGACACCAGAGCTTCCAGAAACTTTAGTGCCTCTCTCTTAAATACAAAGATGAGTCAAAAATTATCCACACATTGGTTGCAGAATTTATTTTAGTCAACTTTTAGAAAAGACAAATACATCATTTTTCTACATAATCTCCTTGCTTTTCAATCCACTTTGTCAACAAGCTTTCGTATTCCCTTATTAAAAAATGTTTTAGGCTGACCTGCAAGCCACGAAGTGCACCACTCTCTTCACTGCTTCATCACAGGTGAATCTTCATCCTTTAAAGGCTGCTTATAGGGGACCAAACAGGAGAAAATTCTATGAAGATCAGGACTATAGGAAGGATGCTTGAATACCTCAAACGAAATTTTTACTGTCAACAGAGTGGGCAGTGGTGTGTTGAAGTGCATTGTCATGCAAGATCACATTGCCCTTAGCAGTTTAGGCTTCAGCTCTTCAGTGAACATCTCACTGTACTGAGCACTGTTGATTGCTGAACATTTTTTCTGACAGTATTCCAATACTGGCCCCCCTTGAGAATCCAAGAAAACTGTAAGCACCTAATTTCCAGCTGATGGTTGAGTTTTGAACTGTTTCTTGGTCAGCATTTGAGGATGTTTCCATTCCATACTCTGCTGTTTACTCTCACACCCCTCGTGATGAGTGAGTCCATGTGTCATCACCAGTAACATGGCACCAGGAACGATTTTTTTTTAATGTTTTATTGTGAATTATGTAACAGTTTACATGGGAGAACATTAGCTTTACGTTCATCCTATCTTATATAATTTGATTGCCATAGTTACAATCCGCACCATGCAGCATCAACCAACCAAAGGATATACCCCGCAAGCCTGCCCTTCCGTCATCAGCACATAGCCCCTCTCCCTGTCTGGGTCTAGAGTCCCCAGCCCGTCCATCTCTTCACGTCATCGTCTCTGCCTCCATCTCTGGTGTCAATGTTTCTCTGGGTAGGGTTCCGCACTCCACTCTTCTCCCTTGATGGTCCAATAACGATTTTTTAAAAGAGATTTTTCCCTTCCTTTGAGTATCAGTCCAAATTTTGTTTGCAGATGTTCAAGTGCTTCTGTTTATGCTCTTCTATGAGTTGTTTTTGGTAGCCAACTCACAGAAACTTTTCACAACCCAAGTCTACTGTGGATTATTTCATAGGCAGAGCCATGAAATAATGGCTGATTTGTAAATGATTTGCCACACAATCTATTGTTGCTTGTCTATTTGACAGATCATTTCATGTGAACACTCAGTATTGTCATCAGTCATGGATGTGGATGGGCATTTTAATATAAATGAATTGAGGATAATTTTTGACTCACCCTCCTACTTGCACAGATATGGATTTACCTTTGCTGCAAACATATCCAGGAATGTGGTGGAGCATATACAGAGCATACACAGCATATACATATTTCATAACAAATATGAAAACATCTTAGACATTCCAAATACCTCGAGAGAATGAGCTGCTGGGTTTGGAGGCTCAGGACCATATTCTTGGGACACACCATAGTCAATTGTCACAGTATAGTCCATAAAGACAATGTTCTCCATCCGATTTTTGTGAGTAACAACTGGGATCTTAAAGACTTATGAGCAGCCATCTAAGGTGCAACTATTGGTCTCTCTGTGTGTGGAGGAAAGAAGAATGATCAAAATTGAAGACACTTGGTGGAACAGGTGAACATCAATCTCCACAACCCTGAGACCCGAAGAACTAGATGGTGTCCTGCTTCCACTAATAACCGTTCTGATAGAGAACACATTAAAAGGTCCTAGATAGAGTGGGAAAAAACGTGTAACAAAACTCAAAATTATAAAAAAAAAAAAAAAGAAGCCAGCTTTATAATTCATGTTTGTAACTAAACCCACCCCCCCATGGCTCAATTTCTAGCTAACCAGTAAATAGGTATACAGGGGTGATAACACCATTAGTGAGGTATGCTCATCATGGAAGGGTCAACCATTCAAGATCAAAAGGGCAGCATTTACTTAAGGACAAAGTCCAGAAGGGATGGAAAAGAAGGTTGCATAGAAACAAGAATCCTAGGGAGGAGCGGCTGGGAGAGGGGTTGTGTGCTGGTGGCTGGCGGGTTGGGGGGAGGAGGGCAGCATGTGGGATGTACCCTTTGGGTGTTTTGATGATGCATGCAGGGGATTGTGATCATTGCAATGAAACAAAATACGATAGGATGAATGTAAAGATAATGTTCACCCATGTAAACTAACACATAATGCACATACACACACAAAAAAAGAATACCCTCTGAAAGTAAGACTTACAAAAGGAAATCAGAACAATAAAATAATAAGCTATTTACTGACAGGAAAAATACAAAACAATAACGGCAGATGGACTGATTACTATAAGAACAAGCAAGTTGCTCGCCCAGGAGACATCAAGGCAAGTGGTTGGGACCCCTCAGAGCAAACCCCCTTCCAAGACTAAAACTCAAGGGTGACCATGTTCATAACTGATAAGGCGAAGTGATGAAAAAACAGCAATAAAGCTGAGAGTTAAGCCCTACAACATTCGATAGACTCCTGTGAACCCGGGAAGAGACCTGGTTAACCAGCAGTGTGGCAAAACCTGGGGACTCTTGGGCCCAGAGTCAGTGACATAGCCACAGAGGACTAGAGTGGAGAGTGAAGCATCCGGCTGATAAGAAGATAGGGCATATACACAAGAACACCCACATTTGCAAATAATACCCACTTTACCTGGCTTCAATGACTGGATGATGAGAGCTCAACTAGAAGAAGAAAGAAGAGGAAAAACAAATAGTAATTTAATACAATTTGATGAACTTGACCTACACCTATGGATGCAGTAGCTCAAACGAGGGAACAAATCTTTACAGCAAGGATCATTCCCACC
>NW_006408568.1:13190132-13212008 GCF_000296735.1 Chrysochloris asiatica
TGGGGATGTGTTTTGAGTTAAGGTTATCTCAGGGCAATAGCTTTGGAGGTTCACCCAGCCTTTAAAGCTCCAGAAAGTCTAAAAAGAATTTCATAAGAATTTGAAATTCTGTTCTTCATTTCCCTCCTTTTGATCAGGATTGTTCTATAAAATCTTTTATCAAAATGTTCAGTAATGATAGCTGACACTATCCAGTGATTCTGGCCTCATGACAAAAGAAGCAGTTTTAAAGTCATCTTGCTTTGTACTTCATTCAAACATTTTTATGAACAGTATAACACAGTGTTCAGCGATTCCCAACTTAAAACTTTTGGAGATTTCAAGAATGTGGCCTTCTCTGAGACAGAAACACAATTTGAGATTTCAATAAGATTTATCTGCCAATAAAGGTACTGATTATCTAGATCTCTCAAAGTACTTTCGATACGACTGTCTTTTCAAAACATCAGATTTGCACAGACTAAATAGATGAACTTTTATATACGTTCCTGTGACTACAAATCACTGAGCGCAAGGATATAAGCAAACCCATGATGCTGATCATCGTGGACTCCTGAGACAAGCACATTTCTCACAGTGGGAAGGCAATATAATATAATGCAGATACGGCAAATATGTGGTAAAAGTGCTATAACTTCTCAGAAACTCACAGTAGATATTACTTATTCATCACCGTCTTAAAATTATTCATGCATAGCAGGTACCTCTACAAGTCAATTGGCAATTAATCTATTGGATCAAGAACCTTACAAAGCAGGCAACAATCAAAAAACAAACCAAAGCAACATCACTTGGGTTTAAGTCTCAGTTTTGTGGCTTTCTATCTTTATGACCTTGGTTCTATTTCTAAATGATCAATAACTATGTCCATTTGCAGCTATTGCAGGGCTTGATGCTAGTGTTGGGCACATAACCTTATAACTTGGAGGCACTAGGTTGCAGCCCTACGATCTGCCTGTCCTTTGTCTTCACCTCACCTTCTGAACACCCCACAGGGCAATGAACTCTATTTTAGAGTTGAAACATCAACAACTCACATTGCTTACCCTCAAATTCCCTAAGTCACCCTTTCCATTGTTGGCCAGCCTGAAATGAAAATTCTAAGTCAGAGTTCTTGAGTATGAAAGCTGACTATAGGAATGAGTCTTCAACTTTGCAAATAGACATTTACCTTGGTCAATAATGATTTGTATTACTTGTGCTAAGTTACAAACACTGGATTCATTTTAGGGTGTGACTTTCCCTAAGTTCTTTGTGCTAATTGATAAGGCCATGTTATAAAGCTGCCATCTTTATCTCTATGAGGTGTTATATTAAAAAATTGAAAGCCTAAATGTTGTGGTTGGAATATACTACCACAAAGCACAGAATTGGAAGTCAGACAGTTAAAATGTGTTACAGTCCTTACAATGGATCAGCCTCAACTTCTGATAACCCACTGCTATTGAGTCAATTCTGACTCACAGCAATCCTATAGAGTAGAGTGGAACTACCCAAGAGGGTTTCTGAGGTTCCAGAAATACCACCACAATACCACCAGGGCTCCTTCTACTTCTGCAATATTGTTCTAAATCCAACATATTCAGCTTACTCACTAGTGTTGGGAATGAAAATGCCAGCAGAACATAGTTCTAGAGACTATATTATTAAATAACACAATGAAAAAGTAAAAACTACCCACAAACCTCAGAAGTTGTGAATCCATTTGTTTATAATATGATCTTCTTCTAAAGCATTCTTGCCAAAACTATGTGGGGGGCCTTGGCTACACAAGGAGGAAAGAGAATCAAACTCAAAATCAGTCCAAGGCTGATTCCTATGAAGTGGAGGTCAAACATGCCTCCACCCTACAACCTTCTTTACCTTATTCTGACACCAACCATCTCTCCCACAGCACTCTCTGCTTGACATCTGGATTTGACAATCCATTGCAGTGGAGACACAGAACTCATAATAATACTCATGATTATGGGGTTTATTAGGGAAATGAACAGGGTATAAAATTCAGGATCTGAAACAACTCAGGGAGAAACAGTTCTCCAGTCAAGACTGCCTCTTGTTTGCCATATTGCAGGCACACCTCACTTTTGTCTTTGGCCTCTCAGCCGTGTGGTCCCACGGCCTCTGCCCTGCTCAGGCAAGTGTTACAAAGCTCTTTTAGCTAGTCTGTGAATGTCCAAATGGCACATTCTGTAAGCCAGTCTCCTGCTTGTAGGCAGTCAGATTTACTCAGTCCATGGGCCTAGATCCCTCAGCTGCTCTGCCTTTCCATGCCACTGACTCTGCCATCACCGCTTTTCTAGGCAGGGCTCTCACACTCTACTCATGTTCTTTCTTCTTGATGGTCCTAGAATCATCTGTTACTGCCTCTGAGATGGCTCCTTTTAAACCTAGTTGTTGTTGTTAAGTGTCATCGAGTCAATCCTGACCCATAGCAACCCTGTATAGGATTTTCAAGGAGCAGCTGGTGAGCTTAAACCTCATAGGGATGGCAAAACTAACCAATCCCAGTCATAGAGTCCGGTATACCTATCTGCATGATCCTACCCAATCACTTGGTGGGAATTAGAAGACAATGGGTAGAAAAGCCACATCAAGTCAATTCAAGGTACCACAATTCTTTAACAAACTAGTGAAAAAGCATGATCAGAAGTGATGGTATGCTACTGAACCCTCTACATCAGGGATGGTGAATGTCTGGCCCAAGGGCTATATAAGACCCTCGAAATCATTTGGTCTGAACCTGCCAATACAATCACAGTTCTAGCCATCATGTTGTTGTTGTGAAGTGCCGATGAGTCAGTCCGGACTCATAGTGGCCCTGTATAGGATTTCTGGGGAGCCTTAATTAAATATTTGACAAATATAGCAAGCTAATGTTTAAGTTGATGATTTCATATGATCCATGAATTATGTTATAAAATTTTAGAAAAAAGGTTCCACATCCCTGGCTCTACATGAACAAAATACTGAAATAATTATTTTAAATAAAATAAATAAATTTATTTAAATTTATTTTGGCTTCAGTGTTTATTCAACTGAACCAATCAAATACAGATTACACTGGCAGGGTCAAAGTTTTCTGCTTCCTTTAGCGCAGTGCCAAGTAAAAACAGATGCTTATTAAATGCCTTTAATCATGCAGAAGACGGCTGTTTGCAAAGTCAATTAAAACATCTTTGCCTTGCTGTGACTGCAATTTCCTCTTTTAAAGCTAAATTTATTCTGAAGATGTTTCACTTTTATTTGCACGACTGTTCAAACTCACTAGTTACTCCTTGGAAACCCTATACAGGGTCACTATGAGTGGAACCAACTTGATTTAACACTTAACAACATCTGTATAAGTAATGTAAAAATACTTTTGTTTTTTTCTTCCCAGGCCTTCAATGTGCATTCATAGTTCATTTGTCATATTATTAGTTCATATACAGGAAAACATTTGTTTCCCCAAAGAATGTTCTTTTATCTTTGAACCCTTTTGATTCTTGGCTGTCCAAATGGTAAATTTGATTTAGCGAATAACTAAGACCACATTTCTTACTCAATGCGACCTGATATCACAAGGCAAATCCCATCTGGAAAGCCTTCCTTCCTTGAAGCTGTACTCATCAGTAGGATGCAAATAATACTGCTCCTGGACCTTCTCACAGGGTGCCAGGAAAACATTTCAGCTCCCACAATGGACATTTCCTAGATTCTCCTCCAGGATCTGGTAACGATTATGCACAAACTCCCCACAGCTTTCCCCAAGGTACACATTTCTGAAACTCAACCGAGGCATTATCACAATGACGATTATACCTGCAATGCGCTGACCTAGAATAGGGTGCTGAACACAGGAGCCACGTCTGAAAGCTTGGTATCACTAGGACCCCCATTTTTAAATAACATGCCCCTCCAACTTGGGCTCACCAAAATACACAAGACAAATCCAGCAGAGCACGTCATCAACCTCCGGAATGAACGTCATCAGAAGTACTTATCCAGTCCTAAAGAGCTGTGACTAGTAACTACCTTAACCGCCATTGTCTCAAATAAACCTGGGACTCTGGGGGTCCTTGCTCTTGTGCCTTCTCCTTGATCCCCCACGCCCTCACGAGCATGTATCCTCTTCTCTGCTCAGCACGTACCCACATCACCAAAGAAAAAGCTGTCTGTGTACTCTATGTCCATGCTGCTGGTAGACCGGGTGACACCTCAGCTTCTTGTCCCGGTGACTCTTGGCACCCGGACCAGGACCAGGGCAGTGACGGACCCGGGGGGAGGTGGGGGGGGCAAGTGCCGGGCGCCGCCGTCTACCAATCGGTGCATTCAGAGCTAAGCGCCTGGCCAGAGGTCGCCCAGAGCGCCCTGGGAGTTGTAGTTTGCTCCAGCCAGTCCTTGCGCGTTTCCTAGCCTGCTGAGAAGCGCCGCGTCACTGTGGTAAGCGTCCAGACCTGCTGCCCTTTGGTGGACACGCCAAAGGAGTATGTCTATATGTACATGAGTCCAGTGCGAAAATTCACACCGATCTTTTGTATTTATTGAGCTCGGAAAAGGCCCCAAGTTCCTTCTCGCTTCAAACAAACATTCAAGGAAGTACTTAAGACCTGGGCTGGTGTTAATAATCTCTCTCAAGAGAAACCAGATTTAAAATATTTGAAGTCCACTTTTTAAAAACTCACTTTCAAGTCGTTAGGGACAGTTTAAAAATTCAATGTCTCTCCAAAATTCTTTGCAAATTAAAGCGGGAACACAGTCTAGCAGAAATTTGTGTTCCCAAATTAATACAAGTAAACAAGAGTATTTGAGTATTTACAACGTGGCTTACAAACTTCAGAAGGCTTGACCTGGTGAACTGCTTCCATAAAGATTACAGCGTAGAAAACTCTATGGGGCAGTTCTACTTTGTCACATGGGGTCGCTATGAAAAGGTACCTAACAATAAAACAACCTTACAACCTTGTCACTAGATTCCCCAACTATTCTAATCTGTGTTTATCCTAAATGTAGTAGTTTGGGCTCAAATTGAAAATTACATAAATCATCCAGTCAGGAAATAGGTAGACTAAGGAGCTCTGGTAGCATAGTGGTTACAAATCTGGCTGTGAACCGCAAGGGCAGCAGTTCGAAACTACCAGCTGTTCCACGGGAAAAAGATGAGGCTTTCTGCTCCCGTCAAGATTTACAGCCTCGGAAACCCTGTACAGGGTCACTATGGGTCTGAACCTACTCGACGGCACTTAACAACAACAACAATCAAAGAGTAGACAATTTCATCCCTCACCCTTTGCACTGCTTCTCTGATCGGGGTCTTCATTTTCTGTGGAACCACTGGTACTGTTTTCAGGAGGGATTTAAACAAAATGTTAAAATCTGAAACACATGGGAATGCAGAGCCCCAGGACTGAAAATGAAATTTCACTGTACACTCTGAAGCTTGTCTACCAATATTAGACTCTTGCAAGTTTTGTTGCTATATAACATACCAAACGCCATCAAGTCATTTCTGACTCATGTTGTTGTAAAGTGCCATCCAGTCAGTTCTGACACATATTGACCCCTGTATAGGGTTTCCAAGGAGCAGCTGGTGAGCAGTTCAAACGACTTTGCAGTCTGGCGCATTAGCCCACAGCGTCACACCAGGGACCCTAAATGGGTTTCTGAGGCTTTAAATCTTTACTGGGGCCAAAAGCCTCATATATCTAGCTGTGCTTCAAAATTGTATATGCTATAGAAATTGCCAACAGGTCTTTTTTTCTCTGTACATTTTAGCGACATTGTTTACTTTTGTCAAACTGTGTATATGTCACCTTCATTTAGTGTTTGTTACCTTTCCCATCACCAAAAATAACAAGTGTCTACTATCTAGAGTAGAATGTGGTGGCTCTGTATGGTAAATGCTGGGCTGCAACCCACAATGACGGCAGTTTGAGACAACCAGTAGATCCACAGGAAAAAGATTAGGTTTCTGCTTCCACAAAGCCTTGGAAGACAATTTCATCCCTCACCCTTTGCACTGCTTCTGTATACAGGGTATACAGGCTATGAGTCGAAACCAGCTTGACAATGGCACTTAACCACAACTATCTAGAGAGTGAGTTCCCTCCTCCCTGCCCCAGACCCTGGTAAGCTCTAATGAACATTGTTGTTGTTAAGTGCTGTTAAGTTGGTTCTGATTCATAGCAACCCTAAATGGGGTTTCTGAGGCTGTAAATCTCTTATGGATACAGAAAGTCTCATCTTTCTCCCTTGGAGTGGTTGGTGGGCGCAAACAGCCAACCTTGTAGTTCGCAATCCAGTTTATCCTACAGAAGCACCATGCTCCCCTAATAGACATTTGTTGTTGTTGTTAAGTGCTACCAAGTTCTTTCCGACTCATAGCGACCCTGTATAGGATGTCCCAGGAGTTGCTGATGAGCCAAGTTTATGGTTAAAACAGATTTTGCTGCCTAGCACATTAGCCACAGTGCCACTGTAATGTTTACCTGTTTACATTTACATGTTTGCATTTCACAAAAGTGAGAACTTACTTTTTTTTTTTTTTTTGGTGATTTGCTTAATATAATGTCCACCAGGTTCATCCATGCTCCAGGAACTCATTTTCCTTTCTCGCTGAGTAGTATTCCAACATTACATTTACTTATCCATTCATTCATTGATGTGTATGTTAAACTATTTCCATCTTTTTGCTATTGTGAATAGTATTGTGATGAACGTAAGTGTGCACGGGTCTGTCTGTGTGGCTTCTGTTAGATCCTTAGGGCATATACCTAGGAATGAAATTGCTGGGTCATAGGGCAGTTCTACCTCTAGTTTTTGACAAACTATAAGACTGTTTTCCACAATGGCTGTTATATCTTACCCACAGTGGATGAGGACTTCAGTTCTCCATGTCTTTGTTATCTAGTGCTTCTATAACACAAATACCACAAGTGATTGCTTTAACAAACAAATTTCTTCTCTCAGTTTAGGAGACCAGAAGTCTGAATTCAGGGTGCCACCTCTTGGTTTCTCTCTCTGTTGGTTCATGGGGAAAGTCCTTGTCTCCTTGCAACAACCCTGGGCCCAGTGCTCCTTGTAAATCTCTGTGTCTAGGTATCAATTTTCCTAAGTCTAGAAGCTTCTTGGAGTCTTGGTGTAGCACTGTGGGTTAATGTGCTGGACTGCAAAGTTGGTTTGAACCTCCTACCTTGTAGTTATCAGTCTAGAGCTACATATTATTGTCGTCATTGTTAAGTGCTGTTGTGTCAGTTCCAAGAAGCAGCTTGTGGGTTTAAACTGCTGACCTTGTGGTTAGGATAAACAATGGACTGCTAACTACAAGTTGCTCCTCGGAAATCCTACATAGGGTCTGTTAGAAACAGCACTACTCTCCTGGTACCAAAATTTGTCATCTTTCTTGGTGGTAGTAGGCCCCCTTTTGTCTTTGTAATAGGAAAGATATTGCAGGCCACATCCTTGAGGAAACTTCCCTTCAATTGATTGGCTACTCGTAGCACGTCCCATCACAGAGGTGATTACATTATATTAGAGCTCATAATGGAAGTGATTATATGACATCTCATTATGGGGGAGCAGTACATTTTAAACCGCCAACCCACTGTGAATCCTCGCCCAGCCAAGATACAATACCCTAGCGATAAAAAAAAAAAAAAAAATGATTACGATTGCACCTTTGGGATCCTCTGAAACAGTCACCATAATCTTCTGACATGACCTTTCTGCCTTGAACTTAAATGACCTGGAACTTGTTATTGTTATTTGTTTGCTTATTTGTTTTAAGATTGGGTGGATTATTTTAGTGATACCTATCCCCTTCCCTAAGGAGCTCTGGTAGCGTAGTGGTTACGAATCGGGCTGCGAACCTTAAGGTCAGCGGTTCGAAACTACCAGCCGCTCCGCGGGAGAAAGATGAGGCTTTCTACTCCCGTAAGGATTTACACCCTCGGAAACCCTGTACAGGGTCGCTATGGGTCGGAATTTCCGACTCGATGGCACTTAACAACAATCCCCTTCCCTAGCTTTGGTAGTGTAGTGGTTACAAACCAGGCTGCGAACTGCAAGGTCAGCAGTTCGAAACTACCAGCTGTTCTGCAGGAGAAAGATGAGGCTTTCTGCTCCTGTAAAGATTTACAGCCTCGTAAACCCTGTACAGAGTCGCTATGAGTCGGAACCGACTCCACGGCACATAACAACAACAACAACATCGCCTTCCCTCTCCCCACTATGTGAAACCTCTGATATTCTCAGGGAGGTACAGTTTGGCTTATGGCGCTGGTATTACAGTGCTATTGGTGAGACTCTTCCTTTAAGATATTCTTAATAACCGTATAAATATAATTTGTACTTAAAATCTTCCTCAAAAGGAAAATCTAAGCCCAGAAGGCTACATTGGTGAATTCTGTCAGTTTTGAAGAAATGTTACCAATTTTAATAAAAATATTCTGGAAATTAAAAGCAGTGAGAATATTTTATGAGTGATTGTGTAAGACCAGAATTACCCTGATACCAAAATCAGACAAACACATTAGAAGAAAACGAAACCACACACTAATGTTCCTCAATAAAACAGATGTCAAAATCCTTAACAAAATATTTGTAATTCACGTATAAGTTCACTAATATGAAAAAGGGTCACATAGCTCCTGAACAAACTGGGTTTATCCCAAGAACTTAGGGTTGGTTTACCATTTGAAATCAATTACTGTAATTCACTGTATTAACAGACAAAAAAAATTACATAATAATCTTAACAGATGTAGAAAAGCATTTGCCAAAATATAACACCCCATTACGATAAAAGCGCCAAAAGACTAGGAATAAAAGGGAACTTCCTTAATGTAAAACTGCTGTTTTTAAGTGCCCTTGAGTTGGTTCCAACTCATAGCAAACTTTTATAGGGTTTCCAAGAAGTGGCTGGTGGGTTTGAACTGTTGACCTTGTTGTTCAAACTGACCTCACGATCCAGTGCTTATCCTACAGCACTAAACCAGGACTCCATAAATTAGGCATCTACAAAACACCAAAAAGTTAACATCACACGTAATGGTACAGATTTTATGTCTTTCCCTTAACATCAGGGATAAAATAATGATGTTTGCTTTTGCCCTTTCTATTGAACATTGCACTAGAGTTCTTAATTAGTAAAATTAGGCTAAATATATAAATAAATAAATCATACAGGCTGGAAATAAAAAGTATTTTTGTTTGTAGACAAAATGTTTGTCTTTGAAAATCCTAAAGAACATGCACACACAAGCTACTAAATAAGTGAGATCAGCAAGTCGTAGGCTACCAAGGTAGCACTCTGGTAGCGTAGTGGTTACAAATTGGGCTGCCAAATTCGGGGTCAGCAGTTCGAAACTACCAGCTGTTCCGTGGGAGAAAGATGAAGCTTTCTGCTCCTGTAAAGATTTACAGCCTCGGAAACCCTGTGCAGGGTTGCTATGAGTCAGAACAGACTCCACTGCACATAACCACCACCACAAGGTCAATAAGGAAAAATCAACATATTCTTATGTACTAGCAAGAAACTACTGTTATGTTCAAAATTTTAAATACCATTAAGGATAGCATAAAAAATGGAAAATAATCAGAAGTAAGTATAACCAAGTATGTACAACCTGTACACTTAAAACTACAAATGTTGCTGACCGAAATTTAAATGGACCTAAATAGACAGATGGCACTGGTGTGGTGCTGTAGGATCAGCTACTGATTGCAAATCACAAGGTCGGCAGTTCACACCTACCAGCTGGTCATCGGAAACCCTACATAGGGTTGCTATGAGTCGGAACCAACTCAACGGCACATAACAACAACAACAAATGGACACATCATGGTTTCAAGACTCAGTAATGCTAAGATGTTATTTCTCTCCAAATTGATCTATATACTCAATATAATCCCAACTAAAATCCAAGCATGTTTTAAATTTTCCTGGGTTAGAAAATGGTAAATTGATTTTAAACTTTATTTAGAATTCAAAAGACCTAGAATTCCCAAAATGTATTTGCTAAAGGTAATGCAAATTAACGCCATAAATATGTGTCAATGTGGCTGGGTCATGATTCTCAGAAGTTTGACAGTTATGTAATACTATGAAGTGTCATTTATGTGATGATTCCCTATAATTCTTAATATCCAAGTACTAGAAGCAATCCAATGTCCATCCATAGTACAATGGATAAAGTAAAGGTGCTATATACTCACCTACATGTTGTTGTTTTTAGGTGCCATTGAACTGGTTCTATCTCACAGCAACCCTGTGAACAAGAGAACAAAACACTGCCTTCTCTGGTGATAGACTCATATTTGTTGCTGTTTGGAATTTTTGTACAGTCACCATATCAATCCATTTCATTGAGTATCTTCCTTTTTTTCACTTACCCTCTACTTTATCAAGCATAATGTTAGTCTCCAGGGACAGGACTCTTCTGATAACATGTCCAAAGTACAGAAGACGATGTCTTTACATCTTTGTTTCTAACGGGCATTCTAGTTGTGTTTGTTCATTCTTCTGGCATTCTAGGGTTGATTTGTCACAAACATCATTATTCAAAGGCAACAACTATTCTTCAGTCTTCCTACATAAACAGCAATGAAAATTAAAGGACACAAAAATGTGATGGATCTCACAAACATAACATCCCTCCAAAATAACCAGAAATAAAATTAATTATACATAATACAATACAAGGACTTCTGGCAAGTACAGATAGGAGAGACCAAATGAAATAGACAAGATGAAAATTATGGCACCCTGAACTTCAGAGGGAAGGTTAGAGAAGTGGATTGAGTGCTTGCTAGGAGGAGAAGCTCCCCCATTCATCCACCCCCAGGGTGACTGACTGTGAGAAGGAGATTGATTGGTGAATGGTCCAACAGATGTGGTGTGACCACCTTACGAGCAGCTTTGGCAACAGAAGGTGGCCTGGCAGAGCAGATTCACACAGGCAAATGGAAAGTTGTGATTTCTTCTTTTTTTCCACACTCCCCTGGTGACCAGAGATGTGGCAAGCTCCCACACTCATCCACCCCCAGTGTAGACTCTGTTCTTCTGGAATTCGGAGCCATGCCAGGGTGAGGCAGGGGCTAGCTGCACTGTTTTGGTGTCTGGATTCAGGCAGGCTGGGCTCCAGACCTACTATATCCACAACGCCACCAGAACAGCATTTAACCAGTCACTCGAACTCCACAGTCCCTGTGGTTCTAAAACTGAAAACAGCTTCATCAAGGACCTCCATGAACAACTTCCAGATGGAGTACCCTGAACAAAGATAATCCCAAGGCTGATAGGAATCCCATCTAGGGTCAAGAATTCTGCTGTCACATCTATCCCATATCCACCTCATGAGCTCCTTGGCTTGCAGCAACCCCCCAGAGTTTTCTTCTTTCTGGATCAAACAGCTGCACTGCTTTTTTGGTTTTTGGTTTTGTTGATTCATTTTTTATTGCTCACTTAATCTTTCTCCACTTTCTTCTCTTTCCAGTCCCTTGAATTTTATCTTTTCTATGTCCATTTTTGTGTTTCCTTCTGTTCGTCTGCTTCTCATTTCTGTTCTTTCTTTCTATTCTTTGATCTTTCTTTACTACTCTCTATCTCATTTCATCTTTCCACTCCCTGGATTTTCTGGGGTTTTTTTTTTCTTTCTCTTTATTATTAGTTATTTTATTTCCTCTCTTACTTTTTCTTCTATAGCACCATTTCCACCACTCCTCTGTCAGTTTGTCATATATTGTGGTGGCTTGTGTGTTGCTGTGATTCTGGAAGGTATGCCACAGGTATTTTAAATACAAGCAGGGTCACCTATGGTGGGCAGGTTTCAGCTGAACTTCCAGACTAAGACAGACTAAGAAAAAGGAGAGATGGACTACTTAAGAATACTTAGTCACTGAAAATCTTATGAATAGCAGTGGAACACGTCAGATATGACCAAAGTATTGAATGTTGAAATGTGATGAAGAACATCAGAATACTGTCAGATAAAGTGCCAGAAGATGAGCCCCTCAGGTCGGAAGGCACTCAAAATACAACCAGGGAAGAGCTACTTCCTCAAAGTAGAGTTGACAATGATGGAAAAGGAGTAAGGCTTTCAGAACCTCTATTTGCTGATGGGGCACAGCTCAAAATGAAGAGAAACAGCTGTATACATCCATCAAAAATAGGAACATGGAATGTACAAAGTATGAATCTAGGAAAATTTGAAGTTGTCAAAAATGCGATGGAACATATAAACATCGATATGCTAGGAATTATTGTTGTTAAGTGCCGTTAAGTTCCGACTTCTAGCAACCCTATATAGGGTTTCCAAGGAGTGACTGGTGAGTTTGAACTGCCAACCTTGATGTTCAAACCAACCTTTCGGTAGAGTGCTTATCCATACCAGGACTCCATGCTAGGCATTAGTGAATTGAAATGGACTGGTATTGGCCATTTTGAATCTGACAACTACATAGTTTACTGTGCTGGGAATAACAAATTGAAGAGGAATGGCATTGCATTCATCAACAAAAAGAACATTTCAAGATCTATCTTGAATTACAACACTGTCTGTGAAAGGATGATATGCATACACCTACTAGCAAGACCTGTATAGCGTGACCCTGTATAGCGTTTCCAAGGAGTAACTGGTGAGCTTGAACCACCTACCTACCTTGCAGTTCAGCACATTAACCCACAGCACCATACCAGGATTCAGAGATGAAGTGACACCAATCTCCTCAAACTATTTCAGAGTATAGATAAGGATAGAAAACTCCCCAAATCATTTTATTAAGCAAGCATATCCCTGATACTAAAACCAGACAAGGATATCAGTAAAAAAAAGAAAATTATAAACCATTATTCCTCATAAACATGATCACAAAAACTCTCAACAAAATCCTACCTAGTAGAATCCAACAATGTATCAAAAAGCAATATATCATGACCAAGTGGGATTCATACTAGATATGTATGCTAGGATGGTTTAACATTAGAAAACCAAAAAATATAATCCACCACATAAATAAAGCAAAGAAAAAGAATCGCTCTGTGATTGGTGCAGAAAAAGCATTTGACAAAAATCCAACACTTTCCTGATAAAAACACTCAACAAAATAGAAATAGAAGGTAAATTCCTCAACATAATTAAGGGCATATACACAAAATCAATGTTAACAATAATCTCAATGGAGAGAAACTGAAAGCATTTCCCCCTGCCAATGGGAAACAGATAAGGATGCCTTTTACAGCCTTTCCGATTCAGTGTTGTATTGTAAGTCTTAGCCAAAGCTATAAAACAAGAAAGGGAAATAAAGGCATCTAAATTGGCAAAGTAAAACTCTCATTATTTGCAGATATGACCCTATACATACAAAATTCCCAAGACTCAGCAAGAAAATTACAGGAACTAATTGAAAGATTCAGTAAGTGGCAGGGAACAAGATCAACATACAAAAATCCTTTGTTGTTATTAAGTACCATACGTCTAGGGGCTTCTAACTACAGCGACCCTGTACTACAGGTGTATAGATGCTTTTTGTCCTGCCAAAATTTCTAACATCATTCACGGGCCATACAAAATTATTAACTTAAAATTTAGCCTGCCATATTTGGTCAAACATTTAATTTAAATCACCCCTGGTGTGACGCTGTGGGTTAATGCACCAGACTGCAAAGCTATTTGAACTGCAAGGTTGGTGGTTCAAGCTCACCAGCTACTCCTCAGAAACCCTATACAGGGTTGCTATGAGTCAGAACCGACTTGACATCACTTAACAACAAATGTGATGGCTGGAGTCCTGGAGTGGCACTGTGGGTTAATGTGCTAGACTGCAAAGTCCATTTGGACCAGAAGGCTGGTGGTTCAAGCCCATCAGCCACTCCTCAGAAACCCTATACAGGGTTGCTATGGGTTGAACAGACTCAATGACACTTAACAACAACAATGTGATAGCCGGAGCTAAGTTTGGCTAGACTGGGCCAGACCAAATGATTTCGAGGGTCTTGTCATTAGAGAAGGATATCATGTTTGGTAAGGTGGAGGGTTAGAGAAAAAGAGGAAGACCGCCAGCGAGATGGATTGGCAAAGTGGCAGCATCAATGGGCTCAAGCGTGGCAATAATTGTGAGGTTGGCCCAGGATCGGGCAGTGTTTCATTCTGTTGTACACAGGGTTGGTACCAACATGATGGCACCTAACAACAACAACAACAACATGGAGTCCTGTTGTGGCATTGTGGGTTAATGTGCGAGACTGCAAAGCCATTTGAACTGCAAGGTCAGAGGTTCAAGCTCACCAGTCACTCCTCGTAAATGCTATACAGGTTCGCTATGGATCAGAACTAACTCAGTGGCACTTAACAAGATGGAGTCCTGGTGTGGCTGTAGGTTAATGTGCCAGACTGCAAAGCCATTTGAACTGCAAGGTCAGAGGTTCAAGCTCTCCAGGTGTTCCTCAGAAACCTTATACAAGGTCCCTATGGGTAGGAACCAACTCTAAGGCACTTGACAACAACATAGGGCCTAAGGGCTGGGCATTCCCCACCCCTGCCATAGGGTTTTGGAGGAGCTGCTAGTGAGTTTAACTGCTGACCTTACAGTGCCACACCAGCAGTCCTTTACACTAACATAGAAATATGCTGAAAAGGAAACCAGGAAAAGAATACCATTTATAATGTTCCTGTTAAGTACCATCCAGTTAGTTATGACTCATAGCAGCCTTATGTACAACAAAAACACCGCCTGGTCCTGCACTACCTTCACAGTTGCTGCTAGACTTGAGCCTATTGTTGCTGCTACTATGCAAACCCATCTCACGGGGGTCCTTCTCTTTTTCCTGTCCCTTGACTTTACCAAACATGAAGTCCTCCAAACACTAGTCACTCCTGATATGTCCAAAGTATGAGAGACAAAATCTGGCCATTTTGGCTTATAAGGAGCATTATGGAGTCCTGGTACGGCACTGTGGGTTAATGCACTGGACTGCAAAGTTGATTTGAACCATGAGGTCCAAGGTTCAAACTTACTAGTCGCTCATTGGAAACCCTATTCAGGGTAGCTATGGGTCGAAACAGACTCAATGGCACTTAACAAGAAGGAGCATTCTGGTTGTACTTCTTGCCACACAGATTAATTAGTTTGTTCTTCTAGCAGTTCCCGATATCTTAAATATTCTTCTTCAACAGCATAACTCAAATGCATCAATTCTTCTACAGTCTTCCTTGTTCATTTTCCAATTTTCAAATGCATATGAGGTGATGGAAAATACCATAGCTTGTGTTAGGTACACCTTATTCCTCAAACTGACATCTTTGTTCTTGAACAATTTAAAGAGATCTTTTGCAGATATGCCTAATGTAATACTTTATTTGATTTCTTGACTGCTGCGTCCATGAGTGTTGATTGTGGATCCAAGCAAATTGAAGTCTATGACAACTTCAGTCTTTCATCCATTTATTATTATTACTTTTGGTCTAGATATGAGAATTTTCATATTCTTAATATTGAGGTGCAATCCACATTGAAGGCTGTAGTTTTGATCTCCATCCGTAAGTATTCCAATTCCTCTTTGCTTTTAGCAAACAAGGGTGTTAATGACTCTTTGTCCAATCCTGATGCCAGGTTCTTCATCTAATTCAGTTTTCTGGATTATCTGCTCAGCATATATATTAAGTACTGTCAAAGTATAAAACCCTGCTCAGCATATATATTAAATACTGTCAAAGTATAAAACCCTGTCACCCACATTCCCTAATTTTAAACCTTTGGTATCCCTTTGTTCTCTTGGAACAACTGCTCTTATTTTATGTAAAGGTTCCTCTTGAGCACAATTAAGTGTTCTGGATTTCCACCCAGTTGAATGCCTTTGCATTTTTATGTTGTCTGCTTCTCCAGTCAGATCTTTTCAGTTCTTGAGCATACTTAATTCCACTTCTTCTCAAGTCCTTGCTTTGCCTTCTGTTTGGAATGGTCTTCCTCCAGATCTCCCAAGGATGGGTTCAGTTTTTGTCACTGAGATGTGACCTCAAATAAACTTTATTAAACTCTGCCTCTTTTGTCTGCCCTCCAACTTCTGCCACCATCCTCAGCATTTCCAGTTTGTTTTAATAACACCTACCCTATCTGTGTGGTGCTGTGGGGTAATGCATCAGACTATAAAGTTGTTTGAACTGCAAGCTCACCAGCTGCTCCTTGGAAACCCTATACAGGGTCGCTATGGGTCAGGATTGACTTGACAGCACTTAACAACAACAACTCTTATCTGTATTTGGCAAATCTGCTCCACAAAACCTTTTAAAAGTATTGAAAAACAAAGCTGTCAGCTTGAGGACTAAGGTGCACCTGACCCAAGCTATAGTATTTTCAATAACCTTATATGCATGCAAAAGCTGGACAGTGAATAAGGAAGACCGTAGAAGAATTGATGCTTCTGAGTTATGGTGTTGGAGGAGAATATTGAAAGTGCCGTGGATTACCAAAAGAACCAACAGATCTGTTTTGGAAGAAGGGCAGCCAGAGTGCTCCTTGGAGGCCAGGATGTTCAAACTTCATCTCTCATACTTCAGATATATTGTCAGGAGGGACCAGTCACTGGAGAAGGATATCATGTTTGGTAAGGTAGAGGGTCAGAGAAAGAGGAAGACCACCAGCGAGATGGATTGGCAAAGTGGCAGCATCAATGGGCTCAATTGTGGTAACAATTGTGAGGTTGGCCCAGGATCAGGCAGTGTTTTGTTGTTGTACAGAGTGTTGCTATGAGTCAGTACCAACTTGATGGCACCTAACAACAACAACAACTAGGAGTCCTGGTGTGGCGCTGTGTGTTAGTGCTCTGGACTGCAAAATTGGCTTGAGTTGCAAGATTTGTGGTTCAAGCTCACCAGCTGCTCCTCAGAAACTCTATTCAGGGCCACTCTAGGTGGGAATTGACTTGACCGAACTTAACAACAACCCTTATCTGAAAGTCTATGTTCTTGTTTACCTGTTTACTGTTTGTTACTCAGCTCTAGAATGGGTTCAACTATGTGGAAAGACCTTGCTGATCTTGTCCTCAGACTCTTATATAATCCTAGTTCCTGTTGCAGTACCTGATACACAGCAAATAATAAAACACATAAATGAATGTATAAATACTTTCATACTCCAATTACAAGTCACAGTGCCTGGCTCAGTGTAAGTATTTGTCGTGGATAAGGAAAGAGCTGAATTAATGTTATTTTTGGTCAGTTTAGTTCTTTCCGTACAGATTATAAACTTGTAGAGACCGTGTTCCTAGGGTGCTAGTACATTCACACATGCCACATAACACATGCTAAATTGAAGCAAGGACGAGATTTGGGAATCAACTCATTTTGCAAAAAAAAAAAATGTTTTAAATCAATGCCACAGAAGTTTCCCGGGAAAGCAACCAACAAATCTTACGCTGCTAGAAACCAGCTCTCACCAGCACGCGCAGGTCCTCAACCCACGTGTATCTCAGCGCACGCATTTCCTCCACCTCCCACACTGTGAGCCGTGGGAGACTTTCACTGGGCTCCGCCCTTCCGGTTCGCCGCTGGCGCCAAATACTAGTCTCCAACCCTAAGAAGAGCTTCTGGCCTCGCGCCTGCGCAGAGGGAAAAGGCAAGTGCCGCGTGTACGGCAAATGCGACTTGCGCCTGCGCTTCGGTATCTTCTTAGTGATTCGCTCCTACCTTAAGATGATGCCACAGTTCAATTTTCACTTTCTCTTTTTTTTTTTTTTTTTCTCGTTTTCCTTCTGCAGTGAGGTTTTACTTCCGGTTGCTTGCGCCTGTCTGTGAGAAAGTCGACATGTTCCCTTAGGGTGTGTAGCGTCACCGAGTGCTTTCTTTTTTATGACTTTTTTTTGGAAGAACTGGATGGTCAGCTGAAGAGTACGGCGGACCTGACGGCTTCTAGCCGCGATTTCTTTGCCTACCATTTTCAGAACCGTGGAGTGGCGTTTACTCGAAAAGGAAAAGAGTGGTCCAGCACCGTCGCCAAAACCCGGGACTCGCGGCTTCCCTCTCTGCTGAATTCCCCCTTTCTCGCAGTCGCTTCTTGTTTGCTCTCTTGGCAGAACGACCGAGAGAAAGAAGATTGGCCGCTTTTTCGGACGAAATGCAACGTGAATAGACTTGGCTTCTTTTGAGGGAGAATTTTGGAGAGCTTTTCAAAACTTGGGGTTGAGGTCGCCTTTTGGAAATTCACGCGGAGGGAAAATTACAGAAGCTACTCGGAGTATTCATTGCTGAGAAGAAAGACATAAATATATATATATATTTGTAAAAAAATTGAAAATACATGCCACATTTGGCTAGCAGTGACCGAGAGAGAAGCAGCACATGTGTGAGAGGAGCGGACAGAATCTGAAAGCATGGGAAAGAAATTGAACAATTATCTGAAGTCTTCAGGGGCGGCAGCTCACAGTACAGGTAAAAAACCGACTCCATCGGTTCTGGGGCGCACTCGTTTGTGCACCTGGATAGACAGATCGCTGGCTGGAAGGAGAAGCGCCAGTCCTCTGAAATAAATGCACAATATTTATAGCTCCTCGGGACTTTTGTGGTTGCTGTTTTAGGGGCTTTGCCGTTCAACTGTTTAAAAACGATGATTGGTTTTGCATGTTTCTCTCGGATGAGGGATTAACGCGTTGCGTGTTTGCCCTGCGCTGGGGTAGAAGGGGTCGGTATTTTTCCGATACCTACTCTGCTTTTTAAATAACTGCTTTTTGCAACCGGTAGCCCTTTCCAGTACTGACTTGTAGATCCTAATTGTTTTTAGGAAGTCATCATTTTGCCAATTAGTATAGGGCTTTAAATTTCCTCTTTCACTTTTTTGAGACCAAAAGTCGACTACGATGAAAAGATTTCGTTTGATTGGCAAAGAACTAGTTCATCCTCGTGAGTGTTACAGTTCAGCATTAAACACTTGGCAGGTTTCGCTCATTCAAGTTGAATTGACTAGAAAATAATTTCCCACAGGTTCTGTTTTTTACGTGTAGTGAAAATATACACAAACATTCAAGTCTACAATCTCCATATGTATTTTTCAGTGACACTGGTTAAATTTCTTCACTTGCTTTTTGAAAGATGCCTGCTGAAGTTTATGAAGAGATTTGAGGCAATGTTTGACTTTTTTTAAAGTTAATTATAAAAAGGAAGTTTATTCACTCCGAAGATAAATTTAGCAAATTTTTAAGTAATGCAAATAGAATTGCATTTGTTGATCCTTGCAACTCAACATTTTGTCTGAAGGTGGCACTAAGCAGCATTTTGTGGGAAAACGTGGCAGATTAACCTCAAAAAATGAGGAAGATACTTTGAAAACCCCCATAGTTCTCTTAATCACTACTTATTTGTCATCTTTAAATTGAATTGAGCCCCTGTTGCCCTTTTTCATGCTTCTGGCAAGATAAAATTGTTGTTAAGTGCCATCGAGTCGGTTCCAACCCATAACGACCCTGAACAGGGTTTCCGGGGCTGTAAATCATTACCGGAGCAGAAAACCTCATCTTTCTCCCGCAGAGTAGCTGATAATTTCGAACTGCTGACCTTGAGGTTCACAGCCCGATTCGTAACCACTACGCTACCAGAGTTTAGAATGAGCAAATTTATGAATAGGACTGTACCAAGTGAGATATGTAGTTAAGGGGCTTCAAAAAGTAGGCGAAAAAATCCATTACCCGTAATTTAAAATTTCCATGAACTCTTTGAAGCCAACTTCTACATGGTATTGTAGTAATTTAGTGACCTGAGGTCCCACACACTGGTATTGGGGGGCGGGGGGCATTGGAATGAAAAAGGGGAGGATGGAAAGAAAAGGAAAAGGGGATGTTATAGGATGATACTGGTAGTAACTTTATCCATCAACATTTGTAACAAAGCAAATGTGCTGTAGTTTGTAAGAATACTCTTCTGTTGAAAATTGCCTTGTAGAATAAAAGAGCTCTATTGATGGCACCTAAAAACAGCAACAGTACTGCGGGTTAATGAATGCATTGGTCTGCAAGGTCAGCGGTTCAAATTAACCTCGGAAACCCTATACAAGGTCGCTATGAGTTGGAACCAACTCGACAGCACTTAACAATATTAATACAGTATCTTTAAGGAGCTCTGATAGCATTAGTGGTTACGAATCAGGCTGTGAACCTCAAGGTCAGCAGTTTGAAACTATGAGCTGCTCTGTGTGAGAAAGATGAGGCGTTCACTATGAGTTGGAATCCACTCCGCGGTACTTAACAACAACAAATCATATTTTTGGTGTAGCACTGTAGAATAAACTCAGGACCGCAAGTTTGGTTTGAACTACAGATCAACAGTTCAAACTCACCAGTCGCTCCTTGGAAACCCCATACTGGGTCACTGTGAGTCGGAACTGACTCAATGACACTTAACGGCAAAAACGTGGTAACTTTATGGAGTCCTGGTGTGGCGCTGTGGGCTAATGCACAGGACTGCAAGGTAGGTTTGAACTGTAAAGTCAGAGGTTCAGGATCACCAGCTGTGCCCCGGAAACCTTATACAGGGTCACTATGAGTCAGAACTGACTTGACAGCACTTAACATACAGCATCTTCAATAAATATCTAATGCTGGTGGGACAGGGGAGGTGAAAACATCTGTCACAAGTATTTTAAGAAAGACAGTGTTTTGAAATGATGTGTCTTGTATTTCTATATATATATTTTTTAAATGACGATACTGGATTATATGCTTCTAAATTGACCTTAAGTGATAGTTCCCTTTTATAGGCACTGACTCAGCAAGTACTGGATGGTAATACTATTTCTATTTTGTCGACTAACAACTGAAAGGAGTTCTGGTGTGGCACTGTAGGGTAAGCACTGGATTCGACCTCAAGGTTGGTTTCAATGGCAAGGTCGGTGGTTGAAACTCAACAGTCACTCCACAGAAACCTTACTTAGGGTTGCTATGAGTAGGAATCGACTCAGGAACACTTAGCAATTCTTCTGGTGTTGCACTGTAAGATAAGCACTGGATGTGCCTATTCATATAGAATACAGCAGTAGTTAGGTCTGTATGAACCAGAAAGTCAGCAGCTCAAACCCACCACCCTATACAGGCACTATAAATCGGAACAAACTCTAAGGCACTTAACAGTTCTTCAGTACTCATCAAAACCTAGCAATTTCAGAAAGGTTAGCAGCACTGTAGAGTTTCAAACCATACCAGTGAACTTTTCATACTCTGACACATTAAAATCCATTGGTCTGCCTTGTATCATGAAGGAATCTTTAGCTCATATAGCGGTCATTTAGAAAACAGTGGTTCACTGAATTATGCAGACTTAAAATGATGATACATCTCATATAATGCTTTTTAAATTAGTAATAAAAAGCATTGTTAATATCACCAGTACTTTGGTAACTACTGCCGTATTCTATATGAATAGCGACGTTTGGGCTATTACTGGTAGTGTTGCCATAACATTCTTGTTCATGTCGCCAAGCACTTATACTGTAAGATCTGCCAAAGCTGGAACATGTGCAAGGTGGGAGCCTGTGTAAGGTAGAAACCTGTCAGAAAAAAAAAAAGTATTTTCTGTTAAAATGAGGGACATAAAAGTGGTGACTGCAGACTACTCTGTCAAAAGAAACCTGGAAAAATAACTCCAGTTCTCACAGGTTTCATTCACAATACTTTCATTAGGACAAATAGTAGTGGAATTGCTGGGTTCTTGTTCAACTTTACTAGATTATGGAACTTTTAAAAAATGGTAGTTCTGGTTTATACTCAATCAATGGCAAATGTAGATTCCCCCGGTTGTTGTTATGTGCCATGCATATATCATTGTTGTTGTTGTTGTTAAGTGCCATCGAGTCGGTTTCGACCCATAGCGACCCTGTACAGGGTTTCCGAGGGTGTAAATCTTTACGGGAGTAGAA
>NW_006408568.1:13213068-13219176 GCF_000296735.1 Chrysochloris asiatica
TTCTCCCGTGGAACAGCTGGTAGTTTCGAACTGCTGACCTTGAGGTTCACAGCCCAGTAAGTACACCGCTGTGCTACCAGAGTTCCTTCAATCTGGAAGTTCTGCTAAAACCTGTTTTGCATCATATAAAACTGCAAGCCTCTACTGACAGACTGCATTGATCATGGGAATCAAACACCTGGGTTGCTTGCACGGTGGTGGTAGTTGGTGGTTAAGAGCTGAGGAGTCAGCTCCCACTCATAGCAATCATGTACAGGATCCGAGGCTATAAACATTTACAGGAAAGCATTGTCTTTCTCTCATGGAGCGGCTGGTAGACTCAAACTGTTGACTTTGAGGTTAGCAGTCCAACTCGGAACCCACTATGCTGCCCAAACTCCTAACTGCATAGAAGGTGAGAATTCTGCCACTGAACCAACTGGCTTCCTATTTAAACCAGTTCCTGCCAAATCTCTTTTGATTCTGGGCAACCCCATGAGTGTTAGTGTTAAATTGTGTTCTGTAAGATTTTCAGTGGCTGTTTTTTGTTTTGTTTTTTTTTGTTGTTGTTTTTTAAATCGATCACCAGGGCTTGCTTTTGAGGTACCTCTGGGTAGAACTGAACCAGCAACCATTTGCATCACCTAGAAGTTCCTATTAGCATCCTGTTTCCCCTTCTATGCTTTTCTTATTATGTAAACATATATATTTTAGTGTGGTTGTTGTTAGGTGCCATCAAGTTGGTACCAATTCATAACGACCCTATGCAAAATAAAACGAAATACTGCCCAATCCTGGGCCAATCTCACTATTGTTGCTACGCTTAAGCTCATTGATGCTGCCACTTTGCCAATCCATCTCACTGGGGGTCTTCCTCTTTTTCTCCGACCCTCCACCTTACCAAACATGATACCACTCTCCAGCAACTGGTCCCTCCTGACAATATGTGTGAAGTATGAGAGACGAAATTTGACCATCCTGGCCTCCAAGGAACACTCTGGCTGCACTTCTTCCAACACAGATCTGCTGGTTCTTTTGGCAGCCCATGGCATTTTCAATATTCTCCTCTAACACCATAACTCAAAAGCATCAATTCTTGTATGGTCTTCCTTATTCACTGTCCAGCTTTTGCATGCATATGAAGTTATTGAAAATACCATGGCTTGGGTCAGGCACACCTCAGTCCTCAAGCTGACATTTTAGCTCTTCAACACTTTAAAAAGGTCTTGTGCAGTAGATTTGCCCAATACAATACGTGTTTGATTTCTTGATTGCTGCTTCCATGAGTGTTGAAGTTGATCCAAGAAGAATGAAGTCCTTGACAACTTCCAACTTTTCTCCATTGATAAGAATGTTGTTTATTGGTCCAGTGGTGACCAATATTTTTGTTTTCTTTACATTGAGATACAATCCATACAGAAGGCTGTGCTTTTTTATCTTTATCAGTAAATATTTTAAGTCCTCTTCACTCTCAGCAAGCAAGGTTGTATCATCTGCATATCGCAGGATATTTTTAGTAGGCTAAGTAAAAACCAGCACTCGTTTCCGTTGTTAAGTGCCATTGAGTCAGTTCGATTCATAGTGACCCTGTATAGAGTTTCTCAGGAGTGGTTGGTGGGTTTGAACTGCTGATCTTGCTGTTAGCATTCTAGTATTTATCCTACAGTGCCACACCAGGACTACGAAGTACTGCAGTGGTTTATTCCTGTTTAAACTTAAATGTGTCTGTGATCCATGAATGGCTGCAGATAAATTTCAGCATTAACACACTTGTCTTAATCTTGTTGTTAAGTGCCATGGGATCTATTCTGAATCACAGTGACCCTGTACAGGGTTTCTAAGGCGCGACTGGGGGTTTGTACCACCAATTTTGCAGTTAGTGTTGTTGTTGTGGTTAAGTACCGTGGAGTCGGTTCCGACTCATAGTGACCCTGCACAGGGTTTCCGAGGCTGTAAATCTTTACAGGAGCAGAACGCCTCATCTTTATCCTGCAGAACCGCTGGTAGTTTCAAACTGCCGACCTTGAGGTTAGCAGCCCGATTCACAACCACTAGTAGTCCGGTGCTTATCCTACAGTGCACGCCAGGACCTCTTAGTCTTATTTGTTGTTGTTGTAAAGTTCTGTCGAGTCGATTCCAACCCATAGCGACCCTGTATAGGGTTTCCGAGGAGCAGCTGGTGAGCTTGAACTGCCAACCTTGCAGTTAAAACAGCTTTGCAGTCTGACGCATTAACCCACAGCGCCACACCAGGACTCCTTAGTCTTATTGGTTGTTTGGTTATGTGCCATGGAGTCGGTTCCAACTCATAGCGACTCTGTACAGGGTTTCCGAGACTGTAAATCTTTACAGGAGCAGAAAGCCTCATCTTTCTCCCGCAGAACATCTGGCAGTTTTGAACTGCTGACCTTGCAGTTCACAGCCCAATTCGTAACAACTACGCTACCAGAGCCTTGTTAGGGTTCCGTAAAAACAAAACAAAAAAAAAAAACCTTCAGTGCCAAGGGGGAAAAAAGATGATTTTAAGATCAAGGTGAATACATTTTTTAGTAAAACTCAAGTGGACATCTTCCCAAATCATGGAAGATTTGCTACAACTCTATGGGACTGCTGTCCCAGGTAAAACAAATTTTAGATGAATCAAGCATTTTAAAAGGAGGTTGAGAAGATCTAGAAAAATGACCTCAGAGAGGGAAGAATCAACTTCAGCAAATGAAGAGACTGGGTGAAGTCCAGAAACAGTAGGATTACCATTGATGTAGTAACTACTGAAGTTGGAATATTCACATGGTTTGGAATTTTCCATTTTAAGTGAACAGCTTAGCTTCAGAAAGCTTTTGGCTAAAAGCGTTCACAAAGACCAGGTAGCTCACACATTGATCTTTCCGTTAGACTTTGGAAGCTAGTGAAAATTTTATGGAGTGACTTGTTAATGGGATAAATCTTAGTTAGAATTACCAGTACGATCCAGAGGTGGTGGTTGTTGTTAGATGCCGTCATGAAGACCCTTGCACAACTGAACAAAACACTGGTTCTGTGCCAACCCTACAATCGTAGCTAAGGCTGAGCCCATTGTTACTATCGCTGTACCATTCCATCTTGTGGGAGGTCTTCCTTGTTTTCTCAGACCCTCCACTTTACCAAACATGATACCCTTTTCCAGGGACTGATCCTTCCTGATTGTATGTCCAAAGTATGAGAGATGATGTCATCCTGGCTTTCAAGGAGCAGGTTGTTGTTGTTGTTAAGTGCCGTCGAGTCGGTTCCCACCCATAGCGACCCTGTACAGTGTTTCCGAGGGTGTAAATCTTTACGGGAGTAGAAAGCCTCATCTTTCTCTCGCGGAGCGGCTGATAGTTTCGAACCGCTGACCTTAAGGTTCGCAGTCCGATTCGTAACCACTACGCTACCAGAGCTCCTTCAATGAGCAGGTAGGCTATACTTATTCCAACACAAATTTGTTCATTTGGCACTGCATGGTACTTTCAGTATTCTCCTCCAACACCGTATTTCTGTTGCATCAATTCTTCTATGGTCTTCCTTATTCATTGTCTAACTTTTACATACTTATGTTATTAGTGTTGTTAAGTGCCTTCAAGTTGGTTCCAACCAATAGCTACCCTGTATAGGGTTTCCAAGGAGTAGCTGGTGAGCATGAACCACCAACCTTACAGTTCAAATGGCTTTGCAGTCTGGCGCATTAACCCACAATGCCATACCAGGACTCCACATACATATGAGGTTATTGAAAATACCATGGCTTGGTTCAGGCGCACCTTAACCCTCAAACTGACATCTTTACTCTCAACAGTCTTATGCAGCAGATTTGCCTAATACAATACATTTGATTTTTTAAAAGGTTTTTATTGTGGATTGAAAGTTTACAGGGCAGATCATCAGTTTTACATTCAACAAATCATACACCTTGTTTCATTACAATGATTATAATTCCCTCCATGTACCATTAGTTAATGGTATTTCTCTCTATTCACTTTAGCTTTTAAAAAAAAAACAAAAAAACAACTCAGGCATGTATAATAATTTACACCTCCGAAGGGCACATTCTGCGAGTCTGCCTTATGGCCACCAGCTCTTAGTTTCACTCTTCCCATGAATCTAGAGTCCGTAGCCACTCCCTCTCTCCATGTCCCCCTCTCTGCCTCTGTCTCTGGCATCACTGCTTCTCTGGGTAAGGTCCCACATTCAGCCTGTGCTCTTATCCCTTGGTGGTGGTCCTAGGGTCCTCTGTTTCTGGACTGTAAGATTAACTACGCCCTTGTTTTAGTTACAGAATTTCTACCTTTACATATTGTGACAGTCACAATTAGTCATGATAACAACTATTCACTATTGAATCTTAAGAATCTTATCCCCATCTCTTTTCACCAGACCCATCTAGACAAGATGAAAACCATGCAGTGGTGACTCTCCCCACCCCACTCTTAAATTAAACTCCATTTGAAACCTTGTAAGCCAGTCACTTTGTGTCTTTATCTTTCCCTCATTTTAGGTAGCCATCGTCTAAGTTGCCCGCCACTATCTACCCTGTGTACAGAGGGGATAGCATTGATACTTGATGTGACGACTCCTTCCCTGTCTGTTGGTATTTAGAGTTACTACCTCCATGAATATAAGTCATGAACAGTCACTGGAGAAGGATGTCATGCTGGGTAGGATGCAGGGTCAGAGAAAAAGAGGAAGACCCCCAACGAGATGGATCAGCCAGGTGTCATCATTGATGGCGTCAAGTGTGGCGGTGGTGGTGCGGTTGGCCCAGGATCGGACATTGTTTCAGTCTGGGTCTGCTGTGCGTAGGGTCGCTGTGGGTCAGTTGCGACTCGATGGCACCTGACAACAACCTCCATGAATATAGGTCAGGTCATCAAATTGTAGCAATTTGCCCTTGTTTCCTTGATCATAAATTGTTGTTTTTTATATCATCCTCTAGTCAAGTTCTGATTATCAAGCCATCAAGGTTAGGTCAAATGGGTACTGTCTGCAAGTTTGGCTGTTCTTGTACATCTCCCCTCACTTCATATCAGCTGGACGCTTCATTCTCAGTCTAGCCCTCTGTGGCTATGTCCTTCTCCATGGGCTCAGGTGTCCCCAGGTCTCACCACACTTTGGACCTACCAGTCCTTCCTCTTCTCTCTCACATCTCCAGGTCTATGGGAGTCAATGGACTGTGGTTGAACTCAGCCCATTTCTTCATTGCTGTCTTTCCCCCTCTTCCACTCACCAGTAGACCAATGTGGTCATCAGCAAGCTTTTATGCTTCTTTATGTGTTCCTTTTGAGTTTCAGTCTTAGAGGGGAGTTTGTCCTCAAGGAACTTGATTGCTTGTTCTTGTAGTAGCAAGTCATGCTGACATTTTTGTTTTGGGTTTTTCCTGATGATCTTTCTTTGAAGATGTATCTTCTGTTGCTCTAGCTGTTCCAGTCTGGTCTGTTTGTCCTTTTTAGGTATTCCAATCAGTTATAGGCTAAAGACAGGCTTACAGGTTTTTTGTAATCATGTTTCCCAACATTCCTTTCTATCCCACTCAACTGTCTATTTTACAGTAGTAGGAAAGGGAACCCAACATTCATAAAACAGTCAAGCATTTTAGTATTATTTCCCCTCTTCAAACTATGCCTAGATCCCTATATCACAGAGCCCTTTTGTTCCAAGGTTGGACATGCATCACTATTTACCTCTGTCCCACTTAGCCCATGCAAACCTGTTTCAGTGTTCCCCTATCCACCTCCTCCCACTTCTTGCATTGCCCTCCCCAACACCCGAACCAAATCCCCAACCCCAACCCAACTGTGTGGTTACCTTATTGTTAGGTGCCATTGAGTCTGTACCGACCGATAGAGACCTTATGCACAGCAGAACAAAACACTGCCCGATCTTGGGCAATACTCACTGCTGTTGCCACGCTTGAGTCCATCAGTGCTGCCACCTTGCTAATCCATCTCGTTGGGGGTCTTCCTCTTCTTGTCTGACCCTCCACCGTACCAAACATGATATCCTTCTCCAGCGACTAGTCCCTCTTGACAATATGTCCAAAGTATGAGAGATGAAGTTTGACCATTTTGGCTTCTGAGCATTCTGGCTGCACTTCTTCCAATACAGATTTTGGTGGCC
>NW_006408568.1:13232645-13334627 GCF_000296735.1 Chrysochloris asiatica
GAGTCTTTTGATGGCCTGGTTGATTTCTTCTTTTGTTATGGGTCTGTTCAGGTTTTCTATTTCACTGTATGTAAGTTTAGGTAGGTCGTGTTTATTCAAAAATGTATCCCTCTCTATTTGTTCAGTTTTGTTAGTTTATGCTTCCTTTTCTCTGGAAATGTAGCCTTCTAAGTGGGGTTGCTCTAGCCCTGCATTCCAAGGTCTGCAGGGGGTAGAGGCACTCCCTGGTGTGGGCGCAGAAGTGGGAGCCGCCTGCTGGCAGGCAAAAGCTCAAAATGCCTGTAATTCCTCAGTAATTTGATCTTTTAAAAAATCGAATTCAGAATATTGAAATATAAGATCTTATGTTTGTTCAAAGGCTTTCTATCTGCTAGACAGAGGATTCCTATATGCGATTCCGCCCCTTTTCCCCAAGACTGCCCTACCTGAGCTGCCTGGTCAGGGAAGTGCCAGAAGTCCTTCTCCTCTGTCCCTATTTTTTTGTTGATAATCTTTATAGTTCTTGATTTTATTTTTAGGTCTTTAAATTATCTTTTTTTTTTTTTTTTTTTTTTTTAATGGTGTGAAATATGGGTCTTGTTTCATTAATCTGTAAATTGAGTTCCAGTTTTGCCAGCACCATTTGTTGAAGAGACTATCTCTTACCAGTTTAATGTGTTTTGGCCCTTTGTCAAAGATCCACTGACTGTGGATGATTTACTTCTGGGTTCTCAATTCTATTACATTGATCTATGTATTTTTCATTGTACTGGTACCAACCTATTTTGACCACTACAGCAATGTAGTAAATTTTGAGACCAGGGAGTGAGAGGCCTCCAACCTTTGTTTCTCTTAAGCATGACTTTGCTTATCATAGGTCACCTTCCTTTCCATATAAAGTTTGTAATCATTTTTTTCCATCTCTTTGAAGAATGTTGTTGGAAACTGGACTGGAATTGTGTTTTATCTGTAGATTGCTTTGGGTCGTATTCACTTTTTCAGTGTTCAGTCTTCCTATCCATGAGCATGGTATAGTCTTCCGTTTTTGAAATCTCTTTTGGTTTCTTGTATTAGTGTTTTGTAGTTTGTATATGTTGTGGCTTCTCTGATTAGATTTATTTCTTTTGGGTGGCTATTGCAAATAGTATCTTCCTAATTTCCTTTTCAGAGCTGTCTTTATTAGTATAGAAGTATCCAACAGAGTTTTGTTTTTGTTTTTGATTTTTTGTTTTCTGTAAGAGGATAGCTTATCATCAATTCAAAATTAAAGTAGCATGCAAGTTATTATTACTTTAAGACATTTTTAACTTTTTAAATTCTTGGCAATGGCAGCAAATTACAACAGTATCAAGGAATGTGATGCAGACTTTTAAGGTTGTGTGCAAATGACTGTCTCCCATATGGCCATGGATATGTTCAATAAATAGATTGTAGAACCACTGTACTGTATAAACTTCTTTTATACATGGCAGTTCATAAAATTATTTTTTTCTCTTAACAGTAAGTTATCCTGTAATGTATATATACAAAGAGAGAATTTTTGGTCTCAATATACTCTATATAACATAATCCACTGTTTCCCCCTTTTTCTGGTCAATGTACATACACAGAAAGTGTCTATCCTTATGAATTGCCAGCTAATTCTCTTTTGACTGTCCATGGTCAGGCCCCACACATATAATTTGGTAGTTGGCATTGAGAGTTTCAATACCTTTTGTCTGTGACCGTACAGCCCTCTTTTGCATGCTGGTTTACATTGAATATTTTTCTAATATTGACTTATCCTTGCATCCCTGGTATAAATCCCACTTGTTCATAGTGTGTTCTTTTTTTGATATGTTGTTGGATTTTGTTGAGATTTTTTCATTTATCCTCATGAGGGATTATTGCTGTTGTTAAGTGCTGTTGAGTCGATTCCAACTCATAGTGATCCTGTATAGGGTTTCTGAGGAGCAGCTGCTATGTTTGAATCACCGACTTTGTGGTTTGCAGTCCAGTGTTTTATCCTACCGTGCCACACCAGGAGTCTAACTGGTGCTTGCTTCATAAAATGTATTTGGGAGTTTTCCATCCCACTTTATGTTCTGGAAATTTGAATAAAATTGGTGTCAGGTATTCTCTGAATAATTCATAAAATTCACCAGTAAAACCATCTTTTGTTTGTTTGTTTGGATGTCTTCAATTACCTGATCAAATTCTAATTTTGTTATAGGTCTGTTCCAGATCTCTACTTAACTCTGTTTTCGGTTATTTAGGTAGGTCATGCTTTTCTAAATATGTATCCATTTCTTCTGGATTTTCTTATTTATTGGAGTATAATTCGTCATAGTCTTCTGTTATTATCCTTTTTTATTTTCTGTTTTGATGTTACCCATATAGTTTCTTATATATGTTGCACCTTCTCTCTTTTCTTTTGTTAGATTTGTCAGTGGTATGTCACATTTATTAATCCTTTCAAAGAACTGTAGGCTTACTTTGCTGGAGATGTTGTGTTAATGAGTTGATTTTATTCTTTCTTCTTTTTGGATGTGTACATTTATTGCTCTAAATTACCACCTAAACATTGCTTTTGCTGTGTACCAAAGGTTTTGGCATGCTGTGTTTTCATTCTCATTTGATTTAAAGAATTTTTTTATTTCTTTTTTTATCTCTTTTATTACCCAGTAGTTTTTGATCTTCCTGTTGTTGATTTCTAATTTTCATAGCATTGTGATCTGAAAAGATTGTTTGTAGTAGCATCCTGATGTTTTAGAATTTATTGAGGCTTGCTTTGTGGCCTAACATATGGCCTATTTTTGAGAGTATTTCATGTGTACTGGAAAAGAATGCATATTATAGTGTTGTTGGGTTGAATGCTTTGTATATATTTATGAGGTCACGTTGATTGATTCTGTTGCTTAGTTCTTTTATGTCTTTGTTGATTGAGTTTCTTTCCAGTTCTGTCCTTTTCCTAAAGTGGTGTATTAACACCTCCTATTATTACTGTGAACCCTTGGTATGGTGCTGTAGAAGCAGCACTGGACTGCAAACCACAAGGTTGGCATTTCAAACCTACCAGCTGCTCCTCTGGAAATCCTATACAGAGTTGCTGTGAGTTAGAAATGACCTCATGGCACTTAACAACAGCTTTTATGGTAGAGTTGTCATGTTTTGTTTTGTTTTTTTTCCCAATTCTATTAGAGTTTGATTTATGTATTTTGAAGCTCTTTCAATGTGAGCATAGATATTTATTATGGTTATGTCCTGTCATTCAATTGGCCCTTTAATTATGAGACAATATCCTTCTCTGTCTCTTATGCTAGTTTTTTGCCATAATCTATTTTACCAGAAATTAATATTGCCATTCCTGCTCATTTTTTATTGTCATTAACTTGATACATTTTTTCCATCCTTTATGTATTTTTGTCTTTGTATGTAAGGAGCTCTGGTAGCGTAGTGGTTACGAATCGGGCTGTGAACCTTAAGGTTAGCGGTTCAAAACTACCAGCCACTCCGCGGGAGAAAGATGAGGCTTTCTACTCCCGTAAAGATTTACACCCTCGGAAACCCTGTACAGGGTCGCTGTGGGTCGGAACCGACTCGACGGCACTTAACAACAACAACAACATGTAAGGTGTACTCTTACACAAGAAACCTTCATGAATTTTATTGATGTGATGTGTAATTTATGAAGTTTCTTTGAGGTTACCCTGTAATTTATCAATTTCTTACCAATTTTAAAACAGTCTGTTTTATCTTGAAATCTGTTTGACTTCCTTACCATTTGGAATCTGTAACTGTACTTTTCCCTCTTTTTGCTTTGTAGTTGTCTTCATTATAGATTAATATATTTGATTTCCTACTTTCAGTCTTGCAGTTTTGTTTTAATATGTATACTTCTATGCTGTTGTTGTTAAGTGCTATCGAGTCGGTTCCGACCCATAGCAGCCCTGTACAGGTTTACAAGGAGCAGCTGGTGAGCTTGAACCTCTAGCCTTGTGGTTCAAACCCACTTTGCAGTCCAGCTCATTAATCCACAGCACCACACCAGGACTCCTATATCTAGATTGAAATTTGGTTGGTGTTGTTGGTTCTCAGTCCAAAGGACTCCCTTTAATACTTTTTGTAACGTTGTCCTGGTTTTTAACAAATTCCTCTAATTTCTGTTTATCTGGAAATATTCTAATTTTACATTCATATTTGAAGACAGTTTTGCTGGTTATATGATTCCTGGTTGGCAGTTTTTTCCTTGCAAATTTTGTATATGTCTCCCCATTATTCCCCTTTGTGTTGTACCACATGAATCCTAGGCTTTCTTCAGAATTTTTCATTTTTTTTTCTGATTGTTCTTCTAGTTTATTAGTTTATCTTCATGCTCTCTAATTCTGGCTTCTATTGATTAAAGTCTACTCCTTTGCCCTTTTAGTGTATTGCCATTTCTGATATGTTAATATTAATCTTATGGATCTTTGTTTGTAGGTTTTATATGGTCTCCAATCCTTTGTCTAAGGAGCTCTGGTAGCGTAGTGGTTACGAATCGGGCTGTGAACCACAAGGTCAGCAGTTCGAAACTACCAGCTGTTCTGTAGGAGAAAGACGAGGCTCTCTGCTCCCATAAAGATTCACAGCCTCGGAAACCCTGTACAGGGTCGCTATGAGTCGGAACCGACTCTACGGCACATAACAACAACAACAACAATCCTGTATCTATTTTGTTTGATTGTTCCTGTAGTGCTTTTCTGAGTTCTTCGATGTTTTCCTCAGCTTTCTCTCAATTATTTGGAGATACCTACAAATCTTTTGAATTCTTTTTTCAAGTAGTTCCTATGCCTTTTTTCCTCAAAGCATTTTCTAGCTTGTCCTATTGGTCACTTGTTTGAGCTACTCTGTCTTGTGTCTTTGTGTGAATAGAAATTGCTGCTTTAGAGACATTGTGGTGGTGTTGTATATGTATTAAGTTGATGAATATATGCTGGTGTATTCTTAGGCTATCCCCAACTGCCTCCAGGTGGGTGTTATTAGATGAGCTTGTACACCATTTGTTTTTTGTTTGTGAAGTTCAGTGCAGGGTGGATTTAGCTAATGTTGGTTGTTATTGATCCGGTATATAGCAGCTAGTATTGCACCACTGTTGACACTTACTTGGTTGGTGGGGTTGTAGAGGGTATGTCTGTGCCTGGACTGTATGGCCGCAGTTGTTGTCTCCTGTTGGGTGAGACAAGAAGAGAAAACACATACTTGAGAGACAGAAAACAAACCAGCAAACAACAGTGAGAAATTTTTAAAAAGGAATGAAGAAAAAAAACCTGGCAATGTCTTTCTCTCTACCAGTAATCAAAATGCCTCTGCTTCATCACTTACTGGCCTCTTCATAGCCACCAAGAAAGTTCAAGGTGGTCAGTCTACATCTGGCTGTCCCACACAGGTCACCGGTCTTTCTCTTTTTTCTGTTTTATCCATGTGTCTCCATTCAGTCTCTTCTAGTGAGGAGAATACTGGCCAGGGCTGACTTTGCAGATTTGGAACATAGCTCGCCTGAGCATGGCAATTACAGATAGCTCCTCCCTCCTTCAGTGGGACTCACAACCTCCATGCTCACCTCAGTGCCGCTGAAACCACCTGGACAGCCGGAGTTTACCTGCAGGTGCATGCTAGTGGAGGCCAGCCTTGTATCTGGTCACCAGGGGAGTATAGGGAACAAGAAAAAAAATTGCACACTATCTCTATAAGTCATAGATAGGCTTCTGCAACATGAATATGTTTTCTTGTCTCTGAAGCCGTCACAAATGCTTAAGATGACATGCTTTTTGTTTTTTTTTTGCCAAGTTTGCTCATCTCTCTCCTAGTTAGCATTCATTCCACTTCTCTATCCATCATCTGAACTTCAGAGTTATAGGATTATCATTTGCATCTGTCTCATTTGGTTTTCCATATCTTTGTTGCAGAGGGTCTGTTACATACAACCTTCTGCCTAGTCAGCCATCTTGCTCTGCCTCCCAAGTGTATAATTTTTACAAGGTCCCAATCATCTCTTACATGTTATTATATCATGTTTTAATTCTTGACTTTTTGAAAATTCCTGCCAGAGAAAGGACCTGTTTAGAATTAGTGTGTCTTAATGGAGTCCTGGTGTGGCGCTGTGGGCTAAAATGTCAGACTGCAAAGTCATTTGAACTGTAAGATCGATTGTTCAAGCTTACCACCTGCTCCTTGGAAACCCTATACAGGGTCTCCTTGGGTCAGAATCTACTCAACAGCACATAACAACATCAATGTATTTTCTTTGATATGTTCAAAGAACATATCAGAAATGGACAACTGTAAACAGTTCCGAGCCTGGAAATCTTGACCGAATCAAAAGCCTCATCCTTTTCCTGCGGAGTAACTTGTGGGCTCAAACTGCAGGCCTTCTGGTTAGCAATCTAGTATTTATGCTATGGAGCCTCAGTGCTCTATATTGACCACACATTTCCTATATTTTTACAGCTTTCTCAATTTTTAATTGCTTCTTTTATCTTAGACTGTCAGTCTAGGATTATTTTCTTCTGCTTAAAGCATATTATTTGAAATGGTTCTTATTTTTGATGAACTTGCTCAGTTTTCCCCTGAAAATGTCTTTTTTTAACTCTCCTCTTTAAAGATTTTTTAACACGACTGCTGTCTTCTGATTTCCATAGTTGCTATTGAAGTCAGTCTGTCAATTATTTTTCCTCTGGCTATTTTTAATATTTCCCCCCCCCCCCTGTAATTGTGGTTATATCCTTCCCCCAATAATATTTAGAGGTTCCCCTCCGTCTTTTATTGGTAAAATCAATTGACTTTGTTTTTAATTTTGGTTTCTCTTTTACATGAATATTTTTATCATAATAAATGTGTCTGAGGTATACTTTCTATTTTCCCCAATAAAATTTTCTAACATTTAATTGGTGAACTAAATCCCTTGCTAAATATTCTGTATCAATAGTTGCCATCTTCCTTGGATGGGCTAATAGACCCTGTTTAGTATCTCTCACGTACACCTGCTGCCTCATTAAGAGAAAGATTATTCAAGACACCAACTCCTAGAGCCTACTTTGTCTAGTAGAGGTGATACTTATCTTACCCTGTGGGTATTCCCTGCTTTGCTTTGAGCCATATAATTGAAAGGTAAGTTGTTTGTCCAGGTAATTTGGAGTGGGATATATCTAGGGGCAGTTGCAATAAAAATCATACTTGTTCAGGCACAGGTGAGATGCCACTTTATTTTGTCATGGGTGATATTTAAGAAAATCCAAAGGAAAGGGCTTAAACATAGGATTGTTCCTGAGAGTTTATTCCTTGGATTTTCTTGTAAGAGGGACAAAACTACTAAATAATTGTTGTTGGTTTTGTTCTACTAAAGTCAATTCCAACTTATAGGCACCCTGTATAAGGCTTCCGAAGCTGTAAGTCTTTATGGGAACAGACAGCCTTATCTTTCTCCCATGGAGCACCTGTTAGATTCAGACTGCTGACCTTATGATTATAGTCCAACTGGTAACCCACTATGCTACTATGACCACATAATGTTTTGTTGTTAAAATGCTGTTGAGTTGGTTCTGACTCATAATGACCTTGTATAGCGTTTCCAAGGAGCGGCTGGTAAGCTTGAACCACCAACCTTTTGTTTCAAATCAACCTTGCAGTTCACTGCTTATCCTACATATCACACCAGGACTCAGGGGCACTTAATAGTACCCTGTAGTAAATACAGTAAATGAGTACTGCAGGCAGAAAATTTGGTGCAGTAAACTCAGTTTGATGAGGAACCAGAACAGTGGCCTAAAAAAATCCAGCATATGAAATCAGAAATGACTCTTAACATAACAAAATTGAAAGTGCATAATCTTAAATCCTGGTGTGGCACCATCAGATAAGCATTCAACCTCAAGCTCACCAGCCGCGCTCCTCTGAAACCCTATACAGGGTCGCTCAATGGCACTTCACAACAACAATCTTGAATATAAACAATATGGTCTCCAAGGAATCTGTTGACTCTTACACAGCATAAGTAAAAGAAAAAAATTTTTGATAGGTGTTTGCTATACAAAGAAAAACTTTTTGTAATGAAATTGGATTTTATGAATGTTAAAACAGTCTTCAAATTTTAGTATTAAGCTCAAAAGTATTCAAGGCCAAAAAATAAAAGTTTTAGTAAATACTATAATTTTATACAATGAATATTAATCCTTAAAAATTTGTTTTAAAAAATTGAAAGGCATTTTTTCCTCACTAGCTATACTGAATGAGTTTGCTATTTTAAATCATCTAAAATTACTGATTAATTTAAGTAACTTGCTTTGTGAGGTTTGATTTTTCTATGTACTGCACAATAATGGTAAAAAGTTTATAATATCTACAAATTTGATTTTCCTTTAGTAAATGCAGATTCCCTGTTGTGTAAGCCTATAGGACAGAGTAGAACCGCCCCAGAGGGTTTCATAAATCTTTTCAGAAGGAGACAGACACATCTTTCTCCTGTAAAGCATCTGGTGGGTTAGGTTTGAACAGCCCAGTGCCTAAGCACTGTGCCACCAGATCTTTTCCCCAACTGTAACTACAGCCTCGGAAACCCTGTACTGGGTCGTTATGAGTTGGAACCGGAAACCCTGTACCGGGTCGTTATGAGTTGGAATCGACTCCACGGCACCATGGCACGTAACAACAACAACAACAACTATAGTATGGAAAATGCATTTGGATATCCTAGATTACTTGATCTAAAGATAATATTAACAAGTGAAAAATAAAGATGTCTTTGGGTCAGACTGGGATATTTCACCATCACAACCTCTTCCACCCCAATGTGGCGCAGTAGGGTAAACATTGGACTGCTAGCCACAGTCTCACCAGATACTCCTTAGAAACCCCATACATAGTTGTTATGAGTCCATTGGATTTTTATTTCTGGTTGCTAAAGGCTGCATGGCATAGTGGAGGAATGATCCCTAATTCCTAATTCAGGTCCTATCCTTATCCTATCAGCATCTCATCAGGTTGAATATTAAAAAGCTTATTCATAAGGTGTTCTATTGTAAATTAAAACAAAAAACAAAAAACAAAGTAAATCCTGTGAAACCTTGACCAATGAGGCCACACAGACGATGATGAAATGTTCTGTGGGACATTGAGCTACAATAAAACATGGGTTTTAGACAGGGCTTCAAATGGGGTCATTTTGGTTTGACCCCCTGCTGAGAAATTGAATTTACATATCAAATACACTGAATCAGAATGTACAGTTTAACAAGATCCCCAGGTAATTCTGACTTGTACTTAAGAATCACCTGGGGATCTTATTAAAAATGTGTAGGTTCTGATTCAGTATATTTGGGTTGGGAATGCAAATTCTCAGCAGGTGTTCCAGCCGGAATTAACTCATTCAAAGCCTTAGTTTTGGATTGGATCTTGGATTTGTAGTCTGGTTTCGTTATTGGGTGCCAGCGGGCTAGCTGGCAGTTTGGGGGCTTATTTGTAAAAATAAAAATCCAATGGGCATCTAACGCGTTATTGTGAGACTTGAAAGAACAAAGGACCAAAGACATGCTGTTTTACAAATTCTAGAGAAGAGTTAACCAAAGTCAGCATTACAGACGATGCCACTTTTCAGTGGTAGGTCCGAGCGCGGCCTGGGCTCGCTCCGCCCCTCTCACATGTTGACTTTCAAAAGGCGCCGCCCATGCACGCGACGCTCTTAGCCCCTCGCCGCCAGCACTGGCCTCTGGGGCCGGAGGCGGCGGGCCAGTCTGGCTCTGCCTAGTCTGAGCCCCCGCCCCCACGAACCATGAGGTAAAAAAAAAAGGAGGGCCTGGGCACTGGAGGAATGTGGGTTCTTTGATCAGTATCTAATTTTCGCCTCAGCAGCTGCGCCTCTGGCTTGTGTTTGTGGGACAAACTTAAAACACCTGCTTCTTGGGACTTGGTTTCCCTGGTTGCAGTCTGAGTCTTTCTAGTGGAGTGGCCTTCCCTCCCCCCCCCTCCCCCCCCCAATACTCGGTGGGAAAGAGAGTGGGGGGAAGCTGGACAGAGGCTCGTGTTTCTTACCTTCAGTTAGGAGTGTATGGAGGGGCTTTGGTTCACCAAAGTCAGGTCTCGGCTACACAGATCAAGTGATCAGACGTTTTGTATGGTACTTGGAAGTTGTCAGAGCACCCTTACTTACCATAGTATCTCATTGGATTATCAGCGGAGTTAAAGACAGGTATGAACTATTGCAGAACTGCTGAGAGACGACATTACTTATTTACGGACCCCCGTTTTGTGTGTGGACTTGCAATATTTTAGGTCATCTTTTGAAATGAGTAATGGATTGCATGTGTACTTTCAAATTCAAATATCAACAGGTAGTTTTTTTGTATTTGTTCAAGCTTAATATTTTAATTTCTGTTTAATCCATAGTTTTTCACTCTTGTATTTTCGTTATTAAATTAGTTGTTAAGTGCTGTGGAGTCAGCTCCGACTCTTAGCCACCCTGCCTGTATAGGGTTTTCAAGGAGCTGCTGATGGGTTTGAACCGCTGATTTTGTGATTTAGCAGACCAGTGCTTATTCTACAGCACCACGCCAGGAGTTTTAGGGACACTTTATTTTATGTGTCTCCTACTGTTTTGATTTATGGGAAACACCATTCCTGTTGGCTTACTTTTTCTTTGTATTTCCACGTAGGCCTAAGGGAATGTCTTTTTTTTAAACCTTCAAAGGAAAATAGCTACTCTAGACTCATGGAATGAGAAAGGCTGTGTGCTGGCAGCCAGGAGGCAGGCTTGCAGAATGTGCCCTTTGGTTGTTTAAATGATTATATATTCCTGATAGTTTTTGTGTACATCCCCCCCCCCAAAAAAAAAACACCCAGAAAACAGAGAGAATAGAAGCAAATACTGTTGAATGATAATGCACGGAGGGGGACTGTAATGATTGCAATGAAACGATGAGTGTAAAACCAGTGTTCTCTCATGTAAACTGTCACTCAGTTCACAATAAAAATATTTTTAAAAGGGGGGGGGATAGCTTAATTTCCTTAGTAATTAAATTTCAGATAATATATAAAGCTGTACAAAATAAGGGAGAAATTTACCTGTAATTTCCCCTACCCAGAGATAATTTCATTAAGTATGTAGTGATACTGTTCAGTATCTACTACATTAAGTACGTTCATTCGATACTGCTGAACATTTAGGGATTGTAGGGAGCAAGATAAGCATCCACTGCTTTTTGTTAAGTTTACTTTAGGCTACTCTGCTTATGAAAGACCTGCGTTAATACCTGGTTCCACTAACCAAAATAAATAGGAAGAGGATTTTTGCTTTTATAAATAAAAAGGGAAACTTGAGTTCAGAATTTGTTTTGTGGCCATCAGTTAAAAAGGCAACGCAAGACTCCAAACAGTGGGAGTGGAGTCAGTCATAAGCTCCTTCCCTGGAGCTACAATCAGCATCTCAGCATCAAGCTGTAATAGCCTTGCACAGTGTCTGTGAACACCATGCTAGTGTTAATTTAGATATTCTGTGCATGATATTTTTGGTTTTTTAATTAATTGATAAGGGTTTTCCCATATCAATTAATGGTAACTGGTTTTTTGCTTTATGCTATTTCAGCTTTTTAAAAAACTTATAGGAATGCTCTACTTTTGAATAGCCAAGGTAACCTGCATCTGTCTTGATGGGCCTTGGTTTCCAGTGAAGATGTTGAGACTAGGTGTTATTGAGTCTCTTATAACTCAGCTATGCTATACACAACAAAAGGCTGTAGGATAGGCCAACCACAAGGTTGGTGGTTGGAACCCACCAGCTGCTCCTCCAAAACTCTACCTAAGTTCACTATGAATTGGAATTGACTGGATGGCACTTAACAACAACAATCATCTTTCTGGTATTTACTTTCAGCCAAGATCCATTTGATGTCAACATTGATATCCCTCATTCCACTTCCTCTTCTGAATCTGGCTTGAGTATCTGGAAGCTCCCAGTCGATGTACTGCTGCAACCGTTTTTAAATTATCTTCAGCAAAATTTTACTTGCATGTGATATTAAGTATATATTCAGTGATTTCTGCTCTCTGTTGCATCACCTTTCTTTGGAATGGACACATACAGGATTCACTTTCAGTTACTTGGCCAGGTAGCTGTCTTTTCGCATTTCTTGGCACACATGAGTAAAGTGTCTCCAGCATTGTATCCGTTTGCTGAAACATTTCAATTTGTATTCCATCAGTTCCTGAAGTCTTGTTTTTTGCCATTCAGACATCTTTCTTCAGTACCATCAGTTCTTGATCATATGCTGCTTCTTGAAATGGTTGATGCAATTTCTTGTGGTACAGTGACTGTGTATTTTATCTGTCATCTTTTGATGCTTTGTTCATCATTTAATATTTTGCCCACTCAATATTGCAGTCTGAGGCTTGACATTTTTCTTTGTTTGTTTTTACCTTGTGAAATGCTCAGCATGTCTTCTATTTTGGCTTTCTAGCTCCAGGTCTTAACACATTTTATTATACTTTGTCTTCTTGAAATTTGACTTTTGAAATTTTCTGTTCTTCTCTTTTACCTCATCATTTTTTCCAGTTTTTTTAGTTTCTCTATATTCAAGAGCAAATTTCAGAATCTTTTCTGACCTCCAATTTGGTCTTTTCTTTCTTTCCTTTGTAATTACCTTTGCCTTTCTTTATGTATGATGTTCTTGATGTCATTGCACAACCTCTCTGGTCTTTGGTATTAGTGTCTAATACATCAAATCTGTTTTTGAGATAGTCTCTAAATTCAGGTGGGATATGTTCAAGGTCATATTTTGGTTCTCATGGACTTGTTTTAATTGTATTCGGCTTCAGCCTGAATTTTCATAGCAGCAGTTGATATTCTGTTCCATTCAGTCCCTGGCCTTGTTTTGGCTAATGATAATTGAACTTCTTCACCATCTCTTCCCACAGATGTGGTCAGTTTGATTCCTGTGTATTTCATCTGGTGAGTTCCACATTTATAGACACCATTTATGTTGTTGGAAAAAGGTGTTTCCAGTGAATAAGTTGTTGGTCTTGCACATTATTTTTGTCATCAAGGCCATATTTTCCAATTACTGATCCCTCTTCTTTATTTCCAACTTTGACATTCTAATCACCAGTAATTATCAGTGCATCTTGATTTCATGTTTGCTGAGTTTCAGGCTGAAGGATTTGCTAGAGTTCCTCAATTTCATCATCATTAGCTTTAGTGGTTTGTGCATCAATTTGAACAATAGTCAATTAAATGGTTTTTCTTGTAGACACATGGAGAAGATTGTTAAGTGCCATCAAATTGGTTCTGACTCATAGTGACCAAGGAGCAATTGGTGAGTTTGAACTACTGGCTTTGTGGTTTGCAGTCCGGTGCTGATTCTAGAATTCCACACCAGAAGATTGTTATTACTACACCCCTAAAATCTAAATGGACAAAATCATTACATGTTGTAATGATGAGTGCTTTAAAGACACATTTGTTTTAGGTTGGAACGATTATAGGTTTATCTGAGATTAGCTTTCGTTGGGAAGAGTGGGAGCAAGAACATTGCAATCAGAAATAGCAGCATGGTCAAAGACCTTAACACAGGAAAACACTTGAAATGGAAAGATAAGTGTAGCCAGAATTTACACTGCAAAATGAAGTGTATGAAGTAAGCAGGGACCAGATTATGCATTATCATGGTAAGGAGTATGGACTGTGAGTACAAAAGAAGCCATTGAAACAGTTTAAGTAATGAATTGATCTGGCAAATGAATTAATTAAATATTTATTAAAACCCTGCTGTATACCAGGAAATGTTTTTTAGAATACCTTGATCAGAAGTTAAAATGGTTTTGGGCAGAGGAAGCGTATCTCAAATATCTCCAGCAACTCTCCAATCTCAGAAGCAGAAAACTATTCTTGTGCATTCATAGGGCTAAGACTGAATAGCCACACACTATCCACTAAAAGAATCCACTAAAAGTGGCGGAAAAAGAGGAATTGGAAAGTACTTGGGAGGCCCAGAGGTCATAGAACTTGCTGGCATAATATCTGTAGAATTGAGCATATAGCCTTGGAAGGCAAGAGTTGTGTGTTTTGGTGTAAAGATCTCGAATTGTAAACCAGAGCTGGTAATAAAAGGCCTTTCTGAAACCTTTCTGAAATTTGAAAGTCAGGAGTGGCCAACAAAGACAAATTATTTAAAAACAAAGAAAAGTCAAGGAGTAAAGGTGGGAACAGCTAAGCTCAATCATGTTATTGTTTTAGTTAAGTACTGGGAAGTCAGTTCCAACAGGGTTTCCAAGGCTGCAAATCTTTATGGGAGTAGAAAGTCTCATCTTTCTTCCGCGGAACAGCTGGTAGTTTCGAACTGCTGGTAGTTTTGAACTGCCAACCTTGAGGTTAGCAGCCCAATTCGTAACCACTGAGCTACCAGAGCTCCTTCATAGAAGCTGAAAACTACTATGTCCCCTCCCTGCGTTCTGAATATTGTTCAGGATAATTAGTCCCAGTAGTACATGAATAACAAATCAAAAGAACATTCATGTCTATGTATTGGTGCAGTGATAAAGTTGCATTGTTTTGTTTGTTTAAGAAATTTTTTTTCAATATTTATATATCATAGGTCATCATTTAAAAATGTACTGTAGTATATTTACAAGATTGTATAACTATCACTACTATTTATAAATTGCATTATCGACTCTGGTGCTCTACTTTGTATATTCACAGCCATGATTGCTACACTTTGACTTTGGGTTTTGCCATTTCATTGCTTCAAGCAATAAAATAAGGTAGAAAAGACAGTATGTCCGTTTCAAGGTTAATATTTAAGAGGTATTGTGTTATTTCTATTTGTTCTTATTACCTCTGCCAATCTCATGAGAGTGTGACTCCACTGGCCTGTTGGTGGAAAAAAAAATAAAAAACGAGAGACATGTGGATCAGGGCCATCTCAACTAAGGCAAGCTTTATCCATCTCTAGCCAGAGAAATATGAGAAATGATCAATGATTATGTGTATTAATAAAAAAAGGACAAAAAAATAGCATACTACCATCCAGTCAATTACAACACATAGTGATCACTAAATTTTAGGATAATTCGTTACTCAGCAGTAGTAATTATTCTTTTAAAAGGTTAAAGAGAAAACCACAATTTTCTATTATATGGCGGGAAAAAAAGATAAAATCAAGAGTTAGCAAGCTATGTCTGTATATTGACTGCCTTTGTTTGCATTTATTTTTTAAATATTTTACAGTTGATAAAGTTTAATTTGTATATTGTTTTCATAATTGCAGGATATTAATGCTTTTTAAAATATTCAAAAGGCTTGGAAAAACAGAGGGGGGAAATGATTTACACTTTTGTCACCAGTGATGATCACCACGTATATCATATCTGTGTCTTGGAAATTTTTTTTAATCTCAAATTTTTACATTTCATTTACTTTTTTCTTTTTCAGTTTTTATTGTGAATTGAGTGATAGTTTACATGGGGGAACAACATCAGCTTTACACTCATCCTATCGTTTCACTGCAATGATTACAAGCCCCTCCGTGCATCATCATTCAACGGCATTGGCTTCTATTCCCTCTGTTTTTTGTTTTGTTTTGCTTTTGGATGTACATCCAAACACTCAGGAATATACAATAATTCAAACACCAAAGGGCACACCCTGCAAGCCTGCCCCCTGGCCACCAGCACACATCCCCTCTCTCTCCATGAGTCTACAGTCCTCTGCTGCTCTGTCTCTCAATGTTGTCATCTTTGCCTCCATCTCTAGTGTCGCCGCTTCTCTGGGTAGGGTCCCAGACTCCGCTCTCGCTCTTCTCCCTTGATGGTTCCAGAGTCCTCCGCTCCATGACTATAAGGTCAACCACTCATCCCTTTTTGCTACAAAACTTCTACCTTTACAGTTGCAACAATCGCAATTAGTCATGGTAACAATTACTATTGAATCATGAGAGTCTTGTCCCCATCTCCTTTCACCAGACCTGTGTAGACTGGATGAAAACCACTCAGTGAGGATTCTGAATCCTCCAACACTCTGAATCTAAACTCCCTCATAAAAACTGGTAAGCCATTGACTGCCTATTTTTGTAAAACGAAAGTTTTATTTAAATAGAGCTATGCCTGTTCGTATGTGCATGTGTGTGGAGTCTTTTTGCTCCTGTAAAGATTTACGGCCTCAGAAACCCTGTACAGGATCGCTATGAGTCAGAACCGATTCCACAGCACATAACCACCACCACCATGGAGTCCTGGTGTGACACTGGACCACAATGTCAGTTTGAACTCCAAGGTTAGAGGTTTAATCCCACCATCTGCTCCTAAGAAACCAAAAACAGGGTTGCTATGAGCCAGAACAATAACATGCCTGCTTTTATGCATCACCAGCAGAGTTGAGTAATTTTAGCAGAGACTTTATGATTTGTAATTCTTAAATATGTACTGTCTAGCCCTTTAAGAAAAAGTTTACTGGCTCTCTTGAAGTAGACAAGAAATGCAAATTTTAAAATGAAAACATAATATACCATATTACATTTACTGTTGTTAAGTGCCATCGAGTCTGTTCTTTCTCATAGCGACCCTGTGTAGGGTTTCCAAGGAGCAGCTAGTGAGTTTGAACCACTGACCCTTGTGGTTCAAACCGACCTTGTTGTCCATTGCTTTATCCACAGCACCACACCAGGACCCCACTAGGATGACAATAATCAAGAAGATAGATAATATCACTGAGAATGTGAAGAAATTAGAACCCTCTTTTACTGCTGGTGGCAATGTAAAATGGTGCCAGCCACTTTGGAAAACATTTCTTGCAGTTCCTCAAATGGTTAAACATATGTCCATGTGTTTATACAGATCTTCTCCTAGCTGTATCCTCAAGAAAATTGAAAACATATCTACACAAAAACTTGTTCATAATTGTATTATTCCTAATAGCCCCAAACTGGAAGCACCCTAAATGTTCATCAACTGGTGAAGGTATAAATAAAATGTGATATATCCATACAGTGAGAATTATTCAGCAGGAAAAAAAAATAATAAATGATTGTTGCATTTGAGCCATGACAACATTATGCTAAATGAAAGAAGCCATTCACAAACAAACACATATTAAATGATTTCGTCTATATGAAATGTCCAGAATATATAGGTAGCTATAGGGACAGAAAGTTAGTGGTTACCAGGTGACTCCACCACTGGCCTTCCTTCCATAAAAATTTCAGCCAAGGAAACCCTATGAAGAGTTTTATTCTGTCCTCATCCTGGTGTGGCACTGTGGGATAAAGCACTGGACTGAAAGGTCAGTTTGAGCCACAAGGTTGGTGGTTCAAATTCACCAGACACTCCTTGGAAACCCTGTACCGGGTCATTGTGAATCCGAACCAACTCAGTGACACTTAAAAGTAGCAACAATGGCTTACTATAGGAATCCTGGTGTGGTGCTTTAGGATACACACTGGACTGCTAACCACAGGGTCAGCAGTTCAAACCCACCAGCCATTCCTTGGAAACCCTACATAGGGTGGCTAGGAGTTGGAACTGACTTGCTATCAGTTGGAATAGATTAGACAGCATAAAACAGCAAAACAGTAATAAGTGTGGTTTAAGGTAGGTGTCAAAGATCAGTTTTCCCTCATTGTCATCATTTGTTATATTGTTGTTGTTAGGTGCCATCACATCAAGTCAGTACTGACTCATAGCGACCCTATGCACAACAGAATAAAACACTGCCGAATCCTATACTCGTTCCCTATTGAATCATATTGGCATTGCTACTAAAAATCAACGTTTAGACTCTCAATATGGTCTATAAATGTATATATATTATCTACAGTATATATATTGCATCAGTACCACATTGCCTTTACTACTATAATTTTGTAGTAATGCTTGAAATCAGATGTGAGTCCTTCAACTTTGTTCTTCTATATAAGAATTATTATGGCTATTTTAAATCCTTTTAATTTGCATATGAATTTTAGAATCCAGTAATCTGTTTCTCCACTACTCATCTGTCAGTTTATTGTACTATTGTGGCTTGCATTTTGCTGTGATCTGGAAGAGTTATGCCATGGGTATTTTAAATCCAGCAGGATCACCCACAGTGGACAGGTTTCACCTGAGCTTCTAGACAAAGACAGACTAGAAAGGAGAGACAGACTACTTCCAAATATTTAGTCACTGAAAACTTTATGAATAGCAGTGGAACACTGTCAGTACCAGAATATTGAATATTGAAACATAATGAAGAGCACTAGAAAATTGTCAGATATGGTTTGGAAAGATGAGCCCCTAAGGTTAGAAGGCACTCAAAATATAACCCGGGAAGAGCTACCACCTCAAAGTAGTTGACTGAGATAGACACAGATGGAAAAAACCTTTGGGACCTTTATTTGCTGATAGGCCACAACTGAAAATGCAGAGAAACATCTGTAAACATTCATTAATAATTGGAACATGAATATAAGAAATATGAACCTAGGAAAACTGGAAATTGTCAAAAGTGAAAACAAAAATCCTCATTACTGGACCAATAAATAACATTAAGATTAATGGAGAAACAGAGGAACAAAGGGCTAGAGCTGAGAGAGAAGCATCTAGCTGATAAGAAGTGAGGGGAGATGCAGATAGTACCCATTTAATTTAGCTTCGATGATTTGATGATTAGAATTCGACTAGAGGAAGATAATTTTAAAAAATTTATGATAAAGGAAACAAGGGTAAATTTGATGAACCTGACCTATACTCATGGAGATAGTAACTCTAAATACCAACAGAGAGGGAAGGAGTCTTCACATCAAGTATCAATGCTATCCCCTCTGTACACAGGGTAGATAGGGATGGGCAACTTAGACATTGGCTACCTAAAATGAGGGGGCGATAAAGGCATGAAGTGACTAGCTTACAAGGTTTCAAGAGAGAGTTTAAGAGTGTGTGGGGTCCCAACTGAATAGTTTTCATCTTGTCTTGATGGATCTGATAAAAAGAGATGGGGATTCGATTCTTATGATTCAGTAGTGAGTAATTGTTACCATAACTAATTGTGACAGTTACAATAGTAAAGTAGAAGTTTTGTAACAAAAATGGGGGAGCAGTTAATCTTACAGTCCAGAAACAAAGGACCCTAGAACCATCAAGGGAGAAGAGCACAAGCGGAATGTGGGATCTTATCCAAAGAAGCAGTGACAGTAGAGATGGAGGCAGAGATAGGGACTTGGAAAGAGGGAGCAGCTGAGGACTCTAGATTCATGGGGAGAGAGGGATTAAGAGATAGTGACCAGGAGGCAGACTTGCAGAATTTTCCCTTTGATGGTGTAAACATTATATATGCCCGAGTGTTTAAAAAAAACAAACAAAAAAAGAGCTAAAGTGAATAGAGAGAAATACTGTTAACTGACAGTACTTGGAGGGGATTGTAATCATTGTGATGAAACAAGTTGTATGATTTGTTGAATGTAAAACTGATGATCTGCCCCGTAAACTTTCACTCAGTCCACAATAAAAACTTAAAGGGAAAAAAGAAAAGACAAATAGAGAAAAGATTGAAATTTTCAAAGACTTCATTTTGCTCAGATCAACCATCAGCACTGATAGAAGCAGCAGTCAAGTACAACATCTATTGCATTAGGCAAATCTGCTTAACAAAACCTCTTCATTAAAGTGTTCAAGAGCAAAGAAGTCAGTTTGAGGACTATAACCTCATATGCATTTGAAAGTTGGACAGTGAATAAGACTGTAGAAGAATTGGTGCATTTAAATTATGGTGTTAGAGGAGAATATTAAAATTATCATGGGCTGCCAAAAGAACAAACCAGTCTTTGCTAGACAAAGTACAGCCAGAATGTTCCTTAGAAGCCAGGATGGACAGACATCATCTCTCATTCTTCAAACATTTTATCAGAAGGGACCAGTCCCTGGAGAAGGATTTCATGTTTGGTAAATTGTAGAGTCGGGGAAAAGGAAGAAAACGCCCAATGAGAAGGACTGGCCAAGTGGCAGCAGCAATGGATTCAGACATAGCAACAATTGTGAGGTTGGCGCAGAACCGGGCAGTGTTTTGTTCTGTCATGCATAGCGTTGCTATGAGTCGGTACCAACTCGATTTCACCTAACAACAACAACAACAACAGTCACTTTCTACAAACAGGGATTATGTTGAATCTATGTATCAATTTGATATCTTAACATCCCCTAGTACTACTTGTCCTTTACTCTTTCATCTTTAACATCTTAGCAACCTCATTCTGGAAAGCCTCATGTAGTCTTTCTTACCTGTATTATATTGATGTACTCAGCCCAATATCCAGCTGAAGAGTTGCAGGGAAGGAACCCCACCCCACCCCACCCCCACACGGACTTACTGAATCCCTACTATGCACATCTTTCTGTTATAGTATTCTGCATCTGCTACCCCAGTGTCTGAGTTTTTTTACCCCCGCAGTTCAGAACTTATGCTCTGCTTGATCTCTAGTTCACTGTACTTAGATTAGAAAATTGTCTCAGAGATCACAGTCAACATTTGCCTCATATTTTATCTTGTTTTAGGGTTGTTTTCATTAGGATGGTACTAGTAACCAATATGTTGTTGTTGTTAGGTGCCATCGAGTCGGTGCCTACTCATAGCGACCCTTTGCTCAACAGAACAAAACATTGCCCAGTCCTGGGTCAACCTCACAATTGTTGCTTCACCTTAGCCCATCGCTTCTGCCACTGTGCCAATCTATCTTGTTGGAGGGCTTCCTTTTTTTTTTTTTTTTTTTTTTTACGACTGTCCACTTTACCAAACATGATAGATACCCTTCTCCAGTGACTACTCCCTTCTGACAACATGTCCAAAGTGTGAGAGATGAAGTCTGGCCATCTTGGCTTCCAAGGAGCACTCTGGCTATACTTCTTCCAATACAGATCTGTTTGTTCTTTGGCATTCATTGGTACTTTCAGTATTCTCCTCCAACAGTATAACTCAAATGCACCAATATACATGGTCAGATTTCATAAATCTTGTTTGTGTGCTTGAAAGGAATGCAGTCTTTAATTGCTGGGTACAGAGTCCTAAAGATAAAATAGACTTTGAAAAAATTTTGTGGTTTAGGTCTCAATTGCACAATTAATTTTTTTTAATTGTAAGTATCCACTATAATTGTGAATTGGTCAGTTTCTCATTGTAATTATGGCAAGTTTTGTTTTGTGTGATTTATACTTTGTTTAGTAGCACAACAGAACGAAACATTGTCTGATCTTACGTCATCCTTAAAATTGTTACGCTTGAGCCCATTGCTGTTGCTACTGTGCCTTCCATCTTGTTGCGGGTGGGGTGGGGGTTGGGGTCTTCCTTTTCTCATTGCCACTCCACTTTACCAAGCATGATGTCCATCTCTAGGGACTGGTCCCTTCTGGTAATATGGCTGAAATATGTGAGACTACTTCTTCTGATACAGATTTGTTTGTTCTTTTTAATATTCTTCTGCAACGCCATAACTCAAATGCATCTTCTGTGGTCTACCTTATTCACTGTCCAACTTTCACATGCATATGAGGTTATTGAAAATACCATGGCTTGGGTCAAGCACACCTTAGTCCTCAAACTGACATCTTTGCTCTTCTACACTTTAAAAAGGTCTTGTGCAAGAGGTTTGCCTAATGTGTTCAGTTGTTTGATTTCTTGACTGCTGCTTCCATGAGTGTTGATGGTGAATCTAAGCAAAATGAAGTCTTTGAGAACTTCAGTCCTTTCTCCATTTATCATGATGTCATTTATTGATCCGTTGTAAGGATTTTTATTTTCTTTACATTGAGGTGCAGCACCTTATACTGAAGACTGTCGTCTTTAATCTTCTACTGTTAATATTTTAAGTCCTCTTGGATTTCAGCAAGCAAGGTTGTATCATCTGCATATCGCATATTGTTAATAAGTCTTCCTTTTCTACTGATGCCACGTTTTTCTTCATATAATCCAGCTTCTCGGATTATTAAGAGCTAGTGTGTCCTGGGAGTCCTCGTGAGGAACTGTAGGTTTAATGCACTGGATTAGAATCGCAAGGTTGGTTGTTCAAACTCACCATTCGCTCCTCGGGAACCCTATACAGGGACACCATGGGTCAGAACTGATTCGATGACACTTAACAACAGCAACAACTCTTTCAGCAAACAAGTTTGTATCATCTGCATATCGTAAGTTATTAGTCTTCCTCTATCCTGACGTCATTTTCTTCTTCATATAATTCAGCTTCTTGAGTTATTTGCTCAGCACACAGATTGAATAAGTATGGTGAAAAAATACAACCCTGGTGAACACCTTTTCTGATTTTAAATTATTATGTGTCCCCTTGTTCTGTTTCAACTACTGCTCCTTGGTTTTTGTACACGTTCCTCTTAACACAATTAAATGTTATGGAATACACATTCTTCGCAATGTCATGATCCACACAGTTGAAAATCTTTGCATAGTCAATAAAGCATAGGTAAACACTCTTCTGGTATTCTCTGATGCCAGTCAAAATCCATTTTATGTCACCAGTGATATCCCTATTCCATGTCCTCATCTAAATCAGATTTGAGCTTCTGACAGTTCCCTTTAGTACTATTAAAGATTTTTTAAAAATCGATTATCTTTAACAAACTTGCATATGATATTGTATGATGATTTCAGCATTCTGTTGGGTCAACTTTCTTGGATCTCTTCTATTCAGTTGTCTAGGTAGTAGTCTTTTAAAATCCTTGACATTAATAAGTGAGTGCCTCCAGTGCTTCCTAGGTTTGTTGAAAGATTTCAATTAGTAGTTTTATCACTTCCCAGGGCCTTGTTCTTTGTCAGTGCCTTCAGGGCACCTTAGACTTCTTCCTTCAGTACCATTGACTCCTGATCATATACTATCTCAGACCCACCAGCTACTCCTTGAAAACCCTGTGCAGGGTCGCTGTGAGTAGGAACTGACTGGGCAGCCCTTAACAACAACAACTTGGAGGTGGAGAGAAATTTTGAGTTCTACTTGGTTTTATTTACAACCAGTGGAATATGAATATGATGCTATAATCCCTATTCTTCATTTTTGGTATTTTCAAGTGAGACAAAAGTGATTCTCCTATAAGCATAGTTTATTTCTATGCACAAAGGTTTCTTTAGAAGATAAAGCATATTATAGGAAGAACATTTCAGATTATGAGTGTGACTGCTAAAAAAGAAACTTAGCCATGAACCGTAGTGACTTGTCAAAAAGAAATAAATCAACATTACAATATACCTAATATAAACTACTGGTGTGGCACTGTGGGTTAATGCAAAGCCGTTTGAACTTCAAGGTTGGTGGTTCAAGCTCACCAGCTGCTCCTCGGAAACCCTATTTATGGTGCTATGGGTCGGAATCGAGTTGACCGGCACTTAACAACAATAACAATATAAACTACGGAGTCCTGGATTCTTGGTGTAGCACTGTGGGCTAATGTCTGTGGGCTAATGTGTAAGACTGCAAAGTGGTTTGAATTGCAAGGTCGGTGGTTCAAGCTCACCAGCTGCTCCTTGGAAACCTTATACAAGGTCGCTATGCGTCGGAATTGACTTGATGGCACTTAACAACAACAATATAAACTAAGTACTGGGTAAGCATTTGCTTGTATATTATATACACCACTATTAGATTACTTACTTCATGATTTTTTTCTTGATTCATTTTAGCGTTTGCAACATTAACAGAGAACAGGATAATGGCAAGAATTCTGGGAGTATACTTGATGAAAATGAATTAAGACCACCTTCCCAGCTACCTTCTCTCTTAGAGAAGATCAAGACAGGGTTCATATCAGAACAGAGTGGGTATAAAGTTTTATAAGTTATACAATTTTTTAGATTTTAATTCAGATTACGTAAAATGAAAGGACTTAAAGAATAATTTTCAGGATCTGTAACTTTTTATATCCTTAATCCAGAATTGATAAATGGTTAAACGTCCTCTCTTTTTTTTTTAACAACTTTTTATGGTGAGCGTTTAAGTTCAGTATAGATAATTAAACTTTCAAATTGCATGAAAGGTAATATGTTCAAGGCAAATTATTAGATTCTTCTATTTGTACTTCTTTGATATGTTTCATTTTTGTTTTGAATTGTGTATAATAAATAATATAAGTAGCACATGCTTGTGTAAGAAGAAATGTAAGTGGCAGTAAATGTAGTGTAAGGGAAAAACAGAGTTTCTCTTTTATTCATTTATCAATCTCAGTATTCATTGGTGTAACCACTGTTAAAAGTAGTTTCCCATCCTTCTAGATCTTATCCTATACACTTTTAAGCACATAGTTTTATTTTTTCAGCAAAATGACATTATGTAAGACATGTTGTTTACTCATTAGTATTTAGTAGACATCATTATATGTCAGTATATAAGATTTACCCTTGTTTTTATGTAATAGTTGACAAGATATTCTCTGTTAATGAAAATTTTGATTACCACTTGTTTTTTATATTATAGATGATGCATGAACATCCTTGTTACATATCCTGTGCACTTATGCTAGCATTGCTAATGTATAGATTCATAGAAATGGAATGGTTTATAGGGTTTTAAGGCTTGCACATTTAAGGTTTTGTTAGGGCTTTCCTAATTGTGTTCTAAACATCTTGTATCTAAACTGGCAGTCCTTTAATATCTTAAATGATGATTTTGCCTTTTAGAATTAATTAAGAAATGGGATCTTCCTTCAGCATCTAGCAAATGGCCTATGTAGACTAGATAAAATAGAGATGATGTTATCTGCAGGTGTGGGTTGTAACACTTTTGCATTGTAAGATAAGCACTTTTGAAAGGTCAGCAGTTCAAAACAGCCGGTGCTCCTTGGAAACTCTATATAGGGTTGTTTTGAGTTGAAACTGACTAGACAACACTTAACAACAACAACAATAAGAGCCATAATGGCAGTTAATAATGAGTTCTAGTTGTTTCTATAGTTGATGAGTGCTATTGCTTCGTGCTGAAACAGGACATGTGGTCATGGAAGTTCTGGTGGAGATGTAGAAGTGGTTAGTTTTTGCTGGGAAGTATTCAACAATTTGGGTTTGATACCTAAGTTGTTAAATCAGTACATCCCCACATCTGTTTTCCTACCAGATGTTTACGGAATGGAAAGCAGGGACTGTGGCATAGCATTAAAAACTTGTTTACATTAAAACTTAATTAGAAATTAAGAGATTGAAAAATATATAAAAACATCTCACTGCCATTGAGTTGATTCCTACTCATAGTGATCCTATAGGATAGAGTAGACATGCCCCAAAGGGTTTCCAAGGCGGAGTCTTATGGAAGTATACTACCTCTTCTCCCCCAGAGCAACTGGTGGGTTTGAACCACCCACCTTTCCGTTAGCAGTGAAACTCTAACCATTGCAGCATCAGTGTTCCTTTGAGAAGGGTTTTGTTGTTAAGTGCCAACCTATTGGTTTTGACACACAGCGACCCTTTATAGGGTTTCCCAAAAGTGGCTGGTGAGCTTTGAACTACTGACCTTAGAGTTCAAACTGACCTTGGGGTCAAGAGCCAGACAAGTTCAGTATATCTGAGATGGATTTTGAGAATTAGTGGAGATAAATTCAAGGCAATTTGAACAGAATCTGACTCTTAGTAGGTGTCAAGCTCAATTTAAGACTAAAGCCACAAAAGGAGGAATGTGTCAAGCACTAGGTGCCATGGGAGAAATTATTCACTCAGCCTCCAGAGACATTGTGATGGAACTTAAGCCTTCTGCATGTGCTCTTTATTGATTCCTTAAGCCCTAAAGGTCACTCTACATCTAAAGACATGTACTTTTTTACTTACCTTGTTGGATGTAGGTTCAGGTTTTTTGTGTGGAATCCTCCCTTCTTCCTTTTCCTAATACTTGGATTACCTTGAATGTTTAAATTAAACACATGTATTGCTCAATGAAATTCATTGTTCTGGGCACTTAGACTTAAATGAATGTGTATTGTCTAAAGAAGATAGAGTGCCAGTTTACTAAATAAAATTCTCATTTATCTCATTAGTAAAGTAGAAAACTGTTGAGCTTTCTTTCTTTTTTTAATTTTTTATTTATTGAAATTTTATTTTATGACTGAGAAGAATCTTATGTTATATGAAAAAAAAATACAGATTATGTTTAAAAAAATACAGATTATGTTTAAGACAGTATTTGTACTGTGCAGGAACATATAATTTATTGATTTTATCTCTGGACTTAGACTGTCTTGTTTTCTTTTTGATTATATGAAACTATTACCCAAATCAGGGATTATCAGGCCTACAGAATCTGTCTTCTGACCTACTGTATTTCACAGGTTCTACTAGTTATTTCTTCTCTTCCTCTTTTGTCCTGTTCTCACTCTTCCATGATTACTAACTACTTTAGTGAAGGCCTTACTTAATTTATTAAATAAATATATTGTTGTTGTTGTTAAGTGCCATTGAGTCGGTGCCACCCATTAGTGACCCTGTATAGGGTTTCCTAAGCATTAAATCTTTTTGGGAGCAGAAAGATTCATCTTTTTCCCTCGGAGTGGCTGGTAGGCTTGAACTGCTGACCTTGTAGTTTGCAGTCCAGTACTTACTCGATTAGGCCCCATTAAGTGGTATTCCTCCCTTCTATGTCTCCTCTCGACCTTTTTCTGTCTCTTTCTCTCCAATCATTCACCTATCTACTAAAGAATTATGTATTGTCGGCTATCTGCCATGCTCTTCATTAATCTCTGGCTGAATTATGGTGATACCAATATGGTGTCTTCCTTAAATTTAGCTTATTCTTGTTGTTGGGTTGGGTATTACATTCCCCTCCTTTGAAAACTTTTTGAAAAATCATCTTCTAAAGACTTTAGAGAAACGTCCAATATTCTCAGGGCTTGCATGACCCTTCATACTCTGACATCATATGTTTTGGGTTTTAATTGATGGGAGCAGGAAACCAGGAATTACTGGTGTCCTGCAATGTGCTGAACAGTCCCACCTAACAAGAAATTGTCCCGTGTCTTGCATGATTTTAAAATACATAAGTTACTCAATACCTGAAAACATCTTTATGATTATCTGAACTCAGAGTCTAATTCTGTTTTTCAGAATGACAAGGCTTTTTTCTTTTTTCTTTACATGATTTTAATATGTACTGATTTGCTCATTCAGATTTTGATTCTAACCAAGATGCTAAACTAGTCCACATCTAGATCTCTCTCCCAGTTTTGTATTTTTTTTTTAAATGTTTTATTGTGAATTATGTGATAGTTTACATGGGACGACATTAGCTTGTCATTCATCCTATCTTACATCATTCCATTGCCATGGTTACAATCCCTTCCATGCTTTATCAACCAACCAAAGGGTATACCCCGCAAGCCTACCCCCAGGTTGTCAGCACACAACCCCTCTCCCTCTCTGGGTCTAGAGTCCCCAGCCGCTCCATCTCTCCACGTCATCGTCTCTGCCTCCATCTCTGGCGTCACTGTTTTTCTGGGTAGGGTCCCTCCCGTACTCCACTCTTCTCCCTTCATGGTTCCAGGGACCTCCGCTCCTGAACTGAAAAGTCAACCACTCCCCTCCTTTACATTTCCAACCCTTTACATCTGCTTTTACATTTCCAACCCTTACAGTCAGTCCTGATAGCAGTTATTCACTATTGTACCACATGAGTGCTATCCCCATCTCCTTTCATCAGTCCTGACTAGGCAGAATGGATACTACTCAGTGGAGATTCTACCTTGCTCCACCACTCTGCATCTAGTTTCCCTTTTGAAAGTTTGTAAGCCAGTCACTTCTTACTTTGTAGCCCTCCTCCCCCCGTTTTGGGTAGCCAGTATCCAAGTTGCCCATTCCTGTCTACCCTATCGAGGGGGTGGGAATGATCTTCGCCGTAAAGATTTGTTCCCTCTTTTGAGCTACTGTTTCCATAGGTGTAGGTCAAGTTCATCAGGTTGTATTAGATTACTCTTTTTTTTTCTCTTCTTTCTTCTTCTAGTTGAGCTCTGATCATCCAGTCATTGAAGTCAGGTCAAGTGGGTATTATCTGCAAGTGTGGGTGTTCTTGTGCATATGCCCTCTCTTCTTATCAGCTGGACGCTTCACTCTCCAGTCTAGTCCTCTGTGGCTAAGTCATTGACTCTGGGCCCAGGAGTCCTGTCTGTTCGTGTATTCCCATTGAGTCTTGTCTTGAAATGGGGTTTGCTCTGAGGATACCCGACCGCTTGCTTTGATGTTTCCTGGGTGAGCAACTTGTTTGTTCTTGTAGTAGTCATTCTGACTGCCGTTATTATTTTGTATTTTTCCTGTTGGTCTTTCTTTCAAGAAGTATCTTCTGTTGAGCTTTCTTGAGAGTATAATTGACGTCATTTATTATAGTAAACCTGTGAAAGCTGGACCCTGTGTAAGGATGGAACCTTTTAGAGAAGGAAAAATCAATTGTCTCCCACTAAAATGAGAAAAGTGTTAAGACTGTACCTTTCAAAGGTGGAAAATGTGTGAGACCCAGAAAAACAAAACAGTTCTATCCTATTCAAGATTCAAAATTTGCCATGGATTTCTAACAACCTCACTTTTAACATACTTTTTCTACTGCTAACCTTTTAGTTGTTATTCTCATAAGAATACTGATCTTATGAGAATGCGGAGTTAAAAAGGAATCATTTTGCACTTTTAACTATAAAAAATAGTTTGGGAGCTAATACTTAAACACAATAATTTTCTAGGTATACTGTCTTCATTGCTTGTATTAAATCAGTAGCTGCTTAAAACCTGTAACAGTTTCCCCACACTGGCGTAAATAAAGTGATTCTGACCATATGTATTTGGGAAACACAGTTTTAAAAAAAAGCTAAACAGATTTTTTTGAACCATTTAGAGTTGATAAACTTAGGATTTTTTTTTTCAAAGCAGTGACAACTTTTATCTCTCTAACTATGAAAACCGTGTGGAGACCATGGCTGACTTCCCCTAGCTTCACAAGGGGGAAAGAGAATCAAACTCAAAATGAGCCGAAGGCTGCTTTTGAAGCAGAGGTTAGGTTGCTTCCACCCTACACAACCTTCTTTATCCTAGTCTAACACCAACCATTCCTCCCATAGTACTCTCTGCTTCACTTCAGGGCACAAAAATCCATTGCAGTGGCCACACAGAACACATACCAACACTCAGGATCATGGGGTTTATTAATAAGTGAACAATTCCAGATCAAAACCAACTCAGGATGCAGCAATTCTCCAGTCAGAAATGCCTCTTGTCTGCCATACTGCATATGGCTCATTTGTTTTCAGCCTCTTAGCCATGTGGTCCCTGGGCCTCTACCCCGGTCCAGCATGTGTTATAAAGTTTTTTTAGCCAATCTATGAGTATTGCCCAAAGGGCATACTCTACAAGCCAGTCTCTGCCTGTGGGTATTCAGGTTTACTCCATCCATGGGTGTAGAGCCCAAAGCTGCTGTCTCTCCATGCCTCTGCCATCGCCTCTGCCATTTTCTTTGCAGTCACCTGTGCCATCGCCTTTGTCTTTGCTGTTTCTCACACTTCAGTCATGTTCTTCCTTCTGGATGGTCCTGGGATTTTCTGTCTCTTCTCAGATGACTGCTTTAAAACCTAGCTGGTGTAGGCTAAAACACTGGACTGCAAGGTCAGTTCAAACCATAAGGTCGATGGTTCAAACTCAACAGCTGCTCCTTTGAAACCCTACACAGAGACGCAGTGAATCAGAACCTACTTGACAGCATTTGACAACAATATTGCTGGAGGGCAAAATTAACCAATCCCAACCTTAGAGTTCTGTATACCTTATTTGCGTGGTCCCACACAATCACTTGGTGGGAATTAAGATTTTGGGTAGAAAAGCCATAAATTGATATCAGAGTATTCTTGTTAAGTGCTATTGAGTCGGTTCTAACTCATAGCGACCTTGTATGAGGTTTCTGATGAGTAGCTGGTGGGTTTAAATCACTGATCTTGCAGTTAGCAATCCTGTGCTTATCCTACAGTGCCACACCAGGACTTAGATTTTTGAAAATGGTTGCCCTCGTTAAAGAATAAATGTGAATTTTCCAAAGCTGTAAATGATGAAGGATCTCTGGTTTGTTTGTATTTGGTCTAGTAGTTCACTTGTATTTGGTCTAGTAGTTCACGTAAGATGAATTTACAAATGACTAGGTTTCCCAGTTTGATTTGAGTAATGCAGTTTAAAAAACCACAATTTTAACTATTATAACCAGAGATAGACTGTTGGAGTCTATTCAGAATAGCCTTAATTGTTTACAGTACTAGTATACATATATTGAAAGTGAAGCTAAGTAAAACAATAAATATAAATCACCTATACTAACAAGAATATTCTTAAATATTTCATCCTCTTTTCTTTCGTTTCTTGCTATTTGCAATCTTTAATTTTTAATACTAGGAAGGTTTGTTTATTAATGGAGTTTTAAAATCTCTTAATAATGAAGTATTAGGACAGTGTAGTATAAATTAATCTTAGTAGAGGTTATTTTTCTTTTTACAATAGCCTTGTTCCTTGATATTGTTGACCATAATTTTAATTAAGACACTTTTTTTCTTTAGATTTTGAACTGTAATACTCCAAAGTTCTAGTAAAAGTACGAAGCCGTGTTATTATATTTACTCTTTACTCTTATGTTTATGCTTTATGGCTAAAATTTGTTGTTGTTAAGTGCCATCGAGTTGGTTCTGACTCATAGTGACCCTGTATAAAGCTTTCAAGGAGCGGCTGGTGATTTTGAACCACCGACTTTGTTGTCCACACTGATCTTGCTGTCCAGTGCTTTATCCCATAGTGCCACACCAGGACTACATAGATTAAAATTGATTCAGTTCTTTTTTTTGGTAAATACTGGTTTTGTGCCTTTCTCCCAATCTTGGAAAGAGAATAGAGAAAATACAAAGAGAATTATCAATCCAAATGGTTAAAAGCTAGGAGTGCTTGTTAGGATCAGTTCTTGCTAAAGTGAAGACTTGAAAAATTGAAAGTTGTCAAGGGTCAGTTAAGTCAGTAATTTTCATTTAGGAAGCATGCTTCATGGGAGGGAGAGATCAGAATGTAATTTTTATATTGCAAGAAAGTATACAAGTTTTGTAAAATGGGAAAAATTATTTTTTATAATACAAGGTATAGTAAACATACAATGATTTTAAAAATGTGTTTAGTGAGTTGTTCGTAAGTGCTATTGAGTCAGTTCCGACCCATAGCCACCCTGTATAGGGTTTCTGAGGAGCGGCTGGTGAGCTTGAACTGCCAACCTTGTAGATCAAACCAACTTTGCAGTCTGGCACATTAATCTGCAATGCCACTCCAGAATTCCAAATATATCACAGTTGTTGTTAAGTGCTATCAAGTTGGTTCCAATTCAAGTGAGTCTGTAAAGGGTTTCTAAAGAGTGGCTGGTGAGCTTGAGTCACTGACCTTGCAGTTCAAACCAACATTTTGGTCCAGTGCATTAACCAACCTGCAGCGCCACAACAGATTTACTTGGATCTTTGACAAGAAGACAAGAAGAACTAAGTTTATCAGAACCTGGCATTGGTTAAGAAAACGAAAGAATGGTCCTAACTGTAGCCGTTTGCTTTTTTACCAACTACAGTTTTAAACCAAAAACCATGAGAAATCTGATGTCTTATTTTAACTCTTGTATGAAAAGTAGTTCATCTTCAGTTATAATTTATTTAGGCTGTTTTCTTCAGATGAGCTATTTTTTCATCTTAGTTAAGATAGTATCCATTTGTAGTCATAGCATGAATTTCTTGGTTATAGAAGAAGTAAATAGGGTAATTATACATAGTATTCAGTAATATTTAGCATGCCATATTTAACGTCATCCTTGGTGTCTTAAACAGTTGCATTATTTTTGTTTGTTTTACAGTTTTTGAGACAGTGTCCTTGAGTTCAGATTCTGTCTTCCAGAGGGCAATTTCAATTCTCCACACTTCTTACTTGGACTCTGCATCTGAGCATGGTTTTCAGTACAGTCAAGTGACTTTGGTGAAAAATCACATTTTCTTAAATGAGGTGAATTCCTTGATATATACTGTGTATGTGTGTTAGTTTTATTTCAATTTTAAAAGAAGTAGGCCCATCATTTTGGTATATAAGCCTAGCTCTTTTCACCTGTTGCTTTTCAGATAAGATTAAAAGATCCTTGGAAATAGCCATTGTGGGGTAATAGCATGTTCTAAGAACAGAAAAATCATAAAATTCCTTAATTTTTTTAGCAGAAGTCATTTAGGTGATACTTAAAAAAATTAATATGCAAGGCAAATGGCATATTGACAGCATTTGGTCATTCTGTCTTTAAACAGTACAAAACTTTTTACCAAGAAAAAAAAGCAAGTAACTATAATCAGGAAGAACTTCAGGAAGCTTATGGGTTTCTTCTGTTTGAAACTGAAAATCAGGTAAGGGAAATAGGCTGTTGAAAATTAATTCGGTGGTATTAATATATAAAATTATTGGTATCATTGGTCTTAAATATTTATATTTCAGTTCTATAAGATTTTGTTACATGATAGGGTGACAATGAAAATTACATTAAAAGTTCATTATTGGAAGAGGCTTGGTTTATACTTTTCTTTTGTAATCTGTAATTTTATCCTAAATACATTTGTAAATTGATGGTGTAATTTAGATTAATCTGATTTCTTGAGTGTCGATGAAAAAAATTTTTTCTTTTTTTTAATAGAGTCATTGGCTATTTCTCATTCATGGTCATTGTTTACATTGCTACTTTTTGTTACCATGGATGTATTTGAAGTCCAAATTGTGGTTTGAGGGAATAAGATAAATAATTTCTATATTCTCATTACCTGGAATTTTTTCATGCCTGTCTTTGAAGACTGAACATCCATATTGTTACTTGCACTTACTTGAGACGAGTAGAAAACTAAAACTACAGCCTTCAGAGTATGTCACCAAAGACACGTATGGCTTCCTAGATACAATTTTAACATTACTAGAAAATTATGAGTGAAACCTTAAATAATGTAATGCTTTGGTTTTAGATTAGTGGTTTATAAAGAACCGGGTAGGTTTGCTTAAAAATAATTATTTACATATTATAACAACATTATGAGGGTAATATAGTAATACCAGAAGAGTTTATTTCTCTTATTTATTTACTCATCCAAATCCAAATAGATATGTTATGAGTTCTCACTGAAGATGTTTGGAGGTAAGATATTTTCAAACTTAGTGGTTACATAGCAATAATTAGAAATTTTCAGGAGAAGACTTATCTGTGAACTAACTTATTTGACTTGATTTTGATGATGACATTTTTGTTAACAGAAATGGTAACATTTTATGAAAAACTTTGAACTATTAACTAAAACATGATTGCTTTATATAAACATGCTTTGTACTATGAATACACATAGTGTATATTTATATTTATTTTAAAGCTGATACAGTATAGCTTTATTACACTGTCTTTCCAAAGACTGATAATGACAAGCAAAGTAATATTTTTTGTTTAAAGGCTAAGTTGGTATGTCAGAGTGGACTCTGTGTTGGCAGCAGTACAATCACCACTCTAGGTGATCCAGCTAAAGGTAAGTCTTTAAAGAATAAACAATCTGTTCATGTACAAGGGTGAGTCAAAAATTAATTCATTCTGGCTGTAGAATTTATTTTAATCATCTTTTAGAAAGGACAAATACATCATTTTCAACATAATCCCCTTGGTTTTCAATACACTTTGTCCATCTGTCAACAAGCTTTTGCATTCCCTTATTTAAAAATGTTTCAGGCTGAGCTGCAAGCCACAAATGAACTGCTGTCTTCACTTCTTCACCAGAGGTGACTCTTTGTCCTTGAAGGGCTTCTTTCAGGGGACCAAACAGGTGAAAGTACCAAGGAGCAAGATAGGGAAGATACTTTTAACATCTCAAAACAAAGTTTTTGCAGAGAGTCAACAGTGTGGGCAGAGGTATGCAGATTATGCATTGTCATGCAAAGTCATTGTACCCTTGGATAGCAGTCCTCTGTGTTGAATATGACATTTAAGCTTCAGCTCTTCAGTGAGCATTTCACTGTAGGAAGCACTGTCGATTGTTTTTTCCTGTTAGTATTCCAATACTAGTCCTGAAAACCCCAGAAAACTGTTAGTATCAATTTTTCAGCTGTATGCTAATTTTTGAACTTTTTCTTGGTCAGTGGTTGAGGCTATTTCCATTTCTTACTCTGATTTTTGCTTTCAAGCTCGTAGTGATGATCCGTGTCCTGTCACCAGTAATGATTTTTTAAAAAAAAGACTTTTACCTTCCTTTGAGTATTGGTCCAGGTTTTTTTTTTTTTATTGGCAGATGTCCAAATGCTTCCATTTTTGTGTTTCCATGAGTTGTTTCGGTACCCATCTTGCACAGACTTTTTGAAACACAAGCCTGTCATGGATTATTTTATAGGCAGAGCACTAGCTGATTTGCAGATGATTTGCCACATAATCCACTGTCACTTGTCTATTCAGGAGAATCATTTCATGTGCACACTTAATGTTGTCATCAGCCATGGATGTGGATAGACATTTTAATATAACCAGATATGAGTATGGTTAATTTCATAAGATAGTTCTTATTAAGAGTTGTTGTGAGTATTATGCTTCACTTCATGACAAACAATAATATTTGGAGTTAGATCTTTATTTATTTAAATTTGTTTTTGTAATTTGACCATTTACAGAGCACATTATTGTTCTATTTAACAGTTGATATGTATTTTCTTACATGACATTGATTGCAACCCCCTCAGTATAACAGCACTTCTCTCACTTCCTCCTTTGGTTTGCCCCTTTGTGTTTATTAAGCTTTCTGCTTCTTCCTGCCTTCTGAACTTTGTTTTTGGGCAAAGGCTACCCTTTTGGTCTCATATAGTTGATTGTACTGAGGAGTAAATTCATCCCTAATTTTCACTTTATAGGCCTATCTGTTGTTTGGCTGAGTGTTGATCCCTGGGGGTAGCCTTAGTTCCAGGCTTTAAGAATGTCTGAGGGCCACGAGTCTTGGAGGTTCCTCCAGTCTCTATAAGATCAGTATCTCTTGTATTTTTTATGATTTTGAATCTTGCTCCACACATTTTTCTTCTTCTCCATCCATGGCCTTCTATTGTGATCCTGTTCAGAGTGGCTGGTAGTGGTGGCCAGGTATCATCTAGTTCTACTAGTGTTAGGGTAGTAAAAGTCGTGCTTCAAGTGCTCTATTAATCCTTTTAATTATTTCCTTGTATCTTTGATTTTCATCACTCTTTGCTCTGGACCAGGGAGATACCAATAGTTGCACCTCAGATGACCACTCAGATACTTTTAAGATTCCTATTACTACTTACCAAAGTAGGCTGTAAAACATTGTCTTTGTGGACTGTGTTATGCCAGTTGGTCTTGTTGTCCCCCAAGTCTGTGATCCTAAGTCCAGTAATAAAGTCAGAACTTTTAGCATACTAAAAGCTTGCAATTTCAAGATTTTTCATAGGCCTTACATGATCAAAGTGTTTTAAAAGGTTAATTGAATTAGAAAAGAAACTGAAGGTATATTGGTGCAGTTATCCAAGAGTAATGAGGATCTCTTCTAAATTATCATAGTAGCAATAAGAGCAGAATATAGATAGAACTGGCCAAAATTAGCAACTATTATGTGAAGAGTTGTTGTTGTTAAGTGCCGTCGAGTTGGTTATGACCCATAGCGACCCTGAACAGGGTTTCCGAGGCTGTAAATCTTTACGGGAGCAGAAAACCTTATCTTTCTCCTACGGAGCAGCTGGTAGTTTCGAACTGCTGACCTTGAGGTTCGCAGCCCGATTCGTAACCACTGCACTACCAGAGCTCCTTATGTAAAGAATAGAGAGAAAAAAAAATCACATCTAAGGTTTTAAGCTTAGTATAGTAATATTATTAATAGAAAAGAAACACAGAAGGAGGGAAGCTGATAAGGTTAAAAGCATGGGTCTACACTAAATTTCTTTAGGCTTTAATTTCCTTTTCATTAAAATTGATTTTAAAAACTACTCTTTGATAGGGTAGTTGTGAGTATTCCATGGGACTATGTAAAATACTTAACCCAGGAGCTGATATGTAGTGAACTTTCATTGAATGGACACTCCTACTTTTATGACATTTTCAGAGGTACTTCTGAAAGTGGATGGTAAAAACAGTTGGGAAAGAAAGGGATTGAACTGGGGATGGAGGCTGAAGATGGGAGTGGTGAAGGTGGTGTGCTAGTTGAAGCCAAGATGCTGCATGGGACTGTATAGAAGGAAAAGATGGCAAAAAAACCACACCCTAGTTTTGTATCATTATGAGAATGGAGGTGTGGGGTAAATGCAGGGTTTGGAGTTGAGCCTGGAATAGTCCAGAGCAGTGCAATAAATGGAGAATACGAAGTAGAGTTTTACAGAAAGCAGAAGGACCTCAGTGAAGGCCTTTGATAGTGCTGGATGCTTCAAAATTTCAAGAAGAATAGACATAAAGATTATTGAATTTACGGCTAGATTTCTGCTAACCTTTCAGTAGTAGTTTTATTGAGCTGTAACTTACATACCGTGCAGTTCACCCATTTAAAGTATACATTCAGTGTTTTTAGTGATTTTAGACAGCTTTGTAACCATCACCACAGTCAACTTTGGTACATTGTCATTACCCTAAAATGAAAGTCTATATCAATTAGATGTTGTTTCTACTCAGCAGCCCTGTATATGGTTTCTGAGTGGCTGGTGGATATGAGCCACCAACCTTGTGATTGGACTGTGTTAGCATTCCAGTGTGTATCATACCCTAGCCCTAGGTAATCACTGATGGACTTTCTGTCTCTCTTGATTTGCTTATTATAGAAATTTTATGTAAATACAGTTGTGCAGTATATGGTTTCTTATGACTTTCACTTAGCGTAATGTTTTCAAGTTTCACTCGTATAACAGTACTTCATTTCTGTGGTTTGTGTGGTGCTTTAGGGTAAGCACTGGACTGCTAACCGCTACATTGGGGTTCAAACCCACCAGCAGCTTCTCAGTAGTCTTATAGAGGGTTGCTGAGTCATAACCAACTCAACAGTACTTAACCTTAACAACAATAGTCCATTATATTTTTTTAATCTATTCATCAGTTGTTTTCCCTCCACTTTTTGACATTTATGCATAATATAGCTATAAACACTTACGTACAAGTTTTTATGTGGTTTTATGTTTTCATTTCTCTTGAGTATATTGTGCTGGTGGTGGTTGTGTACTACGTAGTCAGTTCTGATTCTTAGTGACCCTGTACAGGGTTTCCGAGCCTGTAAATCTTTACGGCAGCAGAAAGCCTCATCTTTCTCTCACGGAACAGCTGGTAGTTTCGAACTGCTGACTGTGAGGTTAGCAACCCGATTTGTAACCAATACGGTACCTGAGTATATACTTAGGAGTAAAATGTGTGGGTTATATAGTAACTCTTTGTTTAAAAACAAAACAAAGCATGTAAACATTTGTATGACATCTTGCCTCTTTTATCCCAATTGTTTGCACCTTTTTCTCTTCTTTTTATTATGAAAATTTTGTACATATTGAAAAAGTAGACAGAATAGTATAATACACTTATAACACAGGTTTAACAGGTAATCTTTTGCATTATTTGTTTCATTTTTTTTCTTTGCTTGAAGAACTTGAAAATTCTAGGTAAACACCTCAGCATACATCTTTAAAAACTAAGGGCATTTTTACTTGTTAACAATTATATGTTAGATTTGAGAAACTGGCATCAGTAAGAGTGATAAAGGGAGAGGCTGAAATCCCACACATTTTTCTTAAACTCATATAGTGGAGTTGAAAATAGAATAACACTGCCCCCTGTATTATGTTTGTAGTTTTCTGGCTTGAATGTAAATGAGTAGTTATGTGTAATCGTAATAGTTTATATTAATATGGAGTCCTGGTGTGGTGCTGTGGATTAATGTGTCAGACTGCAAAGCCATTTGAACTGCAAGGTTGGCGGTTCAAGCTCACCACCTGCTCTTCAGAAACTCTATACAGGGTCACCATGGGTTGAACTGACTCAATGGCACTTAACAACAAACAACAACAGAGCCTTATAGTTTATTATTATCTTTTAAATCTTCTTGAGAACACTGTCAAGTCTATACCCATGGCCCAAGCCTTGCTGAACCACCCTTCCCTCTCAGGTGGCTTACTCATAGGTCTTGTGGTTAGAAAGTGGTAAACCTGGAACTGGAACCCAAGCACCTGACCATAAACTCATTACTTTTTCCACTGCATCAAAGTTTTCTCACCCATTGTCTTGTGTTTTTTCAAAAAAAATAACTGTCAGTTAAGGATACCTCTGAATTCTGTCCTTTATTTTCACTGCTGTTCTCATCTGAACCCTCCTCCTCTCAGGTCTAAACTGAAAGTAGCTTTCTAATTGGTTTTCTTGTTTCTCATCTCTCTTCTCTTTAATTTGTCCTGTGTTGTCTACAGAATAAAATCTAAAGGTGATTAGTAAATCATACAAAGATTTTTAGTATTCAGTTCCAATCTTTCTGTTCAGCCTCTGCTTCCACCACTTCTCCCATTCCCCACACTATGTCCTAAAGCAATTTATAATCTTTATGCTTCCATTATTTTTTCCCACTTTCCAAGGAACTTGTTTCCTAGACAAATTTAATTATATGATTTTTGTTCTTTATACAAACCTCTTTATAACATTTAATTATACTTAATTGTTTCCCTTTCTGTGTTCCCTCATTTACAACATATTTTTGATAAATATGCGTCATGCACCTATGTTGTACTATGATGTGACTATAGTGGTGAACAAAACAAATATGACCCTTGTCTCAACAGAATTTACACTCTTGCAAAATAAGCTTCTCAAAGGCAGAGATTGACATTTGTGTCCCTGCTGCCTAAAACAGAATCTGCCATACAGTAAGCAGCCTGCCATGGACTAGATTTTCTGGAGGAAAAAATGTGCCAACTATAGAATTTTACAAATTTTTGATGTTTTTACTTTAAAGAAAAATATTATACCACACTAAAAATTAGTTGTTAGACAGATATATTCCATCTTGCCTTAACCTTAATGTTTTATACCTTTATATCAACAGAAAATAGTGATTTTTTCCCCCAAAGGAAGCTGTTTCAATACAAATTTTTAGAGTTAACTTTTATATTTTTTTGTGTAAACTTGTTTAGTATAGGTAGCTCTACATGTGAATTGTATGTGTATTAACAGCCTTTATAAATTAATTTTTAAGTGACAATTAATCTATGTTTTATATACTTTTATAGGCGTATACCTTTCCAAATACTCAGACTATCTTCATCCAAGACCTTGGTATCATGGAAAATCTGGCTATGTTGTAATTTTTAATCTTATTAAGGTAAAGCCTAAATGTGCATTAATGCTTTTTTTTTTAAAAAAATTGAAGATTATCTAGCAATGATAATGGTCTTTGTCAAAGACAGCTACCTGAATACAGAAGAAAATAGCTGATTGTTTTTATTTCTGTTAAAAGCAACCCTTCTTCATTTACCAATTAATCTGTGAACTTTATTTGTAAGCACCCCAAAGCAATAAACATTCAGGGAAAAGTCTTTCTCATCCTGTCTCGAGTTGGTGGTGGTGGTGGTTGTGGTTATGGGTTGTAGCGCTGGTTCCAGCTCTTAGTTGGACCCTGTATACTATAGGGCTTCCGAGGCTGTAAAATCTTTTCCGTGGAGCAGCTGGTAGATGGATTCAAATTGCTGACCTTGTGGTTAGCAGCTCAATTTGTAATGCACAAAGCTACCAGAGCTCCTCTGTCTTGTGGTACTACTTTTTAAACCAAGTCATAGCAGTCCTGTATAGGGTTTCCCAGACTTCAAAGATCTGTGCGAGTAAAAAGCCTAATTTTTCTCCCATTGAGCAGCTGGTGGGTTTGAGCTGCCAACCTTGTAGGTAGCAGTGCAGTGCTGCTGCTGCTGCTTGTGAAGTGATGTAATTCCATTTATAAAAAGAAGAATTTCAGAAAGCAGGACTAATTGTCTGATTTAAATGATGAAAATAAGAAATCTTTGTTTTCTTTATCCTTGAAACATCCAGACGTCAGCATAGTTGTTTTCCTTAATGTGATGTTTTTGCTATTTCATACCTTCATGTGATATCTGTATAATAATCTCAGAAATTCTTACAAATCTTTAAATAGCTTTGTATAAATGAGTCATCCAATTAGAATTTTCACCTGAATAGCAGGAAGATTTGATTTTAGAGTCTGTTGGGCTGGTTTTGTTTTGTTTTACCTTTCTTACTATCTTAAGTTCTTTGGTTATAAACCCAACAATACTGACTTTTTATTCCTAAAACTGAACTCTTTATTTTCCAAAGTTTGTGTTCAAGACATGGGGTAAAAGTAGCATTGCACAGAAGTATAGGGACTGCTTTTACTCCTTGTCTTCTCTGTGATGAGTACTATAATCCTGCTGTCTGTCAACTTAGATCATAAATATGTATTTGAATTTCTGTTTATTTTACTGTACCTCAGCCTTTTTGTCACTGTTTTCCCTGTTTGGGGAGATCATTCCTTTTAAAATAATTTTTTAAAGAATTAATTGTGATTTAATTTTGTCTATGCTATAAGTCTTCCATGTTTTATTGCTCAAACATCAGCCACACCCAGATATTTGATGGGGAGAAGATAAAGATTGCTTACTGAATGCTCTCTGAGAAGTACTCTTTTTATTCTTTTTTGTTGTTGTTGTTGTTAGATGTCATCCACTTGGTACCGACTCATAGTGACCCTATGCACAACAGAACAAAATACTGCCTGGTCCTGGGCCAACCTCACAGTTGTTGCCATGATTGAGCCCATTGATGGTGCCCTTTGCCAATCCATCTCGCTGGGGGTCTTCCTCTTTTTCTCCGACCCTCCAACTTACCAAACATGGTATCCTTCTCCAGCAACTGGTCCCTCCTGACAATATGTCCGAAGTATGAGAGACAAAGTTTGGCCATCCTGGCCTCCTTCAAAGCATTGCCTTTGATGGGTTTATAAATGAAAAAGTTAGCTTTTAAATAAACGAATTATGTTTATCTCGTAAGGCTTAAAAAAAAAATGACATATAATCCCACATCCCACTTTGGCATATTTGATATACATTTTGTTGAATGTATTTTTCCTTAAAAATATAGATTTTTTTTATTAAAAAAAAAAAATCCATATCTAGTTTATATATGAGGGGGCTTCAAAAATTCATGGATGATAGAATTTTTCCACAAATTTCTGGAAGCCTCTTCATATAAACTCACAGGATACTTTTAACATTTTCATTATATTATAGACTTTTTTTTTAACTTTTTTGGGAGACAAGTTACCCTGGATGAGCAGAAATCTATAATGGGAAATTCTGTCAGCTTTTCAGTGATCAAGCCAGTCGTCTGCCAAGATCTTGAAGACATTATTCGCTCTTTCTTGATTTATCAGGTCCTAGATGGAGTCCTGGTGTGCCACTATGGGTTAATGTGTTAGACTGCAAGGTGGTTTAAACCGCATGGCCAGTGGTTCAAACTCACCAGCTGTTTCTTGGAAACCCTATGCAGGATCACTATGAGTCGAAATGACTCGATGACACTTAACAGCAATAACAGATGAATAGAGGAGTTGTATGTGGTGCTATAGGGTAAGCACTAGAGTATGAAATGCAAATCAGTTTAAACCCACCAGTTCCTCCTCAGAAACCCTATAAAGGATTGCTATGAGTCAGAACCAACTCAACAACACTTAACAATAACAGATGAAGAGAAGTATCTCTAGGTTTGTAATTGATAATGGAACATTTAATACTTCAGTGTAGAAACTTAACTTTGAAATTTTTAACTTGTCATCTTTAAGTTACAGTTAATTGAATAGCCAGCTGGTATCTCTTAGTAGGCTAGATAATTTTGCTGTTAAAAGTTCCCTTAAATTTGAAGTAATTCATATATTCCTTTAATACTGTGATAAAAGTTAGGAACATTTGCCTCAGAAAGATGCCCAAACAAAACACACTAATTTTTTTATAGAATTTTAAGGAGTTCATAGATAATTGAAACTATTATAGTGTTTAGATAATTGGTTTTCTAAAAAGTGTAATAGAAAACAATAAACTATTAATTGAAACATATCCATGTCTTCATTAGACTATGTTTTAGTGAATCCTAGAATACAAGTTACTTACTACTTTTGAAGACATCTAATACATCTTAATGTTTCATTCTAGGGGAAAGTAAAGTTGGTACCTGAGAATTATACAACTAACTATACTAGACCTTCTTTTGGCTATGATTGCCACGTGGCTACAAATACTAGCAAAGTTTCTTCCAGGACAAGTCATTTTCGCGCCTTCGAACTGAGTCAGGTATGTCACCTGTGAATAAATAATTAATCTAATTTGACAAACTTCAGAGTTGGGTAGGGTTGAGATAAACTTGTTGTAAATATTTCTCAGTACTACCCTGATAATACTTAATTTTCTCCTTTCAGTATTACCTGTATGAACTTTCTGGCAGCACTGTTGCTGAGCGACCCAGACAGCTCTGTCCTTATGTAATTGTAGCTTTTCAATACAGGGAACCTAGAAACATGGCTGCTCACACAAGCATGTAAGTAATTATTTACATACTTTGTTTTATTAGATTTGCTTCCTTTGCAGTTTTAAAAATTTATGTCTCTTTTTCTCCCAGACCAGAACTCCTTGAAAATGGTAAGAAATTATATTACTGATTATTCCTTTGTGTTTTTATTCAAATTAAAGGTATCATTAATAAATAAAACAATCTGTTTCTTTATTACCATCATTTCTTAAAGTTCCCAGCTCTCCGTGGAAAAGGAAATTAATTATTCAAGGCTGTTTTCTGTGTGATATAACTCTTTGGTCCACTTATGGTGCAATGATTCCAACACAGCTGTAAGTACTGAATTTTGTCCTTTTCTAACAGTATTAAAAGTAATACTTTTATTCTTAGTTTGAAGACTTAGTAATTTATGGTGTAAAATTAGTGTAAAATATTGCAGTTATACTTGATTTTAGACTGGTAAATATATAGAGCACAGGATCGTTTTACAGAAGTCTAAAGTTTTATCTAAATTTTGGCATTGACTTTGAAATAACTTAGGTTTATAACTTTAGACAAACCATTGTTAAAATTTTAGAAACCTAAATCCATTAATGGGATAATGATCTCTGAGAATAAATGATTTTATAGTAGAAGTTTGACTTTCCCAAAACCCAAATCAGAGTTGCCTAAATGGCAGACATAGAGTAAGTCATTTTTAAGATAGTCAATATCTGAGTCTAATTTCCACATGATATTCTGTGAACAATATTAAATAGAGTCATTGTTATATGTGTTTATATTACAACGAGTTATCATAATGAACATTTTCTCCTGGGTAACTGTGAAGAACGTCTTATGAAATCTTTTTGCTTGGTCTGTTCTTAGACGGTACCCCTGAAAGATGGTAGTTGTGGTGGTATGCCGTGGAGTTAGTTCTGACTTATAGCGACCCTGTTATGGGGTTTCCGAGGCTGTAAATCTTTACAGGAGCAGAAAGCCTCGTCTTTCTTCTGCAGAACCACTGTTAGTTTCGAACTGCTGACCATGAGATTAGCACTCTGACTCATAACCACTATGCTACTAGAGCTTTTTTCCACTGAAAGATAGATGTAGTTTAATTGAAATGTTTAGGCAAAAATTGGTGTACTATCAAAATTCATGGAGTACTGGTGTAGGATAGACACTAGACCACAAGGCCAGTTTGAACCACAAGGTCAGCGGTTTACACTTACCAGCTCCTCCTCAGAAACCCTATACAGGGTCTGTATGAGTTGACCAAAATGCAATGGCATTTAACAACAATCAGAATTTGTTCTTAATACTTAATTCTTAAAGAAGAGGCAGTAGTATCATAACTCATATAAAATAAAATAAAATTTATATATGACTAATTAAATGGGAGAGAAGGAAAAGTTCTTCCTCATTATAGAGTACAACTAATAGAGAAAGAATGATAAACTGATCAGCTTTTGGGAACATGATAATAGTCAGTGGATGCTAAAAATAATAGGTAAATATGTGATGGTATTTGCATAGTCTCAATGTATTTCCCCATAACTTGCTTAATAATTACAAAAGGAAAGATACAGACTTTAAAGTGGTACCATCTTTATCAAATGGTTAATATCACCAGTTGTTGTTAACGTGCTGTCGAGTCGGTTCCAACTCATAGTGACTCAAAGTGTGGCTGCTGAGTTTGAACCATTGAACTTGTGGTTGAGTGCTTATCCTAGACTGCCACACAAGGACTCCTAATATCACCAGTAGTGGGATATCTATCATGTGCCTTCTGGTATGCACAGAGGATACTGCATCACTTCTGTGGTATTGCTGCCAAAAACCTAATCAGTAGGAAATAGCTCGTGTAGTCAGAATGAGGGACATCTGCAAAATAAATGGTCTGTATTTAAAAATATAAAAGTCAGTACTTGAAGGAGATTAAAAAGACATGAAAACTAAATACAATGTGTGTTCCTGAGTTAGATTCTGAATTGTATTCTTTTGCTTTCACCAGAAAGCCAAAGACATTGCCAACAAGTCTAACTCATTGGGATCTTACAGAATAGTGTAGAACTGCCCCGTAGGTTTCCTAGGCTATGAGTCTTTTCAGGAACAGAGAGCCATATCTGCCTCACGCAGAGAAACTAGGGGATTCCGACTGCTGACCTTTTTGTTTACCAGTCGTGTGCACAACCACTGGACCACCATATAGAAGAGTTGATGACATTTCAATAATGTCATTGATAGCCGTTCTTGTTAGGTACTATTGAGTTGATTCTGACTCATAGCATTCCCATGTATAACTGAATGAAATACAGCCCAGTTCTACACCATCTGCACAATCTCAGCTATGTTTGAGTCCACTGTTGAAGCCACTATGTCAGTACATCTCACTGAGGTCTTCTTTTTTGCCGACACTCTACTAAACATCATGCCCTTTTAAAGGAACTGGTCCCTTCTGATAACATGTCCAATAAAAGTCAGACAAAATCTCACCATCCTCACTTGTAAGGAGGATTCTATCTGTACTTCTGAGACAAATTTGTTCTTTGCCAACATCATGCTTCAGAGGTATCAGTTAAATCTTCCTTATTCATTGGACAGCTTTCACATGTATATGTGGAGATTTAAAATGCCATGGCTTGTGTCAGGTGCTCCTTAGTCCTCAGAGTGACCTCTGCTTTTTAACACTTTAAAGAGGTCTTTTGCAGCATGTTTTCCCAGTGGAACATGTAGTAGTTTGATTTCCTGACTGCTGCTTCCATGGGCATTGATTGTAGATTCAAGTAAAATGAAATCCTTGATAACTTCAGTATTTTCTCCCTTTACCATGATGTTGCTTATTGGTCCAGTTGTGAGAACCAGCAACAACAACATAGAAAATGTTTTTATTTGTTAATACAAGGAAATATTTAGCATTACAGGCATAATTCAGTTTCTTGTGCTTTGCTTTGTTGCACTTCACAGATACTGTATTTTTCACAAATTGAAGGTTGTGGCAACAGTGCATCAAACACGTTTATTGATGCTGTTTTCCCAACTGTGTGTGCTTACTTCATTTCATGTCTCTGTCACATTTCGATAATTCTCACAATATTTCAGACTTTTTTCATGATTTTATTGTACACTTAATAGTGTAAGTACTTTTACATGCACTGAGAAACTAAAAGAACTTGTTTGACTTTATTGTGTTACTTAACTTTATTGCTGTGGATTGGAACTGAGCCCATAATACCTCTAAGGTATGCTTGTAAGGGGGGCAGCATGTTTACACTTTATTCTTAAAAGGTCCAGAAAATAGGCTTACAGAGAAACAAAGACTAATAAAGCAAACATGGTAAAATGCTAACACTAATAATAATGGTGTGGTGCCGTGGTATAATGCACTGGATTGTAAGATGGGCTTGAACCGCAAGGTCAGTGGTTTAAACTCACCCCACCTAGTCCTTGGAAAGAAACCCTGTACAGGATTGCTATGAGTCAGAGCCTACTCGACAGCATTTAACAGCAGCAACAACAAATGAAAGACCATGCTCAGCATTTCTGAACCTAAAAGAACTGAAGGAAAAATACAAGCCTTAATTGCAACATTGAACGATTCTGTGGGCCAATTATTGAACGATGCAGAAAGCATCAAAAGAAGATGGGGGAAATACACAGAGCTCTGGTAGCGTAGTGGTTATGAATTGGGCTGCAAACCGCAAGGTCAGCAATTCAAAACTACCAGCTGCTCTGCGGAAGAAAGATGAGGCTTTCTGCTTCCGTAAAGATTTACAGCCTTGGAAACCCTGTCAGGGTCGCTATGGGTCGGAACCAACTCGACGGCACTTAACAACAACAACAGGCCGTGTCACAAATAGTATACTGTTGCTTTTTTTTTTTCTGACTCTGTGGGATAAAGTACTGGACCACAATGTTCGTTTGAACCACAAGGTAGGCGGTTCAAAATCGCCAGCTGTTCCTTGGAAACGCTATACAGGGTCACTGTGAGTTGAAACAAACTTGATGGCACCTAACAACAACGAGACTAAGTACTGGTGTGGCATTGTAGGATGACCACTGGACTGCTAGCCGCAAGATTGGCAGTTCAAATCTACCAGCCACTCCTTGGAAACTCTACACAGGGTCACTGTCAGTTGTAATATACCAGAGCTCTGGTAGCATTATGGTTACGAATCTGGCTGTTACCTCAGGGTCAGCAGTTCAAAACTACCAGCTGTTCCGCGGGAGAAAGATGAGGCTTTCTGCTCCCGTAAAGATTTACAGCCTCGGAAACCCTGTACAGGGTCGCTATGAGTCGGAACTGACTCCACGGCACATAACAACAACAACAACTAGTATTAAATATGAAACAAAACTCAGTAAACATCTTCGCACATTATTGAAGCCTTGCAGCGAGTTTATGGTAATGTTGCCCCACATAAAACAACAGTTTTTAGATGAATCAAGCATTTTAAGGAAGGCCGGGAAGATCTCAGAGATAAGCCAAGAGGTAAAACTATTAACCTTAATGAATGAAAAAACTGTGACTGAAGTCCAGATACTGGTGGAAGACCATAGAATTGCCATTTATGTGATAGCTATTGAACCTGGCATCTCACATGACTTGGTGTTTTCTATTAGAAGCGAACATCTTGGTCTCAGCAAACTTTCAGCTGAATGGGTGCCAAAAGTGTTGTGTGAAGAACAGCCTATTGAAAGAGGTGATCTTTCAATCAGGCTTTTAAGAAAAATGGAAGCTAATGAAGATGATTTTATGGAATGAAATGAAACAAGGACGAGTCTTAGATTTACGAAAACAATCCAGAGAGCACGGTCCAATAAAAACAGTGGCTTCTAAGTGGATCTGGTGGGCCAGTTAAATTCAAGACAAATAGTTAGCTCATCAGTTTACAGTGACTGTTTTCTAGAATCCTAAGAGGGCTGTCTTGAAAGATTTTGTCAAAGGACACAAGATAATCACAGGAGCATTGGTGAGAAAAAGCCAGCAAAGTTTTAACCGAGGATTCCCCCCACCCTTCATCACAGTGTACCTGCTCATTCTTGGAGGGGAGCAAGGACTGTTCTATGAAAATTTCATTGAGAAACCTTAGTTTACTCATCTTGCCTCCCTGGTCTTGACTCTTCAGACTTCTTTTTATGCCCCAAGAACACTTAAAAGGAACTTTTGGTTCCCTTGAGGATGCCAAAACTGCCTGTTTGATGTGGTGTATGTAAATTGAAGAGTACAGAATTTGGGGGGAAAGGATTACTGTTATTGTTAAGTGAGGTCAAGTCGGTTCTGGCTCATAGTGACCACGTATAGTGTTCCTAATGCTGTAAATCTTTTCATAAGGAGGAAGCCTCTTCTTTCTCCCAAGGAGTGGCTGGTAGGCTCAAATTGCTAACCCTGTGATTCTCAGTACAGTGTTTATCCTACAGAGACAAATGGAAGTATATAAATCTAGATGGGAGGATACTTACTTTGGTAAATGCATTTAGAAAATGTGAACATACTGACAGGCTATGGTTTAGAGATGATATATTTCTAAATCTGTAGTCTACAAATACACATACTATTTAACCTAGGAGAGTATCAATTTAAGAGCATTATTATACTTACGATTTTTAAATTTTATTTTTTATTAGAAAAAAAATGAAGTTATACATAGTTGCAATATTTATTTCACTGCTTAATATTGTTTTGTTTTTTAGACCATTGGAACTAGATTTTAAGTACGTAGTGAAAGTGTCGTCTTTGAAAAAGAGACTACCAGAAGCTGCCTTTCAAAAGCAGAATTACTTGGAGCAAAAAGGTGTGTGATGGTGGTACACGGCACACTACATGTCCTAGGCTTTGTTTGAGTTATTTTCAACACGCTTCCAAATATATATGGAGTACTACTCTGTCCTCTAGATTCGCTTTTAAGTCGGAATTAACTTGTTGGTAAGGGATTTGATTTGGTTATATTCTTCCAAATACACACTCCCCCCAAGAAATGTTTTGTCTTAAAAAACAAACAAACAAACAAAAAAAACACAACCACATTATATACACACACACAAACCAAACCAGTTGCCATCACGTCAATTCTGATTTTTGAGTAATTCATAAATTGTAAAATTTTGTGACTTTTGTGTTATTATAGTTCTAGGTCACTTAGAAACTGAAAGATAATTTTGTATAAGATGGTAGACTCATTTTAATGTAGAATACTGTTAAAACTACATACATTTTTGAGAGGAAACGCATACATATTCTTCTTAAAAGCAGTTATTTTTTTTACTAATTTATGAAGTTTTAAACTCAGAAGATAAAAAAGCGAAAAATATAAGAAGGAAATTCATGGAACATTGATATATGTGTTTTTTCACATATTTGTTGTTTTATTAATTTAATGCTTTTAGTGTAAATGTTAAGATTTGTTTTCAAATAATCTATAACTTTTTATTAAGGTGATTTATAGCCAAGAATATTGAAATATAATTTTTAGAAGTATTTTTTTAGTAGCTGTAGTTCTTTCATCTTTCTAATAGAATAAGTTGATTATAAAAGTATAATAGTATGTTTAAAATAAATATTGTGGGTTGTTGTTTTGTCTCTACAGTTTGTCACCAAGATATGTGCTTCAATTTATATGAGGTGGAGCTATCAAACAAACAAGGAGAAAAAATAGATAAACTCACAGAATACATTAAAAATGAAGAATTGGTAAGAAGCAGAATACTTTTTATTTTTCCTCAAATTAGAAATTGATATATAATAAGCTGGCTGCACTTAGATTGAATTATTTTAACTAAAAGGATTTTATTTGTTTAATATTGATTGACTACCAACATCTTTTCATCCTCTTTTTAATCTCAGTAGTCAGTTTATACTCCTAAGTATAAAAAACAATAACAAAATTTTTCTTAAATTCTCTTTCTCTTTTGTTTGGCAAAAGAATTGTATAGATCCCCAGGGGTTCTGTTATGTAGAATACCAGGGGAGAGTTACTTCTTCAAAAGTGACTTGCGTCATAACCTCTAGGTTTATAATGGAAGAAAGAGTTGCTTTTCCTATTTCTATGATATAGAAAGTAAGACACACTGAGAAGTATTTAAAGATCTATGGAATTCTCTCTGTTATATTAGCCAAGATTCCTCAGTGTAAGGCCAAGAACAGAATGGTGGAATCAGAGTTTCCTGCTCACTCTATAGTAAATTAACTCACCCTTAATTGTGTAGCGCTATGGGATAATGTGCTGGACTACAAAGCCCGTTTGATCCTCAAGGCCAGTGGCTCAAGCTCACCAGCCACTCCTCAGAAACCCTACATAGTATCGCTATGGATTGGATCCCACAACAACAATAACAACAAATGTAATGGCTGGAACTGCAGTTGCCTTGGCAGGGTCATTCCAAATGATTTCACCGGCCTTACACAACCCTCAAGTCAGATGTTCCCTGACCCCTGTCATGTTGTTGTTGTTGTTGTTGAGTGCCATAGAGTTGGTTTCTATTCATATTGACCCTGTATTGGACTTCAAGGAGGGGTTGAAGAGCTTGAACTGCTGATCTTGCAGTTCAAACCAACCTTGCAGTCCAGTGTATTAGCCCATGGCGCCATACCAGACTATGAAAATTTTTCCATTCTCCCTTCCCTCCCGTGGCCATATTGTTTCTTTTATTAAAAGAAAATGTTTTCTTGCTGTGACATTGGTCTCTTCAATATTTGTCCATTTGTGATTGTCTAATTTCACCTAAGAGTCCTGGTGTGGTACTATGGGTTATGCATTGGACTGCAAGGTCAGTTTGAACTGCAAGGTCGATGGTACAAGTTTGTCAGCTGCAACTCAGAAACCCTGTATAGGGTCGCTATGGGTCAGAACCGACTCGACAGTACTTAACAACAACAATTTCATTCCTTGTAGTGGCCTCCAGGTTCATCCATGTTGTGAGATGTTTAGCAGATTCATCATTATTCTTCAATGTTTGTGTAGTATTCCATTGTTGTATGTACCAAAGTTGTTTTACAATTCTTTTGTTGATGGACATTTAGGCTCTCTTCGTCTTTTCTTCTTCATATAATCCAGCTTCTTGATTATATGAATTATTTGCTCAACATACAGATTGAATAAATATGGTGAAAGACTACAACCCTGATGCACATTTTTCCCTGATGTTAAACTATTTAGCGTCCCCTTCGTCTTTTCGAACTACTGCCTCTGGATCTATGTATGAGTACAATTAAGTGTTCCAGATTACTCATTCTCTGCAATGTGGTCCATAGCTTGTCATGACCCACACAGTCAAAAGCCTTTGTATAATCAGTAAAGCACACCAATATCTTTCTGTTATTCTCTGCTTTTAGCCCAAATTCACGTGATGTCAGCAATAATATCCCTCATTCCACATCCTTTTCTGAATCCAGCTTGAACCTTTGGCAGTTCCCTGTAATTGTCCTGTTGTAGTTGTTTTTGAGTTGTCTTTAACCAAAATTTACTTGTATGTGATATTAATGATACTGTCCAGTGATTTCTACAATCTGTTGGGTAACCTCTCTTTGGAATGGGCACACATAGGGATTGCTTCCAATCAATTGGCAAACGAGGTATCTTCCAAATTTCATTAGTTTGTTGAAAGATATCAATTTGTATTCCGTTAAATCCAGGAGCTTGGTTTTTTTTGTCACTGCCTTTCACTGCACATTGGACTTCTTTCTTTAGTCCTGTTGGTTCTTGATCATATGCTACTTCTCAAAATGGTTGAACATCTACCATTTTGTTTTTATACACTGACTCTGTATTCCTTCCATTTTCTTTTGATACTTTCTGCATCACTCAATATTTTGCCCAAAAAATCCTTACCATAGCAAGTCAGATCTTGAATTTTTTCTCCGTTCTTTCAGGTTGAGAAATGCTGAGTGTGTCCTTCCCATTTCGTTTTCGAACTCCAGATCTTTACACATTTTATTATAATATTTGACATTGTCTTCTCAAACTACCTTTTGAAATTTTCTGTTCAGACCTTTTACCTGCTCATTTCTTCCATTTGCTTTAGCATCTCTTTCCTGGAGAACATGTTTAAGAGTTTCTTCTGACAACCATTTTGGGATTTTTCTTTCATCCTTGTCTTCTTAATAAACTTTTGCTTTCTTGTGACATTCTTGATGTCATCCCACATCTCTCTGGTTTTCAGTCATTAGTGTCTAATGCATGAAATCTGTTCTTTTGATAATCTCTAAATTCAGGTAAGATATGATCAAGGTCATATTTTGGCTCTTGCGGACTTGCTTTACTTTTCTTCAACTTCAGCTTGAACTTGCATATGAGCAATTGATTGTATGCTCCACAGTTTGCCCCTGGCTTTGTTTTCGCTGATGATATGGAGTGTTCCACTGTCTTTTTCCACAGATGTAGTCAATTTAACTTGTATGCATTTCATCTGGTGAAATCCACCTGTATTTTTTATGTTGTTTTAAAAAGTATTTGCAATGAAGAAATCAGTGGTCTTGCAAAATTCTGTCATGTCATCTCCAGCATCATTTCTGTCATCAAGGCCTAATTTTTCAACTACAGATCCTTTTTCATTTTCAACCTTTTCATTCTAGAAGTCACTAGTAACTATCAGTACATCTTGATTTCATGTTTGATCAATTTCAGATTGAAGAAGTTGGTAGAATTATCCAATTTCATCATCACTGGCTTTAGTAGTTGGTGCATGTTGTTATGTTACATGTAACATGTAAGTTAATTGTTAAGTGCCATCAGGTGAATTCCTGTGTAAAGTTTCCAAGGAGTAGCTGCAGAGTTTGAACTGACAGCCTTGCATTTCAAACTGATATCATGGTCGAGTTCTTATCCTACCTACAGTGCCACACCAGGACTCCAGTTGGTGCATCAATTTGAATAATAGTCGTATTAACTGGTCTTCCATGTAGGTATATGAATATTATCCTATCACAGACTGCATTATACTTCAAGGTATATCTTGAAATGTTCTTTTTAGTGAGGAATGGGACATCACTTCTCCTCAGTTTGTCATTCCCTGCATAGTAAACCATGTAATTGTGAGATTCACAATCTCAATACCAGTCCATGTCAGCTCACCAATACCTAAGGTATTGATATTTGTGTTCTATTTCATCTTTGACAACTCCCAAATTTTCCTAGATTAATACTTCATGTATTCCACATTATAATTATTAATGGATGTTTTCAGCTGTTTGTCTTCATTTTGAGTTGTGCCCATCAATAAATGAAGGTCCAAAAGGCTTTACTCCATTCATGTCATCAGAGTCAGCTCTTAAGTAGGCAGCTCTTCCCGTCATATTTGACTGCCTTCCAACCTGAAGGTTTCATCTTCCAGCCGGCACTGTATCTGACAGTATTGTGGTGCTATTCATAATGTTCCAGTAGTCAATATTTTGGTGCTTCATAAGGTTTTCAGTGGCTAATAATTCAGAAATAGTCTGCTTCTCCTCCTTCCCAGTCTGTCTTAATCTGGAACTTAGCTGAAATCTGTCCACCATGGGTGACTCTACCAGCATTCACAATATCGTTCCAGCATCACAGCAACATGCAAGAAAATCTTTATTTTCATCTTTTTTATATTGATTGAAGATGCATCAGTTTTCTTTGAGGTTACTCTGTAATCAATAATCTCTCCCTTTACCCCGATTTGTAACAATCTGTTTTATCTTGAAATCTACTTGATTTTAATTTCTGTTCATCTGCAAAGGCCCTAATTTTGTTGTCATATTTTTGTGACAGCTTTGTTCTTGATTGGCAGTTTTTTTTCTTTCAAAGTTTTGTATGTTGTTGTTGTGAAGTGCCGTCGAGTCGGTTCCGACCCATAGCGACCCTGTACAGGGTTTCCGAGGGTGTAAATCTTTACGGGAGTAGAAAGCCTCATCTTTCTCCCGCGGAGTGGCTGGTAGTTTCGAACTGCTGACCTTAAGGTTCGCAGCCCGATTCGTAACCACTACGCTACCAGAGTTTTGTATATGTCATCCCATTTCCTTCTTGCCTGCATTGCTTCTGTTGAGAAATCAGAGTTTAGCCTTACTGGTTCTCCTTTGTACGTAACTTTTTGTTTTCCCGAGTTGCTTTCCCCCACACCCCCCGAGTTGCTTTTAAGATTCTTTCCTTGTCTTTGGTTTTGGAGAGTTTAATTATAATATGTCTTGGTGATTTTCTTGAGGGATCTATCCTATTTGGGATGTGGTCAGCCTCTTGTATGCTTATCTTCTTGTCTTTCATGATTTTAGGGGTGTTTTCTTCCAGCAACTCTAAAACAATTTTCTCTGGGCTTTTTATTGTCTCTTCCTATTCTGGAATTCTGTTCCCTCGTAAATTATTTCTCTTCAAGGTGTCCCACATTACTCTTAGGCTTTTTTTGTTTTGTTTTGTTTTTTTCCAGTTTTTTATTGTTCTTCTAGCATAGAAATTTATCTTCAAGCCCACTAAATCAGGTTTCTGGTGCTTCAGTGTACTCCTTTACCCTTTCAATGTACTGTTCGTTTCAGAAATCTTATTATTAATTTTCTGGATTTCTAAATGCAAGTTTTGTATTGTTTCAAATTTTAATTAATTTTTCTTTTTGTTCTTGTAGTGTTTCCCAGAATTCTAAAGGTTTTTCTGTGTTTTCCTTGCTCCTCGATCTTTTTGTCTATCCTTTGAAGATACTTAAATGTCATACTTTTCAGTTCTCTTTGCATTAGTTCCATTACCTTTTATTCCTACGAGTCATGTTCTGTCTCAGCATCTTGATTGTTTTATTCATTCTCATTTGTTTCTTTGTGGTAGCTAAAATTTTCAGTTGTCTCTGGGACACTGTGGTGTTGTCATATTTGTATTCAGTTGATGATTGTGTAATGATTTGTTCTTAATCTCTCATGAGCTGTCTTCTATGGGTATAGTTAGAAAATGGGTGTGTTTGCACTGTTATCTGTTCACAGTTCCTGTTCCTCAACTTAGGGTGGGCTTGGCTGATGTTTTCTGCTGTCTGTCATTGCTCAGGTGTTTTAGGAACTGGTATTGGTTCTTGCCAAGTGGGTCGAGATGCAGAGGGTAAGGTTGTGATGGACTGTATGTACTGACAAAGTTTCTGTCTCCTGTCAGGTGGAAAAGAGGAGAATCCTCCACATAGCCACATACATACACACAAGAAAACAAAGCTGCATAAACAAAACAAGCCATCAACAATGAAAAGAGAAAATAATAATGGATAGAAATAAATGAAAACAGCAACCAAAGTAAAAGAGTATAATAACTAAAAAGAGAGAAAAGGGACAGAAAAATGAAGCCATAGATACAAAACCAAAAGAGAAAAGGAATAAATTTAAAAAATTTTTTTAAGAAAAGCCAGGGAAAGGGAAGATTAAAAGAGAAAGATAGTAGAGAGTTGTAAAGAAAGATCAAAAAGAACAAAAAAGAGGGCAAGTGAGATTCAGAAGGAGGATAAAATTCAAGGAAACTGAAATAGATGGAGAAGAAAGAATAAACAAATAAAGAGAATTTCCTTTTCCAACAAAATGGGGAAAAAACAAAAAAGCAGTGCAACTGTTGGATCCAGAGAAAAGAAGATTCTGGGTGGCTGTGGCCACCCAGTGTACTTAAAGGTAGGAGGGCTATGACAGTGGCGTTCCTGGCCCTAGATGGAGTTCCTATAGGCCTAGGTTTGTTATCTGTATTTAGGGCACTCAATATGGAAGTAATTCATTGAAGCCCTTGGTGGAGCTGGTTTAAGTATCTGTTGGGACCACACACAGGACAACTGAAGGGCAGGTGGCTGGTTATGAATGTGTCTGCTAGACGAATCCTTATCTGGTGGCTCTGCAGGTTTTGTAGGTCTGGAACCAACCCTGCCTGTATCCAGGCACTAAGGCAAGCCCAACAGGTACCCGCCTCACACTGGTGTGGTTCACAGTCATATTACTCCAAACTCACAGAGAGCAGGGTCTGTGCTGGAGATGGATGAGGCTGGAAGCTGGCGACACCTTTGGTAATCAGTGGAGCATTGGGGAAAAGAAGGAATAGCATGTTTCCCATTGCCTGTGTGAATCTGCTCTGCCAGGCTACGTACCACCTGTCAGCAAAGATGCTTACAAATGTTCAAGATGATCAGCCATTCACCAGTCAGTCTCACTCTGTCTCTGCTCAGCACCTTTCCCAGCAACCGTAGGATTGCTGTGTATCATAACTTAACTCAAGGGCACCTAACAATGGCAACAACATAGACTTTATTGTAACTGAATTTTTTTCTGTTTGAATCTTGCAGTTTATTTTTATTTTGGGTATATAGTCTCTTGAAATAGTGTACAATGGAAAATAGGACTGTTAACTTGCTTCATGATTTAGAATCACAGGACTTAATAGAAGACAGTTTTCTGGCAACTAGAGTTGTCATATATTAGAGACTTTGTATCTCCTGTTCCCTGGGGACAAATTCCTCTAGTTTCTTAGTTTCTGTAAATAGCATTTCAAGAGTTTTAACAGAAGACTGTTATAGATTGTAATGAGAGAGAAGAAGAATTAGTTTTCCTGTTCATTTCTTGTCCTGATATATAATTGTTTTCAGTTATTTCCTCTTGGGTATTGTAGGAAGGACTTATTTATGGCTGATATCTTCCAGTCTTTCCAGTTTCAAGATTCTGACACATATCTAGATTAATTCATATATGTAATTTGTCTTGAATTTGTGTTAGGTAAATGATTACAGAATGACTAATTGTAGTATGAAATTTTAACCTTCAAAAAAAGCAAATATGGCTTTTCTGATTAATTTGTTATGTAACTGAACACTAGTCTAAAAGGAATCCTTTCTGTTGTAGTTACTATATGTTTATGTAGCCTGAATAATTCCAGTATTATATGAGTGCTAAGCAATTTGTTGTTTCTGATATTGTTGTTAAGTGCCATCTAGTAAGTTCTGACCCATAGCAACCCTTTATAGGGTTTCCAAGGAATAGTTGATGAGCTTGAACTGCCAACATTGTGGTTCAAACTGACTTTGCAGTCCAGCACATTAACTAACCCATAGCGCCACATTGAGACAAAATTCCCCTCATTCCCATGAACATTTCAAACTTTTTTTTTTTTCCCACTTTCTGTGAATTCAAAATTCCATTAAAGGAATGTTTTAGGAGAAGAGGGATTAAAGAATCTATTTTCATACATGTGTTTGTTTGTTTTTTTTGTCTCTTTCTAATACTTAAGGCTATAATCAAATGTTTAGAAGATGGAGGGTTTTTCATTGTTCTTACATCATCAGCCTTAATATCAGATATAGGTAAGGACAAACTTTATTGAAAACAGTATATATTTTCAGTATGCTTTTTTGTTTTTGTATAAAATCAGCAACCTTAATCTGTCTTCTTCTGATTCTCATTCTTTATAGATTTTGAAGATAAACAAAATGGTCTACATGGGTTGCATTTGTTCCATTCATCCACATCAGCAGGTAAAAGATACACTTCACTGAGTCTGTTGGATATTTTTCAGTCCTCATTTTACTGGACTTCTCAGTAGCCTATGACACTGTTAACTGTTTCCTTCCTCTTAAATCATTCTTTTCTCTTAACCTGCTTTCCCTTGACTTAGCCTTTCCTCTAAACTTCAGACCCATATATACAATTATTTACTGGAATTGTTGTTAAGTTCTGCTGAGTCCATTCTGACTCATAGAGACCCTGTGTAGAATTTCCAAGGAGCAGCTGGTGGGTTTGAACTGCCACCTTGAGGTTCAAATTGACCTTGGGGTCCAGTGCATTATCTTGTAGCGCCTGGCATTAGCACTTACATATCTCAAGTGTGCCTCAAGTTCAGCATGTTCAAAACCAAATTTATGATATTTCTGCAAAAATCTGGCTTCTTCCTTGATTATTCTCAATCACTGTGACTAGCCTTGCTATCCAAGCCAGAATTCTAGGACTTACTCTTTTTTTTCCCCTCCAGATTTGCTTTATGTAACTGTTGTTATTCTGAAGTGCTGTCGACTCAGTTCTGACCCATAGCAACCCTGTGTAGGGTTTCTTAGGAGCAGCTGGTAAGCTTGAACTGCTGACCTTGCAGATCAAACGGCTTTGCAATCTGGTGCATTAACCCACAGAGCCACACTCCTTATGTAATTGGGTGGATATAAATAAATCAACAGAAACTTAAGCAAGATACATGTAACAATTTAACAGAACCTGATCATCTAATTTCTTTCAACTTTTATCAATTTCATCTTTAAATCTTACCATCACTGGGCTTATAAGAAAATTAACCAATATATAACCTCAGCCAAATGTCAAATCTTTAAAAAGTACTTATGATAATATTAATTCATCTGCTATGTGATTATGAAGAATCTTCAAGATACTTGTATTTTAAATGTAGAAAAACGATGAGTCAAATATTTAACTCAATATAAAATAGTCAATAAGAAATGCTTCTGATTTTTTTGTTAGGTTAAGACTGCTTCTCCTTTTGCTAATGATTTTTTCGCTGTAGTATCTATCACACTGAACGAGTAAGTCACTTTTGAGTACATAAGGAAAAATAAACACATGCTAAATGGATAAAACATTACTACTACATCTTTACTACACAACTCCTACCAAAAACACTTCAGAAACATAGAGATTCATAGTATTGTTACATGCACTGCAAGAAAAAGACAAAAGAGAAATGACTTCTTTTTTGAAATCACAACTATGAAGTCATGTGGTTACACAAACTGTGACTGTGTATGTAAAACAATGGAATACATTAATCTTAATTCTCCTTGATGAGAAGACTTGCCAGTCAACTAGCAGGGCTTAATGAGTAGCTTTCCAAGGAACAGAAACTGAGATGTATTTCATATAACTTCAATAACCTCAGCACTACAGGAATGAGATAAGCAGTGTCCTTTTGCTGTGGTCTGAGACAACCTCGGGAAGGAGGGCACTGGGATGTAAATAAAGATTATCACAGAGGAACTCTTCTCTCTCCAAGTTTCACCATGGTGCCACTTTCATTTTCATATACACATGGTGGCATAACTCAGGCTCAAAATCAGAAATCTTATATTTAAAATATACTCTGACTTTTAATTATCATCCTATTAACAACCAAAATAATTAGGTAAAACGCACAGGAAAGGGTAAAATTACACCACACTTTACTAGTGTTCATTTCTTTTCACATTAACTCATTTTAGTAGAAAAGAATAGTGCAGCTCAGTTTGCTTACAAGCTAGGAGATCACTTTGAATTCTGCATTTCCTAACTGCAAACAGAATATAGCGCTTTAAACAGGTTATAAAGAAACTGCTCTTCCAGCATACAGCCAGCCTCAATGATAATAATGCACTATTTAAAAGGACTTAAGGCAATGGATTCCATTTTTAATGGAAAAAAAGAACTGTGCAAACAAGCTTAAAATTACTTTTTTTGTGTGCCAATGTTATAAAATGTAGCTTTTAATAAAACCTTGACCAAAATGCCAGCAACCTCAGAAAAGAATTTGGGTGGGAAAAAGAGGGAAGAAGAAAGTTGTTTCTGTTAGGAAAAAGACCACTATCTTTTTCCTAATTAAATTTTCAAAACTCACTTTAAACATATCCAGCTGCTGTAACACTTTATGCAATTCTATGTACTTGAGCAAATAATAAGATTTAAATGCAATTATATTTTTTAAACTCTAGGCCAAGGCTTTACATAAAAATACCATCCTACTTTCCCCACTGAATTTCTAAAATAATCATATACTTTTCCCCAACATCTGCAGCCTGAAAATCAGGAATTTTAGGAAACTTTTATGCATGACCTTAATTCCTAATCCCTGGTTTTTTGGGCTCAGTGACACAAATTAAAACCACCAGAAATAATGGTTCACTTGAAGTGTCAGATGAGCGACCCTGGCTCAGTTAGTCTCATAGGACGAAAGCTGTGCTCCCTGCAGGAGGGGCATGTGAAGGATCTCATCAACCACTCATCTACACAGTCCAGGTGAGAGATGGACATGCACAGCAGAAATCAAATTGGATCCCCATAAACAAAGTCCACCATACAGATCACACACTCCCCGATCTTTTATTCAGATCCATCTCTTATAGGATCATAAACGCCTTTAGGCATTTAAGCCCTATTCTTTGAGCTATTTGTTCCTCTTCAGTCAGCTGTGTTGCTAGACGAGTCTGGCTAGGTGTTGGGTGTTAGACTGGAACTGGAACTTGTTCCTGATGTGGCTCCTGATAGGGCTGCCTCACCAAAGCTAGCCCGGTCGGACTGGAACTTGTGAAGCAGGGAGATGCCATGTGAGGTGGAAAATTTGAGGCAGTTCCCCATTTTCCAGAGCTGGGGTGTGTGATCTGATAGAGGAAGAAAGGAATAGTAGGGTCGTTTGTACACTCCGTGGTCAGCCTTGATCAACTCAGTGATCCAGGCGGCAGGCAAGAGCTCAGATGTTGCTGGTTCCCCCATCCCCCAGCACCACCAAGGGGCCGCTCATGCCAGCCCCCCCTGGGGCTGCTAGGGGCTCAAGCCTGGGCCACGGACTCTGCTGGAATCACAGCGGTTGCCTCTTACAAGGCGTGTAGAACTTTTTTTTTTTTTTTTAATGTTTTATTGTGAATTATGTGATAGTTTACATGGGAGAACATTAACTTTACATTCATCCTATCATATATCATTTCATTGCCATAGTTAAAATCCCCTCCATGCATCATCAGCTAACCAAAGATTATACCCTGCAAGCCTGCCCCCCCGGTAGTCATCACACAGCCCCTTTTCCTCTCTGGGTCTGAAGTCCCCAGCCACTCCATCTCTTCATGTCATCGTCTCTGCCTCCATCTCTGGCGTCACTGCTTCTCTGGGTAGGGTCCTGGTCTCCGCTCTTCTCCCTTGATGGTCCCAGGGACCTCTGCTCCTAGACTGCAAAGTCAATCACTCCCCTCCTTTTGCTACAAAACGTCTGCCTTTACATTTCCAACCCTCACAATCAGTCCTGATAATAATTACTCACTATTGTGTCACAAGAGACGTATCCCCATCTTCTTTCATCAGCCCTGTCCACACAGATTGGATACTTCTCAGTGGAGATTCTACCTTGCTCCACACCCTCTGGATCTAGGGTCCCTCTTGAAAACTTGTAAGCCAGTCACTTCTTGCCTATGTAGCCCCCCTATTTTAGGTAGCCAATGTCCAAGTTACCAATCCCTGTCCTCTCTGTGTGTGGAGGGGTAGGAATGATCCTCGCTATGAAGATTTGTTCCCTCTTTTGGGCTATTGCTTCCATAGGTGTAGGTCAAGTTCATCAAGTTGTATCAGATTACTCTTCTTTTCCTTATCTTTCTTCTTCTGGTTGAAAGCCAGGTCATTGAAACCAGGTCAAGTGGGTATTATCTGGAAGTGTCGGTGTACTTATGCATGTGCCCTCTCTTCTTATCAGCTGGATGCTTCACTCTCCACTCATCCTCTGTGGCTATGTCAATGACTCTGGGCCCAAGAGTCCCCAGGTCTTGCCACACTGATGGCCAACTAGGTCTCCACAGGAGTCTATTGAAAGTTGTAGGGCTTAGCTCGCAGCTTCATTGCTGCTTTTCCCTCACTTCCCCTTATATGTGACAAATGTGGTCACCAATAAGAAAGTGTATTCCCATTGGGCCTTAGTCTTAGAAGGAGGTTTGTCCTGAGGGGACCCGACCACTTGCCTTGATGTCTCCTGGGTGAGCAACTTGCTTGTTCTTATAGTAATCAGTTAGACTGCCTGTATTGTTTTGTATTTTTCCTGTCAGTCTTTCTTTCAAGAAGTTTCTTCTGTTCTTCTGGCCACTCCAGGCTGATCTGCTTGTCCTTTCAAGTGGAAATTTCTCCTGAGAAGATTCTGGGTGCTGTTCAGGATTCCACCTCTGGTCTTATGTAATGCAGAGGCTCCACAGGAAGCCTCCTCACTGGGTACCTTATAGCCCCATTTTAGGTATTCCAATCAGTTATAGGCAGGAGACGGACTTACAAGCTTTCTATGCTGATTTTTCTGGCTATTCCTTTCTCTCTCCCTCCAGTGTCTGTTTTATAGCAGTATGCCAGGGAAACCAAGATTCAAAAGACAGCCAAGCATCTAAACATTGTTTCCCCCTTTTCCCCCATCTCAACCATGTCTCAATCTCTGTATCCCAGAGCCTTGTTGTTCCAAGGTTGTGCATACATCATTATTTGCCTCTGCCTCACTTCAGCTTCACATTCATCATACCGTATTACATTTCATTGCAATGATTACAATCTCCTCCATGCATCATCAAATAACCAAAGGATACACCCCACAGTCCTGCCCTGCCTGGCTTTCAGCAAACAACTCTTCTCCCCCCTGAGACCCATGTCCCCAGCCACTCCATCTGTCCACGCCATCATCTCTGTCTCCATGCCTGGCCTCACTGCCTCTCTGGGTAGGGTCACACTTTCCACTCTTGTAGCTTGATGGACCCTGGGACCTCCGCTCCTGCACTAAAAAATAAATCAATCTCCTCTTTTTGCGCCCCCCCCCCAAAAAAAAAATACTTCCTCTACTTTTCTGACCCTCACAGTCAGTAGGACTTATTCTTATATCTTCTTTTGTACTCTCTATATCCAATCTGTTACTGTTGTTAGGTGCCAATTCTGATTGACGGCATCCCCATGTACAACAGAACAAAACACTGCACAGGCCAGCACCATCCACAGTTGTTACACTTGAGCCCATTGCTACTGCCACTGTGCTAACCCATCTCATCCTAGGTCTTTTTGTTTTCACTGTCCTTTCACTTTATCAAGCATGATGTCCTCCAGGGACTGGTCCCTCCTTACATGAGAGACGAAGTCTGTCCATCCTGCTTTCTAAAGAGTATTTAAACTGTTCTTCTTTTAACACAGTCCATGGTAATTTTAATATTTTCCAACGCCATAACACAAATACATTAGTTCTTTTATGATCTTCCTTGATGATCTTCCTTAGTTCATGTCAATTTCTATTGTTGCTAAGTGCCCTCAAACTGGTTCTGATAGTGAAGCTAAGTAGGGTTTCCAAGGAGCGACTAGTGAACTGGAACTGCAACCTTGAAGTCCAGCACATTAATCCACAGCACCACTCCAGACTCCTGTCCATTACTAAGTCCTGTCAATTTAACTTTCATAAATTGTAATGTAAATTTAACTTTGTAATGTTTACTTTTTCCCTTATGGAATCTATTACTGTATTATAACCCTATTAATAACCCTCAGTGGCTTGCTATCTTTGTTAAGTTAAAATCCACACCATTATAGTAGCCAAAGCTAAACCCACTGCCATCTAATTGATTCTGACTCATAGTGAAGCTATGATATAAAACTGCCTCAAGGGGTTTTCAAGATTGTGATCTGAACTCTTGCCTATGTCTCCAGTCTTGTATCCCATTACTCTGTTCTTCAGCCATATAGGCCACCATTCAGCTTCTTGACAGTAACAAGCTTGTTCTAGTTTGTAAAATGTATTTCAAATCTTTCAAGATTTTTGCTCATGTTGTTCTCTTTGACTACAATTTTACATACTATCAAATCAGGAAAGTTTATCTTGAACCTCTGCTTTTTTCTACATTGCATTAGTTTCTCTTCTTCTATGTGATTATAATTTCATGATTTTATTATAGTTGTTAAGTGCTGTTGAGTACATTCAGACTCATAGCAAGCCTGCATAGGGTTTCCAAGCAGTAGCTGGTTGAGTTTGAACCACTGACCTCGTGATTCATACTGATGTTGTGGTCCAGTGCTTTATCCCGCAGCACTACACCAGGACTCATGTACTTTTTCTTAATGCATTTATATACATGTGTATTTCCCACATAGACTCTGGAGAAGGATGATGTTTGTTTCATCTACCATTAGATCTGTATTGGTTGGCTCATTGTAGATGGTCCACATTTGTTGAATGAATAAAAACAAGCTAAATTCTTAAAAAAAAACCTATAAAAAATTTTTTTTTATTCATTTCTACATTTCTTTATTCATTCAACATATTTATGTAATCTGTATTATAGCGTAAGCAAATTCTCTACATTAGCTTAAAAAATCTACCTATAGAAGTATGTGTCCCAGAATGTTTTCACAGATAGCTTGAAGTAAAGTATGCCATTTTAATAGCCAAAGCTCAATCTCTTGTCAGTTTATTGCAATAAATCTAGTTTATTGTGGCACATCATGAAATTATGGGGTAAAACTTCCCCACTGGGTTTTCAAGATTGTAAATCTTTATGGGAGGAAATGGCCACATCTTTCTTACGTCGAATGGCTCGTGGACTCAGACTATTGACCTTTGGTTAGCAATTGACACTATAAGCTCTGTGCCACCGCTGCTCCTATGATGATAATGCCTGGTGTCATATGAGTTGGCTTCAGAAAGGTCATCGAAAAATTGAATTAAAAGATAATGAAATTTTCTCACAATACTTTTGATGCCCCCTCGTGTTATTAAACCCTGTGCAGAGTCTAAATGGTAGTTCACTATTCATATTTTTTGTTGTCAACAGTATGGATTTTCTGGTAAGCTCTATGACCAGTTTGGTGTAGCTTATCTATACTCATTTAATGAGTGGAACACATCAGAAACTGAACAATAATAGCTAATAATAGTCTACCAGGTAAACATAATTCAAGGCCTTTATAGATTCTTTTTACCTAGATTTTTAAAATATTTTATTTTGCCTTTACTTGTTAACTTTTTTTAAAATAATGAAATGTAAAGAAAGGAATTTTTATTTCCATATCTAGTCAGTTTTTTAAATTTCTTATTTACGTATTTTCCCTAGTACCTACTGTATTTCTTACATGTTTAACTAGTTCTAGCTTGCTGTTTTAATTCTATAGGTGCTTTTTCTTTAAAAACAAAGTCTATATCTGTAGGTTTATATTACTTGTAACTATTAAGAGTTGTAGGATTTTACTGCTTAGCTTACAGGTACCTAGTATTTTTAACTCTTTCCTTTCCTCTTACATTTTCCTGTCAGTATTATTCACTGAAAGATTATCACCTCAAAAGAGTTAGCCAGGTAGAAAAGGTGAAACGTATACTGTTAGATGATCTTGTCTGTAAACCTTCACTCAATTTACAACAAGTTGGTTTTTTTTTTTTTAAATAAAAAATTTGAAATGAGTTTTAATGATGTTGTTGTTAAGTGCCATTGAATTGGTTACAACTCATAGTGAACCCATATAGAGTTTCTGAGTAGCAACTGGTGAGTTTGAACCACCAACCTTGTGGTTCAGACAACCTTGCAACCAGTTCTTGTCCTATAGCCTTACATCAGTACTAAAATATCTTTTAAAAGCAGAAAAGTAGAATTAGGACATAGAAAAACTCTAAAGGTTGGTGTGGTGGCTGAGTTCACTCTTAAGTTCTTGGTTAGATAAGATGGAGCTGAAAATGGAATTTCACTTATTCTTTCTAACCTAGTGATTATACTTTGGATGATTCTTTTTCAGCACTCTATCTCTCTGTGTTTGTAGTTGTGAGATTGTAAATATATGGATATTTATTTAAATACGTATTTCTGTTTTAGGAACAAAAGATTTGAAAGTTGAGGATGGTATTTCAATGAAGCTGATACCTATTTTACCGGCCCTTAATTGTGCCCTGCTAGAAGCAAAGAAATCATTTACTGAAGGAAGCTGTCCAAGCACCCTAGTAAAGCAGAATTTCCAAGCGTTATACAAAGTGGACAGAAGCCCTTCACTGCCTGCTTCTTCTCAGGATGGAATTAAGGAGACTGCACTCTTTGGCCAACTGACCAATGGTTTTGACTTGGTTCCTCCAGTTGAAAAGTGTTCTTTACAGTCTTTTACTCAATTGAAGTCTTATCTTTCAGATCCTAGTGCTTATGTTTTGGAAGTATGTACTGCTTTAGATTTATTAGCAGAACATCCTGAGACCCCTTGTTTTTCCGATGGAATTTGTGATGCAGGATTTTCTTTAGTTATGACTCCAGATCCTGAGTTTCTTGATTCAGAGGCAGAAGTAAGAAAAGAAACTGAAACAAAAAAGAAGTCTGAGGACATTTGTAAAACAAGGAAAAGAAGTATGGTTTCATTAAGTCCAGCAACAAATCTGAGAGTGCAGCCGAAGAGAAAGGCAAGCAGGCCACTCACGTTACAAAGTGAAAGGGTGAACTTGTACCGCCCTTTTTCCAAAAGAACTGCTACTGGGACAAACAATGACTCGGAATCTGCAACAACTCTTAAGTTGGCTAAAGGGCAGTTTCCTCAAAAAAGAAAAAGAGGTAAGCATGCTTTATGTGGGTTATTAAATTAGCATTGAGTGTTGCTTAGCAGTAATAGTTAAAGTCTTGTTCAAAATACTCCCATTTCTTTCCAGGTGATTTGTCTGCATGCTAAAATTTGAGAAGCAATGATGCAGATGATCAATAAGAACCTAGAAAGTCCTCCACCAAAAGTGTATATTTTACTTCTGAAAATGTCCAAATGTTCACTCAATTATTTAGGTGCCATTTTAAGGAAGGTGTTTATCTAGTTGCAAAGCCATCCTCTAACAAATAAGAATGAGAGAAGATTTTAAAAAGCAGACATTCTAACAGTAGCAAAAAGTGATAACTGATAACACTGACAAAAAGTCAGTAAACACATATAAAGACCCTTACTCTACCATACCCAAAAAAAGTTTAAAGGTCCTGCCCCAATGTTCCTAATCCTCAAAAAAAAAAAAAAGCCTGGGACATGTAAAAGCAAAGCAATCTGAGACAGTTTCTAATCCTTTGTGTATATTAGAGTTTTAAAAACAGTCGTCTGGATCCTACCACATATTGGAAACAATATCTAGTGACCTGGAAATAAGTATATTGATAAAGTTCCACAAGTGAAAAGTGAGTAAGAATCAAACTATGCAGAGCCGTTTATTATATAACAACACAGCAAAGCAAACAGCATGATTTTGGCTTGGAGTCATCTCAATTTATTTTTAGTATATTTTATTTTAAAAGGTAGGGAACTGTATGCTGTAATTGAGAGAAGAGGGAAGCAAACTAGCCAAAGGACCATTTATTTCTTTGCCTATTGCCTGTGGCTACTTTCAGCCTTCATTTGCAAAGTTGAATGGTTATGACAGTCCATCTGGCCTTCAAACCTGAAAATATTTACTGTTTGGCTCTTTACAAAAAGAATCTGCCAACACCTGTTTCAGAAAGATTCCATCTATAATGTTTTGAATTTAAGATGTTGGGGTCAAAGAAGAAATGTCTATAATGTAGCTTCTCAGTGCAGACAATTAGTATTTTACTCAGTGGTTTAATAAGCAACTATTCCTGTCCTAAGAAGCTCTGGTAACGTAGTGGTTACTAATCGGGCTGCGAGCCATAAGGGCAGCAGTTTGGAACTACCAGCTGTTCCAGGGGAGAAAGATGAGGCTTTCTGCTCCCGTAAAGGTTTACAGCCTCGGAAACCCTGTACATGGTTGCTATGAGTTGGAACCGACTCCAAGGCACATAACAACAACAACAATTCCTGTCCTATCCTGGTTTGAGTACTGTTTTGTGTGTGTTTGTGTGTGTGTGTGGGGCAATTGTATTTAAGATGGTGACTGAAAGTATGATAGTATAAAGCACTGAATGACTCGGTGTACACCAAACGAAACACTGTCTGATCTTGCACCATCCTTACAAACTGTACAATTATTTAAATATTCCAGCCAACCATACTGAGTTTCGTTTGGTGTAAATCAGTTTTCTTTACGGTTTTAAATAAATTGTCTATTATTCAACGTATACATTTTCACTGTTTTTCAAGCTTTTAAAAAAATTATAATCCTTTGTGCATAAATTCATACAAGACTGAAAAAATTTTTCAGCAATCGATATGTAATGTACATGTGCCACAATCTTATTTTCTGTTTCATTGAAAAAGAAATTCTGGTTGTGACCTATTGATACTTATCTTACAACCCACCAATGGATTATGACATTAGTTTGAGAAACATGGCATTGAGTGATCCACAGAAACAGAATAATCCCCGGAGGATCAAGTTTTTTCAGTATTCTTTTAGGGCCTGGTTTTGTGAGAGAGCTTTCATTCCAGCTTGTGCAAATGTTGTAAACTTTCCCCCCTGGTCTAAGTTGTCTAATTTTTTCTTCTTCTTTTAATTTGGTCCTGTTTTCTTGCCTAATTTATATTTTGCCTCTAAGCTTTTAGAAAATATACACGAGTGGAATGAGAAGATTTATTCTTCTTTTAAAAAGCATATCAAAGCACTGTGCTCCTTAAAGAGTAATAAAATGTGTTTTCTTACAGCTTTACCTGTAATAGTTTAGTGGGGAGGAAAATAATAGACCTAGAAAAATGTGTAACATTGAGAGATTCTGAAAGTTTTTTAGGGTAAGCATTCCTTTTTCTAACCTCCAAAGTAACTTGCCAATTTTTCCACGGACGTGGACCTCTCTCTTTTTTCTGTAGTTCATAAATAATTATCACAGTTTTAATACTGTTTAATAATCATTTTAATGTTTTCAATTAATAATAGTGTTTTCTATCTAATGTGATTTCAAAATATTTGCCAACATTAATACATATGTGTGTGTTGGCTTTTTTTTTTTACATGTTGTTTTAGGTGATACATTTTTTTTTCTGTGGAAACAATTGAATTTCTGAAAAGTCAACGGGAAAAGTTTTCAAAAGAGAGCTTTTACTACCATTTTCTTAAACTCTAAAAGATTTAAGTACTTTCTGTTATATGATATAAGCAGGTTGTATTTTTTCCCCATATTCCTTTACCTTTAGCTTTTCCTTACTTCCACATGAGTTTAAAAAAGCAAAGCACTTTGTGAGAGATATTTGTAGGAAGAAAAACTAGGTGAAGATTTTCCCCAGTGTGTCTTCCTCTGTCTTCTTTTAAAATATTATTTTCCATATGATACTGAGTCTTAGATGTCTGAGAGTAGTAAAGGAAAAAAATATATTTTTTATATATAATCTCTTCCTTACAGTGTAATTAGGCTTTTTAACTTCACCTTATGACAGCTGAGTTACTTTTTTGAGGCTGAATTATATGAGTTCTATGAACTAGCATATTTAGTCATACCTACTTGTCAGTCCTAGTGTGGCGCTGTGAGTTAATTTGCCAGGCTGCAAAGCTGTTGGAACTGTAAGGTCGGTGGTTTGAGCTCACCAGCTGCTCCTTGGAAACTCTATACAGAGTCACTATGGGTTGGAATCGACTTGAAGGCATTTAACAACAATAACAACTTGTCAGCAAAAGTTAAAACAGAGAACTTTTAAATTAAGTCATGCTTTGTCTTTAGTTATTACTCTGATCTCTTCGTCACCTGGTTTTTTATAGACAGAGACACTTGGAAAGTTTAAACCTTTTTTAACTCTTTGTTGTTGTTTTTTTTAAATATATTTTAATGAAATACTCAAAATGGTATATCTTATTCTCCATTCTTTAAGTTACCCCAAGAAAAGAAAAGAAACAAATGAAGAAAATATGCTGATAAATGTTTGAGCCCCACCCCCACCCCTAAAAACAGCCTTGGAAACCCTGTGCAGGGTCACTATGAGTCGGAACCGACTCCACGGTACTTAACAACAACAGCCCCTTAAAAAAAATGGTGTCTTTTCTACATAAGGTGCTGAAGTGCTGACTGCACAATTTGTTCAGACTACCAAATTGAATAGGAAAAACCAAGAAGCTCCTATTTCTAAAGATGTTCCAGTGGCAACGAAAGCTAAAAGGGCCAGGAGACGAGAGAAATCTCCAGTCAAAACTGTTCCAAAGACTAAGCCATCTGTGAAGAAATCGCCACAAAAACAGAGGGTAAATATAGTAAAAGGCAAACAGAATCCCAGAATCAGAAAGCATCCACAACATGGTAAGAAATATTCTTCCTGTAAATTTAAACACCACAGTACAATTCTAACAGAGATTGTAAGATAGTATATTGAAATAGCATAAAAACAGTTCAGAGTTAGCAATAATTCTTTCTATATTCTTTAATTCAGACATAGGAATAAGTAACTTTTTATTCCTATTATACATACATTAGGAAAGTGCAAATTTTCAAACCTTCACATAATCGATCCTGCTCTTTAGTTTGCAAAAAGCTTGAACGTGAATTGAAATGCCTAATAAAGCTTAGTAATGTGAGCAAACAACTGCCTGCTATAATTCCCTGTTTTCAGCTGCTATAGAGGTTCCCTCTTTAAAGTTCTTCTGTCACTCCTGACTTCATGTCTGTGAAACTGAACACACATCAGCTTTTCTTCCAGGTCTGATTTCTTTCTTAAGACTCACTCTGACCCTCCCTAGCCTTCTGTTTTTCACTTACTTTTCGGTTTGGGCAAACATTATAGGATTTAATTCTTATATTTTCTATCCATTTGATATCTTGGATTATCTTTCCAGTTAGTTAGGAAGCATTCCAAAGAATAGATACATAAATAATGACTGATGTGGTGCTGGATTAGCACTGGAATGCTAACCCAGGGTCGGTGATTCAAATCCACCAGCCACTCATCAACTCTATACAGGGAGGGTCAATATGAGTCAGAACCAACTTGACAGCACATAACAACAACATAATGACTTATATTCTCAGCTGTGTCTGTTGGAATTTTTTGTACTGAGTTGGCTCTCTGATATTTGTTGACTAATTAACTAATGGAGGAAGTGTACAATTAGATAATTTGCAGAAAAATGAGCCCAGAAAATGAAAGGTTTTCAAAAGCAGTGCTCAAAAATAGCATGATTTGTATTGTAAACGTCTGTACATATTATGCAGCCACATTCTGAATTATAATTTTAGGATTACTACCTTTTAAATCTCTTAGTTTTACCACCATTTCATAACTACCTATATTAATCTGTTTCATTTCTAATACTTGAAATATCAGAGTTTAGGAAAACAGATAGAATATAGCCAGTTTGAAAACTATGAATTTAAAATATTTTGAATTTTAATTTCATTATCAGAATGAAGTAATTTTTATATCTATCATATTACTGAAACTAATAATTTTCCTTTTAAAAGCTTTTACTATAGTGTTTTATTCGCTGAACTCGATATATTTTTAAATATAATTTGGCTGTGTCTTTTAAATAGAGATTGATTATTGGTGTTATATTTTCAGCTAGTTGAGAATTAAAAAATCAGCAGTTAAAAAATTTACTTGAAACTGTACATATTTTTAAACTGAACCAAGAATAATAATTTCTTTTGACTTAAGTACAGTATTTTTATATTACACTTGTGAAGAGAATTCTTTGATTCTTTTTAATTTGTTCCACCTAGTCAACTTAGGTTTGCTATTTTAAATGAAAACTAGGTAGTGGTTGATAAATTATACGCTCCGCCACACACATACACCCTTCTCATTCTATTTAGTAGCCTCATAGGCCAGAATTTCTTTTTCTCCTTAAATGCCTTAGTCATTGACTTCTGCAGACAGATTGTTCCTTTCCAACGTGTTACTATCAGTTATGAAAAGGAGCACAGCTGACTTTCCTGTTCATCCGCCTACCTTCCACAGGGACTCATTGCTGAGTACAGTTGTGAACTTGATTATCTTTCATAATAACAGCTTGTAGAAGGTGTAATTAATGTCTGAGAATGCCTGCGTGAGTCAATTGTAGAAGGTGTAATTAATGTCTGAGAATGCCTGCGTCAGTCAGTTGAGAATATAATCTTTTTTGTTAAAGGCATTTGGATAGGTTTGATTATCTTCGGAAGGAAGAATTATTAGTAGACATGATTTGCAATATTTGTGACTAGAAGGAAAATGTTTTAATTTCTGACAATGAAGCTATAAAAGGTTATGAAATTAACAGAATATTCTAAATGCTCATGGTTTTTATAATTTTTTTACTATTATCACATCTTTTAATTAAATATCAACATGGTTTGAAAATCATCTATAGTTCGATTTAGGTGATTTCTGTAAAAACCACTTGTTAAGGGAAATAATTTCTGTGAAAATATATTTACATACTATAATGTGTACTTAAAATTTCCTAGATTTTATAAATTCAATACATTATAAACTCCCTAAGGGCAGGACTGACAGTTCGGGTTGTTTTTTTTTTTTCAATTTCTTTTCTTTTTCTCTCTTTGTGTATTTCTTGAGTTTAAGCAATGTGTTTTATATACAATTCAATACATGGGTCTGAAAGGCAATTTCTTTTAAAATTAAAATGTTTTTGCTTGAGACCAAAGTATAAAAGAGCTAAGATCTTTAAGAAACCTAAGCCTGATGTTAAAATTTTTAATTTACAAGTTATAATAAGCAGGACGGTTTTCTTAATTGTTAATCTAATCATAAATTTCCAACTACGCATAGTAATATGGCAAAGAATTCTATAGAAATGAAGTAACTTTTTGTTTTCTTTTTATATTGAAGCCAAAGAACAAACTATCTCACAGCTTCAATCAGAACTTTTATTAGATGGTCAAGAAGATATTAACATAAATGAAGCCCAGCTAGAAAATACCACAGTGACTCAGAAAGATCTTCCTGAAAACTCTGTTATCAACTATGACTCCCAGGCCCTAAATATGTTAGCTGATCTAGCTTTAAGCTCTGCAACCTCTTCCACACCATCATCTGAATCTATGAACCTTCCCTGTTCTTCTGAATTACCAAAAAATGATGTTTCGTTATCTAAAGAAAATTCTTTGCGAGGTACAAGTGACCATGAGTATCACAGAGGAATTAAATGTCAAAAAAGTGGATCACTACCTAAGCCATCCACTGATAAATATAATTCAGTATCAGAGTTAACTGTTAGCCAAGACGAAGAGAGCTTGGTTCCTTGTAGCCAAGCCCCTGTGAAAGCCCAATCAAGACTTCCTGAGGAAACACTAGAAACTTCAGACTCAAACCAAAACTCTTGTGTTGTTATAGAGCATTCATATGCCCTACTCCTTGCAGAACATTCAAAAAAACAACTACAGCAAAGGGGAATACAAGGTCCTACCTTTGCCAAGAATGGAAGTAAAGGCCCTGAAGCAGGAACCCCAGTGGGAAAAGTAATGCCATTTCGGCATCAGCAGAACACCTCCCCTCTTCAGAAGGTCTCTGATCCATTTGTAAAGCACAAGAACAGATTGATGTCCTCAAACCTAAAAGACTTTCACTGCTCTCATACTGTGTTTAACTGTGATGGCTCCTTTAAGGTCACTTTCAAATGTGAATCGGAATATGTATTCAGCTTAGACAGCAAGTATACTAACAACCCATTAGAGAAAACTGTAATAAGAGCTTTACATGGGTAAGTATGATTGAAACACTGCAATATGGGTACTTTGTTGCGGTAAATGTAGTGAGAAGGGCTGTTTGTGCTAAATGGGCAAGGCAAGTGTTGTGTATGATATCAGGCAAATGTGTTTGCTGACCATTAAAAATAAGGTGTTGGTTTTGTCATTGTCAGTGGCCACATGGAGATAATTTTAAATCTTGTGTTAAGATGGCTTTCTGCTTTGAGATACTCCTTTATAAGCATTGGTGATAATTGCATTACGATATTTAGATGCGCTTTTAATATAAAATAGAGATACAGAAGTTTCAGAAGAAACACTTAAAAGAGTTAACTTCTAATTGGTTAAGTTGGTCAGATTGATCTGAATGAGTATTTTCCAATGGAATGTTCTAGAAATTGTAAAAAAAAAAAAAAAAAGGAATGAAGGCAATAATAAAAGAGTAGTGATTTGGATTTAGAGTTTAGGTGAAACTACATTTGAATCTATGCTTTAATCAGATTTTGTAACTTGGCTACAATGCTATTCTCAAATTTTACTGTGTATAGACTTACCTCAAGCTCTCATTGAACTGCAGGCTCTAACTCAGTCTGTTTGTGGTGGGCCAGAGAGAGTCTATATAGCTAACAAATTTCCAGGTAATACTAATGGAGGATGAGTCTGTAGACAACACTTGAGTGGATTTAGTAACGGCTAAATTATGAAGTTGTTATGTATATTAGGGTTTTACACTGTAACTGGTTATTAATAAATGGTGAACATTATTCTTAGCAATGGAGTCCCTGGGTGGTATAAACCATTAAGCATTCAGTTACTTAAGTACTCAAGTCAAAAGGTTAGCAAGCAGTTCACATCTACGCAGAGGTCGGTGTGAGTCAGAAACAATTCAACAACAACAAAAACAACTCTTGGCATTCACTTATCAGTGAAGTACTTGACATGACTTAATTGATTCTATATATATCTGACTTCTTTTCTTGGTCATGCTTACTTATACTCTGTTTATATATACTCCTAAGTGTCTTCTTCTTATTTTGCAACCTATTTAACTGTATTCTAGCTTTGTAGCCTCTCTGACTCATCCTCATCCAACTACCCTGCTATCCTTTTGCATGTTACATACCCAGAAATGTTTTATATTTCCCCATAGGGTTTCAAGTTATTTTCCAGAACTGTAATCTGGAAATAGTAGTATATTGTTGTTGTTAAGCGCTGTCGAGTCAGTTCTGACTCATAGTGACCCTGTATAGGGTTTCCAAGGAGCAACTGGTGTGTTTGAACTGCCGACCTTGTGGTTAGCAATCCGGCACTTAGCCTATAGTGCCACCACACCAGAGTCCGTGCAAAGGTATTTTAATCTTCAAATTTGCCCAATTGTTAGAAGAGAGACACAAAAATAAAAGGAAATGAGAGCCAGCCAGAATTAGAAAAGACAAGGAAATGTATTTGGATAGTTGCTAAAACTAGTATTTACATAATAGGTATATTATACTTGAAGTTGGGAGACCCGTGCTCTGGTTATAAATTGTTCAACCACTCATGGTAGAACAATAAATGTTTTGATTCTCAAATCTTTTCTCTGTAAAATGAATGAATTAGATTGATTTTAATATTTTTTTACTGTTCTGTCATTCTATGAGCATATCCTTATTTCAGAGAGAAAATAAGTAGAAAAAAATATAGCTAGTTCTAGTACATTTTTTTAATTGACTGCATATTTATTTATTTTTCATGTTGGTTCGGATTTTTAAAACAAAGAACTAAGTTAACATACTAGTATCTTATGATACCAAGATGATGCATTAAAATAACTTTTCAGTGATTTTTCTGTTATTTTTCTTAAATCTCAGGCCTTGGAATACTGATTTGCCGGATAATGTGGAAGAAGTGAAGCTTTTACTTCATATGTGGGTAGCTCTGTTTTATAGCAATCAGAGCAAAGTTATACGATCATCCCGAAAGGTGGTAGAACACAGCAACCCAGCAAAATTTGTATCTATAAATAGTACGATAGATTCTTTTGAATTCAGTGAAATTGATGACTCCTTCAATGTGGAAAGATGTTCTACAGACCCTCTATTGGAGACTACAGAAAGTTCCAAGGGTCAAGTTACCGAAACGTCCTTCCCTGACAGTAACGCATTGCTTCCGTTTATTAAACCACCACCTGTGAGAGGCTTAGAACTTTGTGTACAGAATGAGCAGAAAGAACTTTTTGTAAGAGAAGATCATCAAGATAAATCAGGAATTCATAATTTCATGTATCCTTGCCATAATGAGGTAAGTAAGGCTGGTATTTTTAAAGACATACTTTTGTGGCCGTAGAGGATAAACACTGGATTTTGAACCACAAGGTTGACAGTTTGAGCACGCCAGCCACTTCATGGAAAAAAGAAGAGGCTTTCTGCTCCCACAAAGATTTTCAGCTACAGAAACCATATATAGGGTTGCTATTAGTTAGACTCAATGGGACAGCAGTTAACAATAACATGTAAAATCACATTCAAAATCAGGTAGTGGCTTACTTTAAGAAGTGAATTCTCCAGCTATGTAAAGAATTAAAATGCCAAAAACCTAATTTTCATAAAGTGTCACTGGTGGGCTGGATCTAGAGTTTATTGACCATTCCTAATTGAAGAAACAGGACTGGGAAGAAAAATCACAGGGTTCAGATGATCTGAGTGTCAACCATAATTTTGTCGCTTATTAATTATTGGATCAAGTTACTGATTTTCTCTGATTTTATTTTCTTAATTTGTAAAAGAAATAACAACTGTCTTACCCTAGCTAGATCAAATGTGGTAATAATAAATATCATAGATGCTTTGCTAAACTTTACAATAAACTAAAACTGATTTTATTAAACATTTTTTGAGTGAAATAATTGAAACAGTAAATAAAATTTTAGACCTATGAAAGAAGAATCATTGCAGATAACTATTTGTAAATAGGGGAAATAGATGTTCTGTTCCCTTGTTCTCAATTGATGTTCTACTGTGCCAGGTAACTCAGATTTTAACTGGGGCAAACCTAAAACTTGTATAGACATTCTTAGGAAATAGATTGAAAAATACATTTTTTTTAAAAAAGGTTTCAATCTTTCATGCACTTGAGCAGCAGCTACCAATATCTGCCTTAACACTGAATAGACAGTGCTTCTGTACCTAGGGTTCCTGGGTATTTGTAGGTTCATGTGTGAGCTTCAGACAGTCTGTGATTATCTTCAGGTGATCAGGATCATTATGAAAACTAACATTTATCCAAAGCCCTTTTCATCCATTAATTATCACAGTGACCCTAAGACTAAAGTAATATAGCTAATAAAAGCTAGTCAATTGTGAAGCCAGGATTCAAATGTAGACCACTTAGATGTTTCTGAACATTAAGGCTGTATATGTGTGTTTGTATATTTGTGTCTATTATGTATATGCTTTTAAAAAATATATGGGGACCATAAATTTCATATGATAAACAAAATCCAGTTAAGAATCACTACTTTAGAATAAGAAAATATTTATAGCTTACACTGGAAGATTTCAATTACTATCTATATATCAAGTTAAATAAAAAATATTGCTACTAGGGTTCCAGTTTATACATGCAGGATTTTTTCCAAACAAAATGTGTTTAAATATGTCTCTGTGCTCTGTGTCTGGCTGTCAACAAGCTCTCTCAGTATACACTCATATTGTCTTAAGTTTGGTTGTTGTTGTTGTTAAGGCCGTCAAGTCAGTTCCGACCCATAGCGACCCTTTACAGGGTTTCCAAGGGTGTAAATCTTTACGGGAGTAGAAAGCCTCATCTTTCTCCCATGGAGTAGCTGGTAGTTTCGAACCGCTGACCTTAAGGTTGGCAGCCCGATTCTTAAACACTGCTTTACCAGAGTTTGGTTAGGGTGCTGTCAAGTAGATCCAGTCAGAAGAGTCACTTCCAAGGGGATCTGCCGGGCTGAAGACAGAGGTCAGCTCAGAAGGTTATGGCAACCTTTGGGCAGTTATTCCAGAGGGGTAATTTTGATAGATTTACTCAAAAGACACAGGGTGACTACGGGAGTTTATACAAAGATATTTGAAGAAATTTGAAAACTGTATTGGTGAGAAAAGGGCCAGAAGAATGTACCACCACGAAAATGTATCTGAATTTTGTTGGGAAACCTTGCCCCATTCACTCCACAGCCCTGTACAATCAAAGTTTTGGAGTTGCCATCTGTGTATATTTTTTAAGAACAAAGTTATTATTTCAATGGTATATTAAGCCTACCTCAAAAGAAGATTTACTTGATCTCTCCCATGTGAGATTCTTAACAGATTAGAAAAAGAAAAAGAAACATTATCACAGTTGGTCCTTGTCTTTTCTGTACTTCATATGTGTATTCATTGTAATAAGTTTAAAAATCTATTTCTGATTGTTTTGTCATTTCAGGTTCTTGAAGAAAAAGCTGGACAAGAAACACCAGATAAAATAGAACCTTCTAATCAGTCTTCTAATATTGAAAGTACCCAAACTAACAGGCCTTCTATTCCTGATGAAGATAAAACCTTTCAACCACCTGATAGCACGAGAATGACTTCTCATAATGATACTGCCACACAAATCACATTCACCAAGACTTTCGATGGGACCAACAATCCGTCAATAACTTGTCAGAATTCTTTGTATAGCACTCTTGAAAGCAAAGTGGATATTTTTCATGCAGCAATGCAATCGAAAACAGAGGCTGTCCAGGGCCTCATCCATCATAACAGTCCCACAAACAAAGACTATCAGCCTTCACTGGAAAGGAAAGATGATAATATGGGGTATGTAATGATTAATCTGGAACCAGTTACTCTCACATTTGAAAACAATTCCTATGTACCGATACAAACAGAAGTTGTAAATAGAGCTGATAAACCTACAACCTTTAATATGGAATTGATTAAGCAAGTATCACCTGGCACTACTCTTACACATCCTGTGTCCACATTTGAAAAAGCACAAACACAATGTCTTAAGGACATTCCATCTCTAGCAGTTTCAGAACAAAAAGGTAATAAGTACCTTTGTGCCTCCTCAGTAAGTAGAGAAACACTTGCTAAAGAAATGTGTTCGGTACAAAATGAGAGTCCTTTCCCAGTGTCATCGTCATCATCTGATAATTCAGTGGTAATGGAGGCAGTATCATTAGTTAAAAGTTCTAGCTATTCACTACCCAATGAAGAAATGAGAATTTCTGAAGACCTTTTTCTGCAAACTCCACGTCTCACCAACATACCTTCTGAAGAGATAGAGCCAATGCAGTTTGCAGTCTCATCATCAGCCTCTACCATCTCAGGAAGAAATGACCCATTTCACTGCATTTCATTAAGAAATAGTGTGTCAGATGATTCTTTAGAAATAAGGAACGATGACAAGAGTTGTCTAAACAGTGAAAATAAAAATTTTGAATCATTTAATTCAGCATTTACCAAACAAACTAACCTAACTATGAATAAAGAGGAGATCAGCCTACAGTTATCTGAGGAAGATTCTGACATTCACCTAACTCTAACAATATCACCACCTTCAAGTCCCAGAGAACAAATTCTTGCTAACGAAATAGAGCAACTTCAAGAGGCCCCATTATCAAGTGTAGAAGAAGTTCAGGATAGAGCTGAAGAAATCATTGATCCAGGAGAGGTAACTCTCAGAGAAAACAGAGAAGTGAATTCTGCTGATTATACATCAGTGTCAGAGGAGCCATTAGAAGATAAGGAGAGAAAAGATGATGATTTTCAACCAGTTACTATAGTACTTTCTAAAGACAATTCTTCCCTTGAGATTTCAGAGGACATTGTTACCTCAGACTTTCCTTTTAACTCCTTAATTGAAGAAGTATCACCGCCTTCTAGTCCAGACCCCCTAATGCCATCTAAGGAAACACGACCATCTCAAGAGGTCTCTCCATGTAGTTTAAAACTTCATGATATACAATATGAGAAAAGTAGCAAATCCCCCCAGATTGAGTCAGTAGATGTAGCCATAATAGAAAAAGAAAATTGTTTTGTTGGTTCTACCCATGCAGTGGGGCAAGATAACTTAACTCGGATGCAACAGATGCAGCATTATGCTGAAATGCCTCTAATGTTAAATGGTCATCCAAAAGGAAATGATAGACATTTAACCCTTCCTGATAAAGTAACTGAAGAAATTGTCCAAAGTGAGCATGAGGAGGTTTCATCTTTCCCAGAAAAGGTGCAGTGCTGTGATTCAGAATTAAACCAGCCTGCCTCAGGTGCCAAATGTGAAGATGACATTATGCCATCTCTTGAAAAACGGGTTAAGTCAGGAAGCCCATTACAGTCCGTTAGTACAGAGAATGGAAATTTGGACTTAGAACATCTTGTCTTGGAGACCAATGACCCTCTATTTAGTTCTAAAAAGATTACAGAAAATAAGTCTTTGGCTGCCATGTTCCTTTCTACAGCTGCTTCAAGTGGTATGGTGAGTGTGTCCTTAGAACAGACGACTAGCCCAGAAAGTACTCAGAAAAATCTCTTTAGCAGTGATTTGAAAACAGATGAAGGCAGTTACTTTCAGGTCAAGTCCTTGAACTGTGACCCAGTTGATGGTGCCGGTATTACACAGGAATATACACACTTAGAGGTCCCAAAACTTGATTCTGCCTCAGATAGTGCCACATTAACCCACTGTACAAGACTAATAAATATAGACACCGATTTTCAAACACAAGAAATACCAGTAGTCAAAATAGCCAATTTGCTTATGAATGGAGAAACTAAAGCTGAGTTACATAAGGAAACCACAGATCTAGGAGGTATTGGCCTTCAGTCTACCACGACGTGTTCTCCAAAAGGTGAACAAGCAGTTGACATGCTGCAAAAGACAGCAGACATCAGTGAAAATATCAATAAAGAACTATCTGTTTCCTTTGTTCCAAAATCTTTCGACTCTCTTGTTTGTGGAGTCTCTAAAGAGCATATGGAAAATAAGAACATTAGTGAAAGACTTGGGACTAAGAATGGTTCTGAAACCCTGCATAGAGACATGGATGTCAGTGTGAATTCTGACATACATTATGAACCACTTTCTGGAGAATCTGATCAAGACGCTTTCAGTGATTGTAGAAATCCCAAATTAGACATGGAGGATTCTTGTACCTTCAGAGCTAGTCACACTGGAAAAAGAGAAGATGCTACTAAAAATGATTATGATACTTTCATGAGTATAAACAATAGTGGTAATGAAGATAGGGGCTACTCTTACAAAACGCCAAGGTTGGAGACAAGCCTTCCTTCCAGAAACTGGCCCAGTGGATTCAAGAAAGAAGATAAGTGTGTGCCATATTATATCCAAATAAGAGATCTCCATGGTTTTCCCAGGACTTATGCTAACTTTACTGTAACTAAAGAGCTCAAAGATACCACAAGAACTCTGCATAGCTTGAGGAGGCACCCATATGTCACTGCAAAATGTGGCTTGATCAGCTCCTGGACAAGTACTTGGCAGATAGCAGATGACCTCACTCAGAATACTTTAGATCTGGAATACCTGCGATTTGCACATAAAGTAAAGAAACTTGTAAAGAATGGAAAGTCTCAACATTCTACCTCTGCCACCAGTGCCTTTCCTGCTCAAATAGCTGTTCGAGCATTCCCTTTGACTAAAATATCTGAGTCCCCAGTGCTGCATTGTGCATCCAGGAGCAAAAGCCCCCTTATGGTAACAGTTGTGCATTCAGACCCTAAACAGAGTCAGCACATGAGAAACTATACATCTGGCAACTTAGACAATGCTTCCTCTTTTTGGAAGGAAGGATGCAGTCACAGTAGACCTCATTTTCTCAATGCTGAAGGAAATCAGACTGCCTCATTCCACCTCAACAAACTGAAATATAACAGTACTTTGAAAGAATCTCGGAATGATGTTTCACTTATTCTTAATGAGTATAGTGAATTCAACAAGGTGATGCTGAGCAGCAACGAAAATAAAGATCTAAACATGGCTTCTGGAGTGGTCACATCTCATGACATGTATTCGTTTTTCCCAAGAATGTCAGCCTCCTATGAAGACGTGGTTACAGACTTTTGTACCAGTTTACATGTCAAACTAAAAAGTGTTATGAAAGAGGCTTGTAAAAACACCTTCCTATTCTGCCTTATTGAAACAGAGGACAAGTCATTCTTTTTAACAACAAAGGTAAAGTGCAGATTTTTCTTATAGTTCATAATATTTTGGTTGACTTCTAATTTTAGTGTATTTTAAAAGTAATACATTCTGCATTCTTGGCTTCAAAAAGAAATCATGGAGAAATGAATTTCACAGCTAAGGCTTTATCTGCATTGTAAACGTTATTCTCCAAGGATCTGCCATTTATAGTATATTTAAAGATTTACATTATGTTCCAGAATTAGGCTTGAAACGAATTTTGTCCATGTGGTGATTAGTTTTCTCCAAAAGTTACTGATATCGACATACCCAGATTCTCATTTATAAACAAGTAACTTCCAAAGCTAGAAGCCATATATATATACAAACACACACGAGCACACACACAATAAATTGTCTATGCTGTCTTAGTGTGGATAGTTAAGAGGGGCCCCTTTTTGTTTGGGTTGAATTTTTTAAAATTAACTATGAGTATAACTGATAGTCTGGTGAGGTGAGAACCGGACCTTAAATTGAAATGCTATAGCCATACTGAAATTCTGAGTTGGGAGGAGCCAGAATCTGACTGATTCATCAGTGGTTTCCTCATTGTATCCTTTCTGAATTTATGCTCTCATCTATTGGGAATAGACTTGCTTCATAGTAATATTTTTAAGTGGCTATTATTTACAACAGAAAATCACTAATTTTGTGCAAAGGCAAAACTAATCTTCCAGTGGTCAAGTAGGTACATTATAAAATAAACGAGAGTAAAGTACTCTGAAGATTGAAATGTTTATAAAAGGTCAGAAAGAGATCCCTGATGAAAGTTATTCTGTCCTGGAAAGTCACGAAGCATTAATGAACTGTGGGTTGGTAGGTAAATAACTTTGTAAGATAGGAAGGATCTGTAATGTTCTTTATTACTGTTAAAATTCTAAGTGCATGGACAAAATAGCCTGGTACTCCAAAGGATTTTAATAAATTTTTAAATGTATTTATTTAAATTGTTTATTAATAAGTAAGGGCTAAGGAGCTCTGGTAGCATAGTGGTTACGAATCACGCTGCTAACCTCAGTGTCATCAGTTTGAAACTACCAACTGTTCTGCGGGAGAAAGATGAGGCTTTCTGCTCCCGTAAAGATTTACAGCCTCGGAAGCCCTATACAGGATCGCTATGGGTCGGAAATGACTCCATGGCACATAACGACAACAACAATGATTTGATGTTTAGATACTTGTAGTAAGTTCAGTGTAAAAAGTAATCTTGCCTGTAATCATTTGCTTGAAAATTGTGTTATACATTTATAATCCTGAATTAAAATAGTCAACATTTGAGTAGTTTTGAAACCCAACGGAAACTGATCAGACTAACACTCTATAAAGGAAAACAATAGATGATGATCAGACACAGTGTTTTTGGCATAATAAGGAAACAGGACATCAGGTGTGCAAGGGAACCCTCCAGCCGCCTCAAGTCAGAAAACAATGTTAAACTCACAAGGGAAGATTGGGTTAAGATTGAATTACTGTAAATATACCTACAAACTTGTTATGGAGCTAGTCAATTTAATATGATAGCAAACTGCCTCTCTATAGTGCTTTATAATCATTTACTTTCTGTGGAATAGATTTAAACTATATCACTTAAGCTCAAGTGACTATGAAATCAGTCCCTATTAATGAGACTCAAAGAAATGCAAAGTACTAGAAATGTTTTGACTAGAGGGCGTTTTTAGAGTAAATATCTGACATCCAAAGGTAATTCCTTTGAAGAAAGGGAGACTTAAGAAAAAAATTTTTTTTTCTAATTAGTCTTTTGATACTTCATAAACATAAAAGTGCTTTACCTCTGAAATAAACTTCTAATAGTAACTGTGAATGAATCCAAAGAGTTTGTTTTATATATAAAAAGAGCTTATTTGGTAGTAATGGAGGTGGTTATGTGCCGTGGAGTCGGTTCCGACTCATACCAACCCTACACAGGGTTTCCGAGGCTGTAAATCTTTACGAGAGCAGAAAGCCTCATCTTTCTCCAGCAGAACAGCTGGTAGTTTCAAACTGCTGACCTTGCAGTGTACAGACCGATTCGTAACCACTATGCTAAAAGAGCTCCTTATTTAGTAAGATTGCCATATATGTTGCCTTGATAGGATGTGATTTAGTAAATAAGATAAATTGTGCTTTTTCATGGTTATTTAATAAAATATAAAAGTTCCAGCCAAATACTCTGCTTTTTAGTAACGGCTACTTGTTATCTTTCAGAATATTCTGAGGAAAGGAGGTCATATAGAAACAGACCCTCAGCATTTCTTTCAAGGTTTTCACAGAGAAAATGACACACTGTTAGTCATCATCAGAAACGAGGATATATCATTACATTTGCATCGAGTAAGTTTGAAGATAACTTTCGTAAATGAATTCCAGTTATTTTATGTTATCCTGCAATTATCAGACTCTTGACTACCTTTCATTTAGGGAAGAATTAAAACACATTACCATTGAATCTTTAAAGAAAATAATGGGATCAAGATAATTATTGTGTTGTAATATTACAAAGATATTCATAGGCTAAATTATGTTTCAGATCTTTGTAATACTTCCTCTTCAAGTTGGATTTCTTACTGATAAGACATTGAGAGATGCAGTTACAGATCTCAAATGTAAAAATGTACCAGTATCTTATCTCGTTTCATAGTTTTCCCTTCATTGATAGGTAAATTTTCCTAAATCCCTGAAACGCATGTGTTGTGAAATTTCTGGAAATCTCTAACCAGAATATAGACAGCATTATCAGTATATTTTTATTGTGCTCCTTAAGTATATTTTTTGGTGTTGCTGAGTGTCGTTGTGGTGGTTCCAACTCATAGCAGCCCTATGTTCCGAGGCTTTACAACTTTGAGGGAGCAGAAAGCCTTATCTTTCTGCTGAAGAACAACTGGTGGGCTTAAATCATGGGCCTTGTGAAAATTCGTTACAGGGGCATTATGAGTTGGAACCAACTCGATGGCACTTAACACCACCACCAGTACTCAGATAATACTCCTTCATCATTGCATTACTTTTATTTTCATCTTTTGTGAGAACTTTAGAGACCTCTTTTAAATTAATTAATTTTGTAGGCATTTATGATGAATTGAGTAAATACAAGGGGGCTTCCAAAAGTTCATGGAAAATTGTCCACAAACTTTTTTGGAGTCCTAGCCAATATTCCTTATATGTAGCGAAGTTTGTACTCAGTAGGTGAGGAGGTATTTTCAGCTGTTCTTCTTGAACCTTGAAACCCTTAGGAACAAAAGTAACAGAAGGAAAGTGGTTTTGAATGTTTTATGTTGAACAGATTCCTTCTTTGCTGAAGCTGAAGCGTTTCCCCAACGTCGTCTTTGCTGGAGTAGACGGTCCTGAAGATATTACTAACCACACCTACCAAGAAGTGTTTCACACAGGAGGCTTTGTCGTATCAGATGACAAGATACTAGAAACTGTAACAATAGGTTGGTCCATTACTTTTCTTTCTTTTAAATCTAATCACCCAACTATTTAATCAGAAAGATTATATTAAATAATCAACTCTAATAACTGCCCATACTCCTAACCACTTTTGTTTTAACTAGATAGCTTCACTACTAAAGCTGCTTCTCTTTTGAAGTACCCTTCCTCTTAGTATGCTTGAACAATTCCTCCATATGTGAGATTTTTTTATTTCTGGCTCTTTGATTCTTGAGTTCAATTCAACTGCATATTAGTTTTGTTTTAGAATCAGCCCTTTCTTCTCCAGTTATACTCCTGTCACGCCTACTGTCCATCTCACAGCAGTCTAAAAATGATAACAAAAGTCTTTATTATCTGCTTGAACATTGATTGGCAACTTAAGTAATTTATAAAGGACTATTACAGCAGTCAGCGGTTCGAAACTACCAGCTGCTCCGTGGGAGAAAGATGAGGCTTTCTACTCCCGTAAAGATTTACACCCTGGGAAACCCTGTACCGGGTCGCTATGGGTCGGAACCGACTCGATGGCACTTAACAACAACAACAACAACATTACAGCACAAGGCAGATACTTCTATGTATAATCAACACCTGCCTTAGCTTTGTTATCATATTTGAACGAAATGAGGATACTGCTTCTTGATTACAAGATAGGAGGGTTAATTCTATGTGGAAACTGGAATTAAAATGTATCTAAAGGTCTATATTTGGAAACTTGTTGTTAATTGCTGTGTAGTCAGTTCCGACTTACAGCGACCCTGTATAGGATTTCTGAGGAGCACTTGGTAAGCTTGAACCACGGACCTTGCAGTTCGAATCAAGACTGCAGCCCAGCACGTTAATCTGCAGCACCACTGCAGCACTCCTGTTTGGAAACTTTAGACCTGTGTTTTTTACATTGCGGTGGGATCTATTTTTGTTGCATCCACATGATTTATACCCATTCAGAGCTCTAATTGCTGGTAATTGTAGTACTCTTATTTCCTTATGGTTCTTGTCCAGTATAGTATGAGTAGCTAGGACTGAGATAAGGAATCAGAGTCACTAATCTTTGAACTGCACTGTGAAAGTTGTACAGTGAATAAGCATAGAAGAATTGATGCATTTGAGTTATGATGTTGGAGGAGAATATTAAAAATACCATAGCCTGCCGGAAGAACAAACAAATCTGTGTTGGAAGAAGTATAGCCAGAGTGCTCCTTAGAAGCCAGGATGGCCAGACTTTGTCTGTCATACTTCAGACATGTTATTAAGAGGGACTAGAACCTGAAGAAAGGACATTGTGCTTGGTAAAGTGGAGGGTCAGTGAAAAAGAGGAAGACACCCAACGAGATGGATTGACAAAATGGAAGCAGCATTGTACTGAAGCATAGCAAAGATTGTGAGATTGGCTCAGGACTGGGCAGTGTTTTGTTGTTTTAAGGTCGCTATGAGTTGTTAGTGACTTGACGGCACTTAACGATAGTAACATGCACTTATAATGGCAGCACAGTGGCTCCATTACCATAAACACTGAACAGCAAACTACAAGGTCTGTAGTTCAAGTCTGTGGAAGAAAGATGAGGATTTCTTCTCCTGCAAAGATTTAGAAAGTCTTGGAAACCCTATGAAGGGTGGCTGTGAGTCAAAACCCACATATGGGCACTACCATCAAAAATGCATTTATAACAGTGCTAATGGTGTACATTCAAACATGGTGTCTTGTTGTTGTTTTTTTTATAAGTAATAATTACTGGGCTGTACATGAACCAGAAACAACCTAAAATACTTTTCTCTTGCCAAACCTACTTTATTCTCTAGTTCAATTGCAGGAAATTGCCAGAATCCTGGTTAAACTAAATGGAAATGGAAAGTGGAGGTGGTTGCTTCACTATAGAGAAAGTAAAAAGCTGAAAGAAAATGCAAGGTAAGACCTTCATGTAAGGTAAAGTGTTTACTTGTGTATGACTTCTTCCCTTCCCTTCGTTTGCCATTCCCTTGTATTGAGGGAGGATAAAAAGAAATAGCATGTGAGTCACCCTGCAGTGTTGAATATGCTCTAAACTACTGTTACTCAGCAACTAGTATTGATCTGCAACAAGGTAAGCTTGTGCTGGACTGTATCTCTAAGCCAAATATGTAGGTTTGGTGACTATATTTTGCATCTCTTTTGATTTTATAATAGGGCTTTCAATAAAGGGAACTATGTGCTTGTCATAATAAGTAGTTCGTAAGTACATGCTTTGAGAAGCACTTTTCTAGACTACTAGAAGTAAAAACATCAGGCATAGGAGTTTCTATCCAAATCCCCATATAGTTAGATTCAGGCTTTACCATAATGATGCTTTTTCAGATATTCATTCATACATTAACTTGCTAGAATTATAACTTAGGCTAGGCTCTATCAATAACTCAATTTACTCTTAAACTCTTCTTACATACGTCATGTCAGTTCGGACTCATAGTGTCCCTACGTACAACAGAAAGTAACACTGCCCAGTACAGGTCTCACGGGCGTTGGTCTCTTTGGGCCTGTTGTTACAGCTACTGTGTCAATCCACTTCATTGAAGTTCTTCCTCTTTTTCGCTGGCCCTCTACCAAGTATGATATACTTTTCCATGGACTGATCCTTCCTGGTAACATGTCCAAAGTGACACAAGTCTCACCTTTCTCACTTGTAAGAAATATTCTGGCTGTCCTTCTAAGACAGATTTGTTTCTTCTTTTAGCAGTGCATGATATATTCAGTATTCTTCACCCAACATCATCATTCAAAGGCATCAATTTTTCCTTATTCTTTGTTCAGTCTTCCCATGCATACATTGTTGTTTTTTTAAGTGCCATCTAGTTGGTTCCATCTCATAGCAGTCCTGTATAGGGTTTCTGAGGAGCAGTTGATGGGTTTGAACTGTTAACATTGTGGTTAGCAGTCCAGTGTGCTTGTCCTAAAGCACCACACCAGGACTCACTCATGCTTATGAGGTGAATGAAAATATCATAGTTTGAGTCAGGTGCACACTCTCAAGAGGTCTTTTGAAACAGGTTTGCCCAGTGCAATCTGTTGTTTGATTTCTGTGGATGTTGATTGTGGATCCAAGTACTGATCCTTGACAACGTCAATCTTTTCTCCATTATGATGATATTTATTGGTCCAGTTGTGAAGATTTTTGTTTTCTTTATGTTGAGGTGTAATCCATACTGATGGCTATAGTCTTTGATATCTTTATCAGTGCAATAATCATTTCTTTTAGAAATATCAGCACAACGCTTGTCCATGTGAGGTATAGGTTAAAGACATTCCAAATGTCTGACTTACTTAAAGTACTGTGTTGTTGTTGTAGTTAAGTGCCATTAAATCAGCTCTGACTCATAGAGAATCCTGTATAGAATTTCTGAGTGGGTTTGAACCACTGACCTTGCAGTTAACAGTCCAGTGCTGGTTCTGCTTTCCATAATTCCTATTATCAACCACTACTGGTCTGGCGCTATAAGATAAAACAAGGTCGGTGGTTCAAACTCACTAGCCACTATATAGGTTCACTGTGAGTCGGCACATAACAACAACTTCTCCCTCGTTATTCTTTCCCATATCCTAGGGTTCCACAATTTGCTACAGCATCTCATAGAACTCAAAAGTCATCAAAGAATGACTCACATGGTTGCAGAGTCTGGCAAGTCCCAAATCTGCAATTCAGACATTAGTCTGGAGGATTGTTATTCACACAGAAGGGCTGTTGACTGATAAGGTTGTTGTTAAGTGCCCTTGAGTTGGTTCCTACCCATAGGGACCCTGTATAGGGTTTCTGAGGAGTGGCTGGTGAGCTTGAACCACTGACCTTGTGGTTCAAACTGACTTTGCAGTCCAGCGCATTAACCCACAGTGCCACACCAGGACTCCGATAATGTTGCAGAAGCTGGCAAATAAAGTCAGGTTGTTGGCATTAAGTCCCAAGAACTGAAGGTCAAATGGAGGCAAGCTTGATTAGTCACCAAGATGGCTCATTTTATAGCCATGCTGGAGTTTCAGATTTTAGAATCATAGTTAACTCTGTTAACATCCAAAGCTAAATCATGCCATCCTATCAGCAGTTTGCCCCAACTTTGTCACCCAGACCATTCAGGAAAAGAGTTGTTTGGTAGGAGTTATGAAGACTAAGGCTAGAAGAGACATTAAATATGCAGGATAAGCAATGGACTACAAGGTCAGGTGGAACTGCTCCTTGGAAACCCTGTACAGGGTCAATGTAAGTCAGCACTTTTAACAACATCACACCACAGTCAACAAGTGCTTCAAGTCCTCTTCTCTTTCAGCAAGGTTGTGTCATCTGCATAACACAGATGGTTAAATGAGTCTTCTTCCTAACCTGATGCCGCATTGTTCTTCATAGAGTTCAGCTTTTTGGATGATTATCTCAGCATACAGATTGAATAAGTATGGTGGAAGGAAGGATACAACCCTTTCTTGATTTGAAATAACACAGTATCCCTGGGTCTATTCTGACTGCCTCTTGGTGTGTGTACTTGTTCTTCATGGGCACAATTAAGTCTTCTGCAGTTCTAGTTCTTTGCAATCTTATCCATAGTTTGTTATGCTATATACAGTTGTATGCCTTTGCATTGTAAAGCATGAGTAAACCTTTTTGTGGTATTCTTTGCTGTAAGCCAGCTTTCTTCTAATGTCAGCAATAATATCTCTTGGTCATGTCTTTTTCTGAATCCAGCTTAAATTTCTGCTACTGGTCTAAGTACTGTTGCAACCATTTTTGACTGATCTTCTGCAGAGTTTCACTTATATGTGATAGTAATGATATTATTAATAATTCCCCCATTCTTTTGAATTACCTTTTTTTGTAATGGACACAAATATGGAATTCTTCCAGTTGGTGGGCCAGATAGGTAGCTGTCTTCCAAATTTCTTAGTATAGACTAGTGAGAGCTTCCAGCATTACATCAGTGCACTGAAACATTTCAATGGGTATGACGTCAATTTCTGGAGCCTCGTTTTTCGCCAATGCCTACAGTGCAGCCTGGACGCCTTTCTTCAATATCAGTGACTCTTGATCATATAATGACTCCTGAAGTGTTTGACCATCAACCAGTTCTTTTTTGTATAGTGACTGCAGTCCTTCCACATTCTGTTGGTGCTTCTTGTGTCATTCAGTATTTTGCTTTCAGTATTGCCCCCTAAGGCTTGAATTTTTTTCTTCATGCTCTTTTAACTCAAGAAATGCCACGTATATTCTTCCCTTGTGGTTTTCTAAGTCCAGTTCTTTGTTCATTTTATTATAATACTTGACTTTGTCTCCTTGAGCTTCCCTTTAAAATTTTCTGTTCAGACCTTTTACTTCATAGTTTCTTCCAGTTGCTGTAGCTTCTCTACATTCAAGAGCAAGTCTGAGAGTCTCTCCTAACTCTCCATTTTGGTCTTTTCTTTCTTTCCTGTCTTTTTAATGACGTTTTGCTTTCTTCATATATAATGTCCTTAACGTCGTTCCACTACTCATCTGGTTTTCAGTCATTAGTCTTCAGTGCGTCAAATCTATTCTTAAAATGGTTTCCAAGTTCAAGTGGGATTATATAGTTTAGTTTTTATAGAATTTAAGGTTTTACAATCACAATTCTGTTAACATCCACAGCTTAATCATGTCATCCTATCTGCTCAGCTTGAACTTGCATTTGAGCAATTGGTGGTCTGTTCTGCAGAAAAGGCCCTTAACTTTTTTGTGACGGATAAGATACTGAGTTTCTCCTTCATCTCTTTTCACAAATGTCGTCCATTTGATTTCTGTATGGTCTGTCTGACAAGGTCCATGTGTACAGTTGCCATTGATTTGTTGAGAAAAGCTATTTCCAATGAATAGGTCAATTGTCTTACAAAATTCTGCTGTGATCTCTGACATCATTTCTGTCATCTAGGCCATATTTTCCACCTAGTGATCATTCTTTCCAGCATTCCAGTCACCGATAATTAGCAATGCATCTTGGTTGCATATTGGATCAATTTCAGAATGAAGAAGTTGGTAAAAATCTTCAATATTGTCATCTTTGGTATTAGTGGTTAGTGAATAAATTTGAATAATAGTGGTATTAACTACTTTTTTTTCCCTCAACTTTTTGTGAATTGAGTGAAGATTTACAGAGCAGATCATCAGTTTTACATTCAACAAATCATACATTTTGCTTCATTACATGATTGCAACCCATAAGGCGTTCTGGTAGCATAGTGGTTATGAGCTGGGCTGCTAACTTCAAGGTCAGCAGTTTGAAACTATAAGGCGTTCTGGTAACGTAATGGTTACAAGTCGGGCTGCTAACTTCAAGGTCAACACTTTGAAACTATCAGCCATTCCAAGGGAGAAAGATGATACTTTCTGTTCCCGTTAAGATTTACAGCTCGGAAACCCTATACAGGGTTGCTATGAGTCTGAACCGAGTCCAGGGCATATTACCACCCACACCAATCCCTTACATGTACCAACAGTTACCAGCATTCACTTTTAACTCTCGCATTTCTCCATATGTCTCCCACTACCTTTCATTTTCTTTCCACAGCAAACCTCCCTCATGTTGCCTGCCCTGTCACCCATATTAACGTGTGTCTACCCTCTAGCCCGGAGTCCTGGTGTGGTGCTGTGGGTTAATGCGCCAGACTGCAAAGCCATTTGAACTGCAAGGTTGGCGGTTCAAGCTCACCAGCTGCTCCTTTGAAACCTTATTCAGGGGTCACTATGGGTCGGAATCAACTCAGCAGCACATAACAACAACAACCCTCTAGTCTGTGAATAATTTACCCTCCCCCAACCATATAACTATCATACAATGTTTCTTTTATCAAGAAAACTGGTTCTTTTTACATTGGTCTCATCCAATATTTGTCCTTTTGTGATTGACTGATTCCACTCAGCATAATGTCCTCCAGGTTCAACCATGTGTGAGGTGCTTCACAGATTCATCATCATTTTTCACCATTGCATAGTATTCCATTTTGTTTATGTACCAAAGGTTGTTTAAACATCCTTCTGTTGATAGGCATTTAGGTTGTCTCCATCTTTTTAGTGATCTTGTAGATAGCATGTTGAAGGATCCTGTTGTCTTATCCATTCTGATCTCTATGTCTATTGCCTGATACAGTTAATCCATTTATGTTCCATGTATTTATCAACAGGTGTAATTTGATTGCTGTCAGTTTTCTCGTTTTTCTTGTTGTTCTATGGGTGGTGCTGCTGGATTCTTTGTTCCACATAATTTTCTGTGCTGAGTTCATTTTCTTTTCATTTTCATTTCTGTTGTCTGTTGTGTTCATGTTTACCAAATCTTTCTGATTTTCCTCTTTTTTAAGTTTGATGTGACAGGTGTATAATTTTTCTTTGAGGTTATCTTGTAATTTGTTAATTTTTTTACTTGCTTAAAACAGTCTGTTTTGTCATGAAACCTATTTGACTTTGCCATTTGGAAATTCTTTATCCACCTTATTCCCCCTTTTTGCTTTGTCGTTGGCTTCATTATTTATACAATATGTCTTGTTCTCTATTTTCAGTCTTAAAGGTTTGCTTTAGTTTAAATACTTGTGTATCTGGATTGAGTTCTAGGTGGCATCATTTAAGATAATCTCAGGTTTTCCGTCCAAAAGACACCTTTTATGTTTTTTGTAAAGTTGGTCTCGTCATTACAAATTGCTTTAATGTTTATCATTAAATGACTTAATTTTTCCATCATATTTGAAGAACAGCTTTGCTGGGTATATGATTCTTGGTTGGCAATTTTGTTCTTTCAGAGTTTTGTATATGTCACCCCACTGCCTTCTTGCCTGCATGGTTTCTGCTGAGAAATCAGTGGTTAGTCTTATTGGTTCTTCTTTGTGTATAAATGTGTTTTTCCCAAGTAGCTCTCAGGACTCTTTAGTTCCCTTTGATTTTGGAAAGTTTAATTATGATAGGTCTTGATGATTTTCTTTGGGGATATATCCTGTTTTAGGGTTTGTTCAGCTTCTTGTATGCTTATCTTCTAGTCTTTCATGATGTTAAGGGAAGTTTCTCACTTTTTTTTTTATTGTTCTTCTAGCGTATAAGTTTTGAAAGATTTATTTTCAAGCTCACTAATTCAAGCTTCCGTTGCCTCAGATCTTCTCCTTTGTCCTTATAATGTATTCTCTATTTTTAAACAGTAGTATTAATCTTCTGGATTTCTAATTGCAGGTTTTGTATTGTCTCAAAATTGCATTTATTTTATCTGTCTGTTCTTGGGACATTTTCCTGAGTTCTTTTATAGTTTTTTCTGTGTTCTTGCTTTCCTTGGTCTCTCCGTCAATCTATTGAAGGTACCAGTTCACATTCTTTTTTAGCTAGTTCCATTACCCTTTTTTCTTCACATATGTTTACTGTCTGTACATCTTGGTTATTCTCTCTTGTTGCTCCATGTCAGCTAAAATGGTCTTTCTCTGGGTTACCTTGTTTATAAAACCTAACAGTGCAATTGTTGTACCCAGAAGGGGAGAAGTCTTTGGTGCATTTACTGAAGTTCACAGAGCTCACAAGGTGGTTGTGGAAAGAATATGACACATGAGTTTTTTGGCCCTATATGGCTTTTCTGTTGGCCTTGGTGTTATCTATGTTCAGAACACTCAATCGTGAAGTAGTTCTTGGGGGTCCTTGACAGAGCAGATTTAAGGACCACAGAGATGCTGGGGACAGGGCTACTGGTCAAATGCTGTTCTGGTGGTGGTGTGGGTTTTGAAGATCTGGAGTCAAGCCCACCTGAATCCGAACACCAAAGCACCATAACTGGCTACAAACTCACACTGGCTTTGCTTCTGACGATGTGGCTCTGAACTGCAGAGAGCAGGGTCTGTTCTGGGGCTGAGTGAGGTTGGGAGCTTGTCACACCACTGGTCACATGGAGAGCATGAGGAAAAAAAAGAAATCACATCTTTTTTGTTGCCCATGTGATTCTGCTCTGCCAGCCCTCCCTCTAGTGCCAAAGCTGCTCACAAGATGGTCAAGCCACATCTGGTTGTGTCTCTCTCTTGCCATTCCTGTTTGGCTTCTACTCCCAGCAAGCACTTAAATCCTCCTCTCTAACCTTTCTTCTGAAATTCAGGTTGCCAGAACTTTCATCTGTGTCTATTTTATTGGTCTCTCATATCTTCATTGTAGAGGGTCCAGGTAGTGCATCTGCCTAGTCCGCCATCTTGCCAGAAGTCTGTTTTGCAGGTGTATGGATATTCTTTCACTGACAGAATCGTGTTTCAGGATAGATCTTGTGATAGTGTCTGCCTACATTTCGTCATTCCCGTTGTAGTAGACAGTGTTGTTAAGTTCCTACTCATAGTGACCCTTAGTGTCTAAATCAAAGTGTCCAGTAGCAGCCCATTTCAGCTCACTTATGCCTAGCATATGAATCTTGAGGCATTCCATTTTACTTCTTATGCATTCCAGTTTTCTTAGATTCATACTTTGGTATTCTGCTTTCTGAGTATGATTAATGGGTGTTTGCAGCTTCTCATTTTGATTTCCTCCCAGCCTGATTATTTCATCTTGTGGCACTCTCCCAGACAGTGTTCTGCTGCTGTTCATAAAGTTGTCACTGAGCAATGTTTTTACAATGAGATTGCTAAGTCCTTCTTCCTAGTCTGTCTTAGTCTTGGCGTTCCACTGGAACCTCCCCACCATGGTGTCCCTGCTGGTATTTGAAGTAATCAGTGGCATATCTCATAGCATCCCAGCAACAAGGTCACTGAAAGGTTAGTGGTTCGAACTCACCAGCCACTCCTCAGAAACCCTGAATAGGATCAGTAGGAGTCAGAATCGACTGGACAGGACTAAACAACAATAGTACAGTAGAGCTCACACATGAGTGGTGGTGTCCTTAAGCAATAGGATATAAATAGGTAACTTTAAATTTGCAGCTACAATTTTATTTATTTTAATAGATTTCCTTCTGTGAAGAGTCTTAGCACCTATGGGTTTCTCTTTTATATCAGACAACTCCTAGTGCAACTGATCAAAAGTAAAGTGGAAATTTTAGTCTGCAGCTTCAGAAACAGACTGAAAAAAAGATTTCATATCCCACTTACTAAATACTCAACTTCAGGCACTTTTAGGTGTTTTCTATCAGTTCTCTCAATCAGACTGTATACCCAAGAGGTAGATAGTGTGGATATGTGCTTCAACCCCAGAATGGTTATTTCTGATATGACTCTTACTTTCTATTTGCCATTCTGCTTTCTCCAAACAAAACAAACCTGGAAGAGATAGTAGCTGAAATTGTGAAAGTGCATGATATGTTTAAAGGAAACATGACTATGATAGACTTTCAGGAAAGGCCTTTACTTAGGAGAGCAGCTAATTAAAGAGAAAAAGAAAGAGCAAAAAGGTCAGAGTAGAACTAAAATGTTGTCAAGGAAAATGAGGTAGGCAGACTTAGAAAAGAGTAGACCGTGGTCAAAGGAAATTGCAGAGGCGTTAACTAGCATCTCAAGGGAAACAGCAGCTGCCTTGCAAGGAGGACAAATTAAAGCTCTAGGTGATACGTTGTTGTTGTTGAGTTGGTTCCGACCCATAGCGACCCTGTACAGGGTTTCCAAGGAACAGCAGGTGGGTGTGAACTGCTAACCTGATGTTAACTTATCCTACAGTGCCACACTTTGTACATATAATTTAAAATAGTTCAGCATTTGTAGAACTTTGGGTAAACAGAAGAAATACCTGCATTACTATTGATGATGTTTGTTGATTGATACAGATTAGCTTATCTATGTCAGTTTGTGTTTGGAGCTTATTTTTATGTCAGACAACTCTTCTCATCTATAGGATAGTAACTTCTAGACTTTTAGGAAGCCACGTATATCATGAAAAAGAGTAGCAAAAGCGAAGGGCCACATATGAGTTTGAATGTTTTTACACAAGTGGTTAAACTAATATAGAATATAAGTAGTATACTGAAGACAAGAAAGTTGAGAAATAAAATAACTGAAAGTTAAGATTTAATAAAAAAAGAAACTAAACACTGAATCTAAATTTGGTTATTAACATTTTTCCATTTGTTTTCCAGAGTGGATTCAGTTGCCCATAAAAAGAACGTAATAGTGAAATCATGTCAGAGTGCAAATATCATTGAATTGCTTCCTTACCATGAGTGTGACTCTCGACCACCAACAAAAGCAGAAATTTTGAAATGTTTGTTAAACCTGCAAATTCAGTGTATTGATGCCAGACATGCAGTCTTCCTAACAGGTAAATTCTACCTGATTTTCATTACTCAGCTCTTAACAAAATTAAGTCAGCTTTAGAAATGTCCTTTCAAACTAGTCCTTGGATACCATCATGAATCTGTCTCAACAGTAGCATCCAAGAATACTTTTAACACAGTATGTTTTGATAAATTCACGTAAGCCCAGGATTGGGGGAATATTACCTGTGAATTTTATCTAATAAAGTTTACAGGCTTCTAATATATTTCTTCTCATTAGGTTTAATCCGCTCCTACAAGTACTTATCAAGTTTATACTCTTTCTTTAATAATGGTTTGATGGTATGGTGGATCTATGCAATAAGCATTGGACTGAGAGCCACAAGGTCCATGGTTCAAGCCCGCCAGCCACTCCACGGGAAAATGATGAGACTTTCTTCTCCTTTGAAGATTTAAAATCTTGGAAACCCTATACAGGGTTGCTATGAGTCCAGAGCACATAACAACCACCGGCACTGCCCCTTCTCCCACCATAACCCATAGAGGCCAGCTGCTCCTAAAGCTTTAAGTAGTAACCTTAGCTTGAACCAGACACATTTCTTTTCTATTTTCCTCTTTGCATTTGAGTCCACAGAAGATTTATTTTTTAATATGAAAGGAATTCTACTGCTTTACAAAATGTCTGTTACAGGTTATTTTTTCACACATACACACAGTTTTTTCTCTTTCTTTTTACAGATAAGCTTACTGTCTCCAGACAATTCTTTGAAAATAATGGAATCCTTATTACAGATGTAAATAACTTTATTGAAAATATACAAACCTTAGCAGCTCCATTTAACCATAGCTATTGGTAAGAACACTTTTTTATTTATGTCTGCCACTTGAGTGGAATTGCCAACAGCAGGTTTTGTTGTGTATGAGGGAACCAGTGCTTTCAAAACTTCATGATTCATACATCACAGTATAAATTTGAAATATACATTTAGGGGCAGAATTGCTATTAGTTTGTCTTAAATGGGAATTTCTGGAGTATAACTAATTACTTAGAATTACTCACTTCACCTAAAGTATATGTGGTTTATGCTTTCAGTTTACCTGGATTACCAGGACAAAATATAATGTAGTCTTAAGATATTTTGGAGTTTCCCCCATTAGGTAGCATGGCATTTATATCTCTTGGTAGTTTTGTTTTAAAGATAGAACTTTTATTTTTGTGTTCATCCAGGTGATTCAGCTGCAGCCTCAACATGGATGACGACAACAAACTAGTATTTTCCCTTTTCTTTGGAAAAGTTTGAAATACACATAAACTGTCTTCTCAAATTTGTAAAAAAATAACGTTTATACTCTAGGAAATGTTTTCCTTCTTTCGATTTTTATATTTGGCTAAAATGTGACTGCCGGGTGGCACAATAGTTTTCTGTCAGCTTTGGGATGCAGTGTTAAATACTATTGTTTTAAATTATTTTTATTTTACACAGAATGCCTTCAAACCTATGAACTGAGCTTAATATTAAAAACAAGAAATTAATTTGTTTACTCAGTTGAAGTTATAAAATACATCTATTTTAAATATAGCTATATTTTTGCATGTTAATGTCATTAAGGCATATGTGATGCACATACTGGTTTATTTTCAAAGGTTTTACCACCTTGCAAGTCCTGTCATTGTAAACACCTCATTTATTGTTACTCAAACAACACCAACACTACATAAACATTTTTTTCCCAAATGGTACAGATTTATAAATTGTCATTTTTCACTAACTCATTTTTTGTAAATAGTGCACTACAAAAGCAACCCTAAGGAATAAATAAACATATATTTATGGTTTTAGAAATAATTTCTACAGTAATCTTTAAAACTGAAAGCCAAGCAAAAAATAATTTGTAAGATACATAGTATCTATTTGGAACAGAAATTTTTGTAATTAAGTTGTTTCTTTTTTTAATAAAGACAACTGAAAGAAAATATCTCAATGTTTTTTGCAGTGACTCTAACAAAATTGCACTTTTGGAACTGTTTTAATATTTACACCAGTTAGGAGGAATAACTAGCTTCCAGAGGAATCCTGTTAATTTAATTTTGGCCTTGCTGTTTGTCTCATTACCACAGACCTGTCAAATGGATTTCTGATGAGCTTTTTCCTCTCAAAGTAAAGTACACTGAGCAGCAAGTACTTTACTTTGGAAGAAACGTAAGGAAATTAAGTGATTTGTTTTCACTTTGGCCTTTATAGAAAATGCAAGGGAGCTTAAGAAAGTTCATGGTAGAATATTAGTACAGTTCATGGAGGGTGTGGTTGCTTCCTGCATGACAGTTTTCAGTCCAGTCCTCAGTTATCACCATCCTTCTTACCGCCTAAGTGCGTGCCACCATCCCATGAGCCCTCTCAGTCCTCAAACTAGCGTTTTTGTGGTGAACTAAAGGAGCTCTGGTAGCGTAGTGGTTACGAATCGGCCTGCAAACCTTAAGGTCAGCAGTTCGAAACTACCAGCCGCTCCACGGGAGAAAGATGAGGCTTTCTACTCCCGTAAAGATTTACACCCTCGGAAACCCTGTTACAGGGTCGCTATGGGTCGGAACCGACTCAATGGCACTTAACAACAACAACAACAAAGGCCACAGATAATGATGAAAACGAGCAACATTTATCTTTTAGAACAGTCAGCTTTAGGGCTGGTGCAAAGGATGAATTTATACATTGTTGAAGCAGAGGCAATGCATTATGAAGGCAGCCCAATTAAAGTCACTGGCAAGTTTGACAATGTCTATACAACCAACAGTCTCCCTTGGAGGCTTTGAAATAATGCCACCTGTGGCCTGACTGTTGAAGTGAGACTCCAGGCCTGTGCATATTAGTGGACAGCACTTAGTAGCTGTGGAGGAAAATGCAGAGTCAAATGATGAAGATGGGGAAGAAAGCAATTTGCCCCTGCAAGTGGTAGCAAGAAAAAAGTTAACATTTGCTGCAGATGAAGAAGAAGACAATGATGATAATGATGAAACTGTAGAAAAACCTCCAGGAAAGAAATCTATACAGAATACTGTTTTTTAAAGTACGAAAAAATCAAGAATCCGTCAAAAAACAGGAAGACATTCTTAAAACATCAAAAGGACCTAGTTCTGTAGAGGACATTAAAGTAAAAATGCAATCAAGTACAGAAAAAGCACATTGAACAGCCCTGAGCACTACCGTTAATTAAGCCCAAAGTTGGGGAGAGGAAAGAGAGACCAATGTAGTCCATACTGAGTATCGTCACCAATCCAGACTAAAATCTTGTTTGAATCTCAGTCCCCTTTCCTGACTTGCCAGCCAGTCATGCTCCCCTGTAGGCTGAAAGCAATCTGATTCTTGATTTCCTAAAGCACTTGGACTGCTGAGGTTCAGTGAACATATCCTGCTGTTACTCATGCAGTACCTTACCTTTTTAACCGTGGTTTATAAACTTGGTATCACCATAGCTGTTCAGTAAATACTTGAATTTATTTAAAAAAAAAAAATGGGATTTTTCCATGAACGTTTTTAGGCCTCTTGTAGGCCTATATGGAAATACCTTTTAAGTTATTCAATCTGTTTTTATATATCCTCCCTAAACAAAAGTGTCAATTTTAATATTTGCTATTGTCTCAGAAGGACTGTTAGTTTTAATTATTGGCCCTATCTTTGCATAGAAACCTAATCATGTTTGCCTCCAAGGATAAGAATCTAGTAAGAGGACCATAATTATATTTGGTATGTTCATGCTGAATTAATTTGAAGTTACCAAAGAACACTAAACTTATTAAGCACCTAGGAGTCCATGTGTGGCACTATAGGATAAACACTGAACTGCTAACTCTAGTGTTGGCAGTTCAAACCCACCCTTAGCTCGCTAGGTCATAATTTGGCTTTCATGAACTTGTTATTTTCTTCAGAATCACTGAGCCACAAGCAACTTGACAGCATTTAACAACAACAAATTTATAGGTGTTGTCAGAAACCGTCTGCTTTACACTCAAGTTTCGAACATTACCTTCCCTTGTTGAAAAGGCTTCCCATAACCACAAGGCTATCTTTCTTAGTTTCCATACCACCTTTTCTGTAACTGTTTCTAATACTTTAGCAAACCATATAATGTCTACACTAGACTGTGAGCTGTACACAGACGATGACATACTCATCTCCGTACATAACTACCCACTGCTATAGAGTCAATTCTGACCAATAGTGACTCTGTGTAGGGTTTCCAAAGCTATACACCTTTATGGGGGAGCAGAAAACGTCATCTTTCTCCCGCAGAGTAGCTGGTGGGTTTGAACTTCCGGCCTTTCGCTGTTAACAATCAAGTGCTTACATCACTAAATCTCCTTTGACATATCAAACTTGAAACGAGATGTATTGCCACTGAATTGATTACGACATACAGCAACTCTGTCTAGGGTTTCTAAGGCTGTAAATCTTTATGGAAGCAGAAAGCCTCATCTTTTTCCTGTGTTGAGGATAGTGGGTTTGAACTGCTGACCTTGTGGTTAGCAGTACAGTGTTGATCCTACAGCACCTGTAGGGTTCCTCCTTAGGCACTTAAGTAGGTGTTAAATAAATATGGTGAGTTCAGGATGTGAAAATGTTTTTATTTATTACTAATTTAGCTTCTATTTGGATTACATTAATAGTTCATAATTAGAAGTATTATGGGAAAGAAAAGCTTGGTGGAATTTTAGATAATTTTACTATGTAACGAAAGTGGTGCTGGTGGTATATGTTATGGAGACGGTTCCGACTCATAGCAACCCTGTACAGGGTTTCCAAGGCTGTTAATCTTTACAGGAGCAGAAAGCCTCATCTTTCTCCCGCGGAATAGCTGGTAGTTTTGAAATGCTAACCTTGTAGTTTGCAGCCCGATTCATAACCACTATGTTACCACAGCTCCTTTATGTAATAAAAGTAGTGGGTCTCAAATGGGGCAGTTTGACTTCAAGGGAATGTTTGACTTGTCTGGAGACACTTTTAGTTGTCACAATTAAAGGAGGGCTGCTGTGGCTTAACGCGCCAGACCGCGAAGCCATTTGAACTGCGAGTTCAAGCTCATCAGCTGCTCCTCAGAAACCTTATTGTTGTACAGGGTCGCTATGGGTCGGAACCGACTCAATGGCACGTAACAACTACATAGCATGGTGCTGTGGGTTAATCGGCTGGACTGCAACGTCAGTTTGATCTGCAAGGTTAGCGGTTCCAGCTCAGCAGTCACTCTTCAGAAACCCTATACAGGGTAGTATGAGTCAGATCCGAATCAATGGCACTTAACAACAACAACTGGCATCTAGTAGGTAAAGGTCAGAAGTGTTGCTAAACAATCTACAGTGCACATGATAAGCATCCCCCTTCCAATAAAGAATTATCCAGTACAAAAGATCAATAGTGTAAGGTTAGAAAACATAAGCTAAAATAATTGTTTAGACAACCTGAATTTACCTTAATCTTTATCCTTTAGGAGTCAAAATTCAGTCTAAGACAATAAAGTTACAATGGCTTCATTTGTCTGTGACTTAAAAAAAAAAAACAACCTATGCAGTGAGACTTGTAACTATGAAGGGAGAAATTAACCAGCATAAATTATTTCTTAGTAGAGATCAATTCATGTGACTTATGTGTTGCTATGCCATTGGTGTTTCAAAACCACCCATGGTAGGATAGGTTTCAGTAGAGCTTTCAGTATGGCGCGGTATGATCAGCACTGGACTGTGAACCAAAGATCTGTAGTTCAAACCAACCAGCTGCTCCTTGGAAAACCTGAATAGAGTTGCTATGTGTCACAATCAACTCAACAGCACTTAACAACAGGAAGTAATAGGCAGCCCCCTTCTGAAGGATTAGCCCTGAAAATCCTTGTTAAGTGCCTTTGAGTTGTTTCCGACCCATAGGGACCCTGTTTAGGGTTTCCAATGATCAGCTTGGTGAGCCTGAAATGCCAACCTTGTGGTGCAAACCGACTTTGCAGTCCTGCTCATTAACGCACAGCTCCATAGGAGTAAAACTTCAATACAGTGCTGGAAGATGAGTCTCTCGGATGGAAAACACTCAATAACACAGAACTACCACCTCAAAGTAGTGTCAGCCTTAGTGAAGTGGATGGAGCAAAGTTTTCAAGACCTTCATTTGGTGATGATCAGGATTCAAAATGAGAACACCTATTAATAATTGGAACATGGGAAGGCAGGGCTTGATGGCAGATAGGGTAGAGGTACAGTGAAGTTTGCAGGCAGCAAAACCACAGAATACCATGCAAAGTGGGTTCAAAGCAGAGCTCCAAAACTCTGAGCCACATAGGTGGCGGTGGTGTGCCATGGAGTCGGTTCCAACTCATAGTAACCCTGTACAGGGTTTCCGTGGCTGTAAATCTTTACGGGAGCAGAATGCCACATCTTTCTACTTTTCTCTGAAACTACCATGGAAAGCTCCGCGGGAGAAAGATGAGGCTTTCTACTCCCGTAAAGATTTACACCCTCAGAAACCCTATACAGGGTCGCTATGGGTCGGAACCG
>NW_006408568.1:13335022-13337478 GCF_000296735.1 Chrysochloris asiatica
TTTTTTTTTTTTTTTGGTATCTGTTCATTGGGGCCCCACTGTTTGCACACTTCCATTATGGTACCTAGAGGGGTGCCTGAGCCAATGGACTACCCCCACTCCCACCCCCACCCCCACCACTGGTGGTTTCTTCTGCCTCACATGCACACAGATACTCTGAGCATTTAAAGCTACAAGAAGCCCAAGAACCGGCCTTGAACTCTTTTCCAGTAGGGAAAAGGCCAAAACAAGGGGTGTGGAGAGGGAAAGATAGTTTAAAAACAAAACAGGCCGAAAATTAAATTAAATCCTGACATACAGCATAACAACCAACAGTAGCATCTTGAAATTTATTAAGCAGCCTTGAAGGCAAGACACTGAAAGAGGATATTAAAATCATACTTATATTAGGCTACAGATTTTTTTTCCCTGTCTCCCTCCTCTACTATTATAGACTACAGTATCCAGTCTAGTTTTTGTTTGGTTTTTATTGTGGGCTTTTTTTGCTGGTGCTGTTTTGCTGTTTTATGCTCCTCCTTCTACTTTTACAGGACCATTTCTCTCCCTATATTACTCAAGAAGAGTCAGCAACTGCTGCCATATATCTAAGCTAAAATCACACTCTATAAAACACCAAAATCCAGGCAACAACCAATACCAACTGCCATATACCAGGGAGGCAGACAACACCAGTAAAAGTTGCTCTGAGTTAAACAATAAAAAGAGGGAAGCCCACATCCTGATCACATCTCCCTGGAGGCAATCAGAAACCAAAACAAATACCAAAACACTCAAGTATTCAGGTTACAGATAAACACTAAACATGCCCAAGAAGGAAAAACAGATAATATCAGCACATGTCCAGAAACAAGATAAAATGTCTGGACAAATGACATAGAGGTAGCCGTGAACTCCATTCTGAAAAGAGGACAGGCCTTAGAAATGCCCAAGAAATAATTCAGAAAAATGATTACAAAATGTTTCAAAACACTTTATAATGGAGTTGAGAAAATAAGTCAGGAAAGCGCTACAGGAACAATCAAGTAAGATAGATACAGCATTGGAAACAATTCAGAACCTACAGAAAGAGGTTCAAACGATCAATAACAGTATCACAAATAGAAAATACTCTGAAAGGGCACAGGAGTAGAATAGATGAGATGGAAGGCGGAACCAGTGAGTTGGAAGACAAATCTCTCAATACCACTAAGATAGAAGAGCAAACAGAAAAAAAACAATTAAAAAAAAATCTAAAGACGGTCTAAGATTCATGTTCGAAAATATGAAGAAGAATAACTTACGAATTATTGGCGTTCCAGAAGAAGAATCACACAAGTCTACAGAGGAAATATTTTAACATCCTGAAAAGTGAAAAGATAAACATTCAAGAAGCTCAACAAGCCTCAGGAATGATAGACTCCAAAAGAAAATCAATAAGAGACATCATAATCAAACTCCAAAATCAAAGATAAGGAGACACTCCTGAAAGCAGCTAGGAAAAACAGAAAAAAGTGTCACATACAAAGACAAGCAACCCAGATTAAGCTTGGATCTCTCAGCAGAAACCATGCAAGCAAGAAGGCAGTGGGGAGACATATATAAAACCCTGAAAGAAAAAAACAGTCAACCAAGAATTCTTTATCCAGCAAACCTATCAATCAAATAAGAGGGTGTAATCAAAACATTCCAGGATAAACAGAAGCTAAGGAATTTTTACAAAACCAACCCTGCACTATAAAACAACCTAAAGGGAGATCTGTGGACTGAGAACCAACAAGAACAGACAATTACCACATATTGACATACGTGGCAGTATCTCCCAAAACTAAATAGAAGAAGAAGAACAAACAAGATGGTGGATAGGGTAGAAGTGCAGTGAGGAGCTCCATCAGCAACAACTCAGAATACAGGACTAAACAGGCCCAGGGGATGGTTCCAAAACTCTGAACCACATATAAAGGAATATTTAGAAGGTTGGAAGACTTACAGTTAGGGGAATTTGTAACAGAAGCAAGAAATCCATTGCTTTCTAATTCAAGACGTTCAGCTGCTCCAGGATTCACCATCTTGGGGGAGACCAAAAGCAGGGGAAGGATCAGAGCAGCCACAGACACCTGACAGAACCATGGATATAAAAGTGTGGACATTCTTTTCTTTTGGTATCTGTACATTGGTCCCTTGCTGTCTGTGCACCTCCATTCTGATGACTATAGAGGTGCCTGAGCTAGTGGACACCCCAGCCCCACCCTCAGAGGGTTCCACTACATATGCGCACAGATCTCCTAGAAATTTAAAGAGACAGTTTCCACTTAAAACCAAACTGACATAGCAGGCCCCGAACTGTTTGTAACTACAAAAAAGGCCTGAATGGGGATTGTGTAACGGGACAGGCAGACAAAAAAGGAAATAAGCCAAAAATTAAATCCTAAATTACATAAAATGACCAACAGTGGCATCTTGAAATTTCTCAAGAAGAA
>NW_006408568.1:13338669-13340262 GCF_000296735.1 Chrysochloris asiatica
AGAAGTAAACAACACAATCAGCCAACTGAACCTCATAGATGTGTACAGAGCATTCAACACAACAGCACAATACACATTCTTTACCAGTGCACATGCAATATGCCCCAGAATAGACGATACGTTAGGCCACAAAACAAACCTCCATAAATTTACAAATACCAAAATACTACAAAGCATCTTCTCAGACCACAGTGCTATCAAATTAGAAATCAGCAGGGAATACCAAAGAAATAAAGTCAAATACATGAAAACTGAATGAAAAGCAACTAGGTAGTAGAGGAAATAAAGTGTGAACTCACAAAATTCCTAGAAAAAAATGAGAACGAAAAAACAACATACCAGAAACTTTGGGACAAGGTGAAAGCAGTTTCTTTTCCAAAACGAAGAAAGAACCAAAATTAACACAGCATCTACAACAATTAGAATCAGACCAACAAAGGGAACCTACAGCCACCAAATAAAAAGAAATAATAAAGATTAGAGCAGAATTAAATGAGATCGAAAACAGAAAAACTATAGAAAGAATCAACAGGACAAGAAGCATGTTCTTTGAAAGGATTAACAAAATTGACAGACCATTGGCAAACCTAACAAAAAAAAAAAAATAGGGAGAAGACACAAATAACATGCATTAGAAACCATATGGGTGATGTCACAATGGAACCAAAGGAAGTCAAAAGCATAATAGAATACTATGAAAAACTGTACCCCAACAAATTTGAAAACTTAGAAGAGATGGATACATTTTTAGAAAACCACAACCTACCTAAACTTACACATAGTGAACTAGAAAACCTGAACAGACCCATAACAAAAGAAGAAATTAACCAGGCCATCAAAAAACTCCCAACCAAAACAAGTCCAGGCCCAGATGGCTTCACTGGTGAGTTCTACCAGACATTCAGGGAAGAACTGTCACCAATTCTACTCAAATTATTCCAGAATATAGAGGAGGATGGAGAACTTCCTAATACATTTTATGAAGCAAGCATAACCCTTATACCAAAACCAATGAAGGACATCACTAAGAAAAAAATTATAGACCAATATCCCTCATGAACATAGATGCAAAAATTCTCAACAAAATCCTACCCAAAAGAATCCAGCAGCACATCAAAAAGATAATACATCATGATCAAGTGGGATTCATATCAGGGATGCAAGGATCGTTAACATTAGAAAAACAACAGAATCCACCATATAAATAAGAAAAAAGAAAAGAACCACATGATCATATCAATTGATGTAGAAAAGGCATTTGACAAATCCAACATCCATTCCTGAGAAAAACACTCAACAAAGTAGGAATTGAAGGGAAATTCCTCAACGTAATTAAGAGCATATATAGAAAACCAACTGCCTACATTATTCTCAATGGAGAGCAACTGAAAGCCTTTCCTCTGTGATCAGGAACTAGACAAGGATGGCCTTTGTCACCACTCCTATTCAATATTATGCTGGAAGTCTCAGCAAGAGCTATATGGCAAGACAGGGAAATTAAAAGGCATCCAAATTGGCACAGATGAAGTAAAAAATCATGTGCAGACCATATGATCCAATACGTAGAAAACCCTACAGACTCAGTAAAAAAAA
>NW_006408568.1:13341517-13347395 GCF_000296735.1 Chrysochloris asiatica
AATGAGATATCATCTCACACCAGCAATAACAGCAAAGATCAAAAAAGCAGAGGACAATAAATGCTAGCAAGGATGTGGCCAGACTGGGGCGTTCCTGCATTGCTGGTGGGATGGCAAAATGGTTTGGAAAGCAATATGGAGCTTCCTCAGTAGGTTGAAAATAGAAATACCTTATGATCCAGCAATTCCTCTACTTGGCATTTACCCACAAAAAATACGAACCATAACACGAGTAGATACATGCACACCAATGTTCATAGCAGCAAAATTTACAATAGCAAAAAGATGGAGACAGCCTAAGAGCCCATCAACGGAAGAATGGATAAACAAACTGTAGTACATACAATGTAATATTATGCTACGTTGAAGAACAACAAGGAAGCTGTAAGCCATCACATAATATTGATGAACCTTGAGGACATTATGTTCAGTGAAATTAGTCACAAAAGGAGAAATACTGTGTAGGAACACTACTGTAAAAGACCCAAGAACCCATACTAAAGGGGATTCTTTGCTGGTTACCAGTGTGTGTGAGGTAGGATGAGGGGAGGGGAGGGGAAGGTGAGCACAGGGCAGGGAAGACACAGGATAGTTTGGGTGCTAGGGAGGAGGGCAATACACAATAAGGGGGAGGGAATTGGAAGAACATACAGATGGGAAAACAAAGGCAGGTTTGCATGGGTAAGTGGGACAGAGGTAAAGAATGAAGTATGCACAACCTTGGAACAAGAGAGCTCTGGGAGAGGAACAAACAAGATGGCGGATCGGGTGGACGGGCAATGAAGAGCTTCGTCAGCAACAACACAGAATACAGGACCATGTAGGCTCAGGGGATGGTCCCAGAACTCTTAACCACATAATGAATATTTAGAAGGTTGGAAGACTTACAGTTAGGGGAATTTGTAGCAGAAGAAATCCATTGCTTTCTAATTCAAGACGCTCAGCTGCTCCAGGAGCGGCCATCTTGGGTGAGAGCAAGCCGGGAAATGATCAGAGGAGCCACGGACTCCTGACAGAACCAAGGAGATACAGGTGTGGACAGTCTTTTCTTTCGGTATCTGTTCATTGGTCCCTTGCTGTGTGCACACCTCCATTCTGGTGAGGGTTATACAAAGCATGCGCACAGATCTCCAAATTTAAAGAGACAGTTTCCATTTAAAACCAACTGGCACAGCCAGCCCTGAACTGTTTATAACTAGAAACAAGGCCTGAATGGGGATTGTGGCAGACTAAAAAGGAAACAGGCCAAAAATTAAATCCTAAATTACGTCAAAACGACCAACAGTGGCATCTTGAAATTTCTCAAGAAGAGTGAAAAGGGAAGCCCATTTCATGATCACATCTACCTGGAGGCAATCAGAAAGCATGAAAAATACCAAAATCACATCCATCTACGTATTAAGGCCACAAATAACCCCTGAATATGCCCCCAAAACAGAAGCAGATGAACTTATCTGTACATGTCCTGAAACGAGATAAAGTGACTGAGGCAAATGAGCTGGAAAGAGACCCACAGTCTCAGGCTTTGGAAATGCCGGAGAAGGAATTCAGAGAAATGATTTGTGGGAAGAAACAAGGTAGAATCTCATTATCATCAGCTGAAACACTGCTAGGGACTAGATGGAACAGACCAGACCATTAGAAGTTCAGGCTGAGACCGAAGTAAATTAAAACGTGTACATGAGAGCCAAGATATGACCTTAAGTGTGTTGGTAAGTACTACTGAGTTGGTTCTTACCCATAGAGACCCTTGTCAGGGTTTTTGAGGCGTGGTTGGTAAGCTTGAAACGCTGACCTTGCAGCTGAAACTGACTTTGCAATCAAGCACATGAACCCTCAGCACCAGGACGCCAGCCGTATAACACATCCCACCTGAATTTTGAGACCATCTCAAGAACAGATGTGAAACATTAGACACTAATCTCCAAAGACCAGAAAAACTGTGGGACAGCATCAATAACCCTAAGACAGGAAGACGCAAAAGGTCATAAAAACACAGGAAATCAAAATCTAAATGGATGCTAGAAGAGGCTCTGGAACTTGCTCTTGAACAAACAGAAATGAGAAAGTAAAGGAGCTGAACAGAAATTTTCAAAGAGCAGCTCCTACAAGAAAAAGTAAAGTATAATGAAATGTATGTACCAAGACCTGAAGTAAGACAACCAAAAGGCAATTAACATGCTCAGCATTTCTCAAGCTGAAAAAAATGACAGGAAAAAAAAAAAAAAATTCAAGCCACAACTTCCCATATTGAAGGACTATATGGACAAAACATTAAAATGATGCAGGAAGTATCAAAACATGATGGAATAAATAGACTCATTGTACCAAAAAGAGTTAGTTGGTGCTCAACCACTTCAAGAGTTAGCATATGCTCAAGAACCGATGGTACCAAAGGAAGAAGTTCAAGCAGCACTCACGGCATTGGCGAAAAAGGCGGCTTCAGGAATTGATGGAATACAAATTGAAATGTTTCAACAAACTGATGCAGCACTGAAGAACTCACTAGTCTGTGCCAGTATGTTTGGAAGACAGCTAGCTACTTGGTCAACCAACTGGAAAAAACCCTTTATTTGTGCCTATTCCAGAGAAAGGTGGTGCAACTGAATGTGCACCAAATAACAGCAGTAATATCACATGAAAGTAAAATTTTGCTGGAAATAATTACAAAATTGTTGCAGCACATTGACAGAAAGCTGCCAGAAATTCCAAGCTAGATTCAGAAAAGGACATCAGGTGGATCTTGGCTGAAAGCAGAGACGACCTTAAAGATGTTTACTTGTGTTTTGACTATGCAAACTCATTTACTTGCGTGGCTCTTAAGTTATAGATAACAGCAAAAAATAGGAAATTCAGTGTAGTGCTGACTCCTGGTGTGGTACTGCAGCATACTGTGCTGGACTACAAGGTCAACAGTTGAAGCCCACCAGCCACTCCTCAGAAACATTCTGCAGGGTTGCTCTGAGTCAGAACCAACTCGAAGGCACTTAACAGATATAGAAAAAGAGGCATTCATTTTAACAGAACAAAGGGATACTATGTGGTTTAAAATCAGGAAAAGGTGTTGTCAGGGTTGTAGCCTCTCGCCATAGTTATTCAATGTGTTATGCTGAGCAAATAATTCAAGAAGCGGGGCTATAATGAATAGCATGACATCAGGAATGGAGGGTAAGGCTCATTAACAACCTGCAACATGCAGATGACACAACCTTGCTTGCTAAAAGCAAAGAGAACATGAAATATTTGCTGATGAAGATGAAAATACAGCCTTCAGTAAGAATTACAACTCAATTTAAACAAACGTCATGATAAATGAAGTAAATATTAAAGGTGTCACAGATTTCGCTTTACTTGGATACATAATCAATACTCATGGTAGTAGTATTCAAGAAATCAAACGTTACTTCATTGGACAAATTTAGAAAAGACCTCTCTAAAGGTCACTCTGAGGACAGCTAACTCAAGCCACAGTGTTTCCAATTACATCATATGAATGTGAAAGCTGGATGAATAAGGAATACTGGGGAAGAATTTGAATTATTAGTATTGGTGAAGAATATCAGATATATTATGGACTGCTAGAACAACAAATAAAAATCTGTTTTGGAAGAAGTGCAGCCAGAATGCTTAGAAGTGAGTGTGGTGAAAGGAAGGTGGTTCCTTGGACATATCAGGAAGGACCGGTCCTTGGTCGAGAAAAAGAGAGAATTTTACAGAGGCTGCAACGACGATATGAAGCCTAACTACTGTGAGGAGAGTGTAGGGTCTGGGATTGTTTCCTTCTCTGGTTCATATGATTGCTATGACTTGGAACCAACTTAACTGCTCCTAACAATAACAGCATCAATTACATGAAAACATTAAAGCACTTGGAACCAACTTAACTGCTCCTAACAATAACAGCATCAATTACATGAAAACATTAAAGCACTGCTGCTCTGGACATATTATTAAGGCAGTATTTGAGTTTGTGTGCAAGGGAATACCTTTTTTAAACCTACAGAGTACCCAAGAGTATTATGTGGATGCAGTGGCTCTGAAGGATAAGTACTGGACTGTGAACCACAAGGTCAGTGGTTTAAGCCTACCAACCACTCCATGGGAGAAAAATGAGGCTTTCTGCTCCCACGAAGATCTACAGCCTAGGAGATGCTATACTGGTTGCAACCAACTGTTTTTTTACTGTGTCAAACTGTAATTTGGGGTCTACTCACAGTGAGGCCAGATGTTGGGAATGCCTTTATGCTCTGGCCTCGCTGGCACACTTGGGCTTTATGAAAGGACAGCAGCAGGTGTGTAGCCATTACAGTTCTTGCTGCTAGTGTGTGCCATCTAGTCAGGTCCAGATCATAGGGTTCCCATGACTGTAAATCTTTACAGGCACAGAAAGCCTCGCTTCCTTCTGCGGATCAAATGGTGTATTTGAACTGTTGGGTTAGCAGCCCAACATGTAATCCATTATGCTACCAGGGCTACTTAGTAGGTCTTAAAACACAGGGCACAAAAAGACCAATAAACAAGCTAGTGGTTTCCAGAGTTTGGCTTTATTTTGCAGTACAGAAATCATTTGGAGCCATTTTGAGGGAGTCATCACTGAAGCAGAGGCTCTGTCAAATCAATACTGCATTGCAGCTTGGTCCATTGAAGCCACACTTGGTATACAAAGAATGCTTCTATATTTCACCTGCTTTGTGATAGGTTTATTTCCTCTTTCTCTCAATTTTATTATACTTAGACACCAATACAGTGCCACTAAGCCACAAAGACATCCCCCAAATGACTTCCCAAATCAGGAGTTTGGTTAGAATTCTATGCCCACATAAACCAAACTAGTGGCTATGCTATTGGGGCATTATCCTAATACTTAAGATAACACAAATGTAAAGTTCTAGGGAAAACTTCAAGGATACTGTCCCAAGTTGCAAAATATTCAATTTAGAATCTCCGTAATGTCAAAAGGACAGATGGCGCACAAATTATACTGATCCAGCTCTTGGGCAGCAGAAGCACATAACTGAAAAGGCTACACTGATTAAAAGATACAAATACCATACGGAGCTCTCTGTATCAGTATCACAATGTTGTTTTAAAACTGATTCTTCACTAGGAAAAAAACAAAAGCCAGTATTGGTTAAAATGGATAGTGTGGTAACCTGCCAATTCTGAATAGCCACTCAATGAAAAAGAGTTAATACATGATATTAAAAAGATAAAGGGGAGGAATTATTTACTGGTACAGTACTCTTCAATCGCTCAGTTCTGATTACAAAAGCAGGCTTTACAATACTGATTTTATACAATATGCATTATCTGTCAAAATTTAAACCTGTTCTAGTCAGGTAAGAACAAGTACTGCTGTTAGTCTTCCCCATAGATATCATTTTTCTTGCGCTTCATTTCTTCAAAGTCAAACTCTGATCCTGTCATCCTCATGTAGATGTTTTTAATGTCATCGCAGGTCGTCTCAAAGTGAGTTGTAGCATCATAAGTACTGGAAATAAAGATCTGGAAATGAAAATTGCAAAGACTTGAGCCAATTTAGGGATGCCTCTCCAGTAAAGCCTGCAAATCCTCATTTCTGTCTCCACACTTACCTGGCTCTCTGTTCCCAAATCTTTTGGTACAAGGAGGTCACTGATGCTAACAAATCTGAAAGGGAAGATGAATTACATAAGCATGTTAGCAGGCCCGAGGCTAAAGCAATGGCTGTGAGTACTGTTGTTAGGTGTTGTCAAGTTGGTACCAAGACCCTGTGCACAGCAGAATGATGGCTCTGACTAACAGAGATGAAATGCCAGGAGCCCACACAACAGCTAGTGGCTGATTTCATTTTCTTCTTGTTCACCCCACCATAGGACCAGATCAAAGAACTCAAATG
>NW_006408568.1:13347867-13359017 GCF_000296735.1 Chrysochloris asiatica
GGGTAGCCAATGTCCAAGTTGCCCATCCCTGTCTACTCTGTGTATGGAGGGGGGGGGAATGATACTTGCTGTAAAGATTTGTTCCCTCTTTTGAGCTATTGCATCCATAGGTGTAGGTCAAGTTCAAACTATATCAAATTACTTTTTTTCCCCACTTCTTTCTTCTAGTTGAGCTCTGATAATCCAGTCATTGAAGCCAGGTCGAGTGGGTATTATCTGCAAGTGTGGGTGTTCTTGTGCATATGCCCTCTCTTTTTATCAGCTGGACGTTCTACTCTAGTCCTCTGTGGCTGTGTCACTGACTCTGGGCCCAAGAGTCCCCAGGTCTTGCCACACTGCTGGCCAACCAGGTCTCCACCCAGGTTCACAGGAGTCTATTGAACGTTGTAGGGCTTACATCGCAGCTTCATTGCTGTTTTTCTCTCACTTTCCCTTATCAGTGACAAACGTGGTCACCAATCAGAGCTTGTATTCCCACTGAGTCTTAGTCTTGGAAGGGGGTTTGCTCTGAGGGGACCCAACCAGTTGCCTTGATGTCTCCTGGGCGAGCAACTTGATTGTTCTTGTAGTAATCAGTCGGTCTGCCTATATTGTTTTGTGTTTTTCCTGTCAGTCTTTCTTTCAAGAAGTATCTTCTGTTCTTCTAGCCACTCAAGGCTGGTCTGCCCATCATTTCAAGTGGAAATTTCCCACCTCGGAAGATTTTGGATGCTGTTCAGGATTCCCCATGGTCTTATGTAATGCAGAGGCTTCAGGAAGCCTCGTTCACTGGGCACGGTTGTAGCCTCATTTTAGATATTCCAATCAGTTATAGGCAGAAGATAGACTTAGAGCTTTCTATGGTGCTATTTCTGGCTATTCCTTTCTCTCCCTGTCCAGTGTCTATTTTATAATGGTATGCAAGGGAAACCAAGATTCAAAAGACAGCCAAGCATCTTAACATTATTTCCCCCCGTTTCCCCATTTCAACCATGTCTCCATCCCTGTATCCCAGAGCCCTGTTGTTCCAAGGTTGTGCATACATCCCACTTAGCCCATGCAAACCTGCCTAATTGTTCTCCCATCCCCCTACCCCCTCTTGTATAGCGCTCCCATCCCCAGCACCCAAACTATCTGTGTGTATTCCCTACCCTGTGCCCCACCTTCCCCTCTCTCCCCTCACCCCATCCCTCACATCCCAGCCACCAGCAAAGAATCCCCCTGCCACCCCATTTAGTATGGGTTCTTTTTCTTAGTCGTTTACAGTAGTGGTCCTATGCAGTATTTCTTCTTTTGTGACTGACTAATTTCACTCAACATAATGTCCTCAAAGTTATGTGGTGGCTTGCAGCTTCCTTGCTATTTTTCAAGGTAGCATAATATTCTATTCTGTGTATATACCACAGTTTGTTTATCCATTCTTCAGTTGATGGCACTTTGGCTCATTACTTACTTCTGTTCAATTGGTTCCAGGAGGTCCAAAGCTGGTCTGATTTCTTTCTCAGGTTCCTTGGTTTCCACAGTTGTGCTAACAATGGCAATATACTTCCCTTGAGCTGCCACGTTGTGTGCAAAAGAAATCATGCAAACATAGATATCTAGAAACAAATGAAATCATATCATTTACTAAAGTTTGTAAAACGTGAACATTACCCATAGTTCACCCCGGTGTCAGTTAAAATGATCTGAAATAGGCAAAATCTTCCAGGCTTAAATTCTATATGGAAGTAAAAAAGATATGAAAATGAAACAAATACGAGGGTGAATTATAAATTATCTGCACTCTGGCTCTAGAATTTACTTTAATCAAGTTTTAGAAAAGACAAATATCATTTTTCAACATAATCTCCTTGTTTTTCAATACACTTTGTCCATCTGTCAGGCTTTCATTTTCCTTTATTGAAAAATGTTTTAGGTTGAGCTGAGACACAAATGTACTGCTGTCTTCACGTCTTCATCAGACGTGAATTTGCTCCTTAGAGGGCTACTTTCAGGGACCAAACAGGTGAAAGTGTGATGAAGCAAGATCAGGACTATAGGGAGGATGCTTTAACACCTCAAAACGAAGTTTGTGCAGATTGTCAACATTGTGGGCTGCGTGTGTAGACATGATTATCATGTAAGATCACAACGCCCTTAGATAGCAGTCCTGTGTTGAATCTGAAGTTTAGGCTTCAGATCTTCAGTGAGCATCTCACTATAACAAGCACTGTTGATTACTGAGCCCTTTTCTTGATAGTGTTCCAATATTGTCCCTTGAGAATTCCAAAAAAACTGTAAGCATCAATTTTCTAGCAGATGGCTGACTTTTTAATGTTTTCTTCATTGGGGATTGAGGATTGAGGATGTTTCCATTCCATATTCTACTGTTTAGTCTCAGGCTAGTCGTGATGAATTCATGTCTTGTCAACAGTCACATTTTATATATAGAAACTTTTATCTTCCTTCAAGTATCGATCCAAATTTTGTTTGCAGATTTCCAAATGCTTTTGCTTATACTCTTACGTGAGTAGTTTCAGTACCCAACTTACACCCACTTCAAAACCAAAGTCTCCTCATGGATAATTATATAGGGAGAGCCTTGGCTGATTTGCAAATGAGTTGCTACTTAAGTCACTGTCACTCTTCTATTCGACAGAATCATTTCACATGAAAGCTCAATGTTGTCATCAGCCATGGATGGGCGGTTTTAATATAACTGGAGGGCAGATAATTTTTGACTCACCTTCGTATTTAATAATTAGAATTGTTAAGGATTTAGGAGGCACTGAATTATTGGATTCTTCCTAGCTTTATCAGACCAAGCTGTGAAAAGCCTAGCCAACACATTAACTTAACTTTCTGGACTTTACAATTAAAAAGTATGTGTTGGATAACTAAGAGAGGCTTTATTAATGACTGATTTTCCCAATTATTAAATTGTAAAACTGAATAAACTGCTAAAATTCTAGAGAATCTACTTGGTCTGTACACCAACTCTGTAAAATAACTAAAAATTTCAATATTCTTATACTTTCACAGGCTGAGGGAACTTTACAGGAACTACTGGAAGACTTATAGTCCACATCCCTTTGTTCTACTGATAATTTGATTTGATGCCTTATATGGAAAAAGAAGCCTAGTAGAGATAACTTATAACACACTTAAAAGTCAACAGCCCTTTCAACTCAGATAAATAAAAGATGTAACTGTAAGATGATTTAAAAAGTATTACATTCATAAATAATGACAAAAAAGCATCTAAGGTCATCAGTTCAGTGGAGTCAATTCAATTACTAAGCAGGAGACCTAGCCTCTTAACTACCGATGAGGTAATGAATTAAAGCAGAGCTGAGAGCTGCTGAGATCAGAGCCAAAGTTCCTGTTTCAACACAATGCTTCAAGATAATTATGAACTCAAAGGAATCATATTCTGTTTCCTATACATAAACAACAGTGTCTTCACTATAATGTAGCATATACTATTAGGACATGGGAATGAAATATAAAGCAAATTATTCTACCAAAATTCTACAAATATTTGCGGGTCCTCAAAACTCACCTGATTTGCGGTTGACTTGGTTCTGTGGAATAATGATCTGACATGAGTTGGCATCATTGGTGTTCTTGATTGGGTGGCTTAGAATACATATAACTCTGATCACCTGGCCCACCTTCTGCACCCTATCTTTTACATAGCTGGGATCACAGATGAGTTGCTTACAGCGAGCAATCTGTAAAAAACATTGAAAAAAACTTTATAATTGATTCAGTGCCCACAATATTTTTAAGTAGTGTATTGATGACATTTTCCTTTGAAAATAATTGGCTATCTTCATAACCTAACAAACGTAACAACTAGATCATTATTAAACAAGATTTTAGATGACTCAAAACTAGCTTTGCTATTAGTTCCTACACATTCTCCTTGAAACATACACAAACTCTAAATCTTAATTTAAAAAATAGGAAAATTATGTTGCATAATGTTCAGAAGCACACATTTCACAACTGGGAAAACTAGGTTTCAAATTCTGGTTCTACCTAACTCAAAGTGTTTATTGTTAGGATCCAATGAAATCATGCGGAGCTTGACCATCCTGTGAACAGCTTTGGCACCTGAGGGAGGCCTGGCAGAGCACATTTGCTTGGGCAATGGAAAAAGTGCAATTCCAGAACAGAGACAAGTACAGAGAAAATTGACAAAGATATGTTGGAAGAAAACTTGCCTAACATCACAAAAACCAAGAAGTTAAGCAAACAAGAAGCTGAAGGAACCCCAAACACAACAGATCCCAAAAGAAAATCACCAAGACATATCATAATCAAACTTTCTAAAACCAAAGACAAGGAAAGAATCTTGAGAACAGCTTGAGAAAATTGAAAAGTTACCTACAAAGGAGAACCAATAACAGTAAGCTCTGATATTTTTCAGTAGAAACCAGGCTGACACAAAAAGGCAATGGAATGACATATACAAAATGACATATACAAAACTCTTGAAAGAAAAAAATTCCCAGCAAAACTGTCTCTGAAATACAATGGTAAAATTAAGTCATTTCCTGATAAACAGAAATTAAAGGAGTTTGTAATGACAAGACCAACTTTACAAAAAATACGAAAGGGTATTTGGACTGAGAACCAACACAGCAGACAACAACCTGAAGTTACCATACATGACAACATCACCCAGGACTCAATCCAGATACTCAAGTATTTAAAGTAAAACAAATCTACAAGATTGAAAAGAGAGAACTAGAGATATCAATGTATAATGAAGTCAAATACAAAGCAAAACGAGGAAACAGTGTAGATACAGAATTTCCAAATGTCAAAGAATTAGATTTTAAGATAAAACGGTGTTTTAATAAGCAGGGAAAAAATAAATTACAGGGTAACCTCAAGGAAAAACAATAACTTGTATATTAAAATTTTTTTAAAGAAGTTCAGAAAGAATTAATAAACATTTAAAAAATGGAAATGAAAATGAAAACCAACAAACAAAATGAAACTCAGTGTAGAAAATTATGTGGAACAAAAAATCCAGCAGCAACACACACGCACACACAGAAAAACCCCACAAAAAATGACAACAATCAATTCATACCTATTGATAATTACAGTGAATGTAAATGAGGTAAATGTACCCAGTTAAGAGACACAAAGAGCAGAATGGATAAGAAAACAAGATCCTTGAATATGCTGTCTACGAAAGACCTACCATGTAAAAAGATGGAGACTACCTAAATGCCCATCAACAGCAGTAGCAACTGTAGCAGGAGTAGAGACTAGGCATTGCAAAACTGGAATTAAAGGTGTCCCTATTGCACTTCAAAATTATGTTTTTTAACGGCCTTCAGACAACAGCCATTAGGTAAGGAAGAAGGAACTGGGCAGAGCACCAGAGAGCAACTAGGAAAGACATTCTCTGTGTAAAGGTTTCCTGGAGTGCAGTTATCCAGGTTCCTTCTGCCTTTGGGTGTTAGGTCATGTGCTGAGGGCAGTTAGCTTGGTGTTTTTTTGACTGTAGATTACTGGACCACATAGGGCCCCATTTAATTCTGATGGAAAAAGTTGCAGTTTACCCAGAGATTTGAGATTGAAATCAGTAACTGGATGAGACTTGGAGTTGTCTCTCTAAGGGGAGGCGTGGGGTGGATTGTGTGCTTTTAAGTGTATGTATAAGGAGCTCTGGTAACGTAGTGGTTACGAATCGGGCTGCTAATCTCAAGGTCAGCACTTCGAAACTACCAGCTATTTCACAGGAGAAGGATGAGGATTTCTGCTCCCGTAATGATTTACAGCCTCGGAAACCCTGTACAGGGTCGCTATGAGTCAGAACCGACTCCACAGCACCAAACCACCACACACAATGGAATGCTACAAAATGGTGAATAATAATGATGAATCTGGGAAACACCTCACAATATTGTTGTGAAAGTTAAAGAGCAAATTAGTTCTCCATTCAACACATTTTGTTTCGTGGCCTATGTTGCAATCCACTTGATGTAACACCACTCTTAGCACTTCCTCCCTGGGTCCCTCATTTCCACCTGTCTTTCTTTCCTGCCCCATCCTGTCTACTGCAGTTTTTCTCCTTTTGCTGAAATGCTGCCCTTTTGGTCATGTATGGTCGATTGTAGTTAATAGTATATTAATCTACAGTTATGCTTAGCTTTTATTAATTAGCTCCAAACAACTTTGTAACCCTCCTTTCATTTCATCTTGACTGTCATAATGTGACTGACCATGTACTTTAAATGAATTAGAAACTACAAAAGAAGTAAGTCCATTTTGCCTGCTATGTTCACTGGAAGCTTGAAGTAATGCCTATGGAACCCTCCAGAGAGCAGGAACAGCAGTCGTCACCATTCACCATTTGGGTCCCAAACGAGTTCTACTCCCCCAGCCCCTTTAAAAGTACTTTAAGAAATTATAAAGGGATAATGAAAAACTGTATTAAAATTATAATGAAACTTATTTGTACAAAAGTAAAATCTGAATTGTGAAAAGATGAAAGAATCATAATAGATGAAAGAATATTGACATATGTTCTATTTGCAAAGCATGGTGCTATGAGGTCTTTCCTATTAAATGACAAACTGCTTTTAAGTTTGAGAAAATTATCTGGGATATTGTCATCTAAAGACTCATGAAGAGTATGAGATTTCACTATTTGATGTATTTCACCATTAACGTTGGGGTCTAGAGAGCTGTTGTCAATTCATATTCATTTTACAATTAATGTATTAAGTGTGAAACATTTTCCTGTTAATTTACTCTCTTTGTGCATATAAGGAGCCCTGGAAGTTTTGTAGGGTAAGTACTGGACAGCCACTCCACATAACAAAGATGAGGTTATCTGCTCCCGGAAAACTTTACAGCCTCATAAACATCAACAGGGAGGGAAAGAGTCTTCACACATCAATGCTATCCCATCTGTACACAGGGTAGATAGAGACGGGCAACTTAGACATTGGCTATCTAAAATAAGGGGGCAATAAAAGCATGAAGAGACTGGCTTACAAGGTTTCAAGAGGGAGTTTAGTTTAAGAGTATGGGGGGAAAGAAAGAGTCCCCACTGAATAGCTGTCATCTTGTCTAGATGGGTCTAGTGAAGAGAGATGGGGATAAGATTCATAAGATTCAATAGTGAATAATTGTTATGACTAATTGCGACAGTCACAATTGTAAAGGTAGAAGTTTTGTAACCAAAAAAGGGGAGTGGTTAATCTTACAGTCCAGAAACAGAGGACCCTAGGATCATCAAGAGAGAAACGCACAAGCAGAATGTGGGACCTTATCCAGAGAAGCAGCAGAGCCAGAGATGGGGGCATGGAGAGGGGGAGTGGCTGAGGACTCTAGATTCATGGACAAAGAAGAGAGGGACTACGAGCTGGTGGCCAGGAGGCAGACTTTCAGAATGTGCCCTTTGGAGACATAAATTATTATATATGCCTGAGTGGTTTGTTTGTTTGTTTGTTTGTTTTAAAAAGCTAAAGTGGATAGAGAGAAATACTATTAAATGATGGTAGGTACATGGAAGGGATTTTAATCATTGTAATGAAACAAGGTGTATGATTTGTTGAATGTAAAACTGATGATATGCCCTGTAAACTTTCACTCGATCCATAATAAAAACCTTAAATAAAATAATAATAATAAATTTTACAGCCTCAGAAACTATATAGGGTTGCTATGAGTCAGAATCAACTTAGTGGCAGGGAGTTTGCTTTTGATTTTTTTGCCTATATGGGCAGAAAATGAAAAACACTGAATTCTCAGTTGTATTTATTAAAGCTAAAAGTAGACTACAAAAATGATATCTCTAATCTTTTATGTGCTCTTATAAAGAAGATAGAGTACTTTGGGCAAAGCATTAAGAAAAATGACATTTTTTTCCTTATTGTTGATTTGGCCATTCTGTTTTATTATTACTTAATTCCTAGTATGATTTTGGTGTGGCACTGTAGGATAACCACTGGAGACTACTAACCACAGATCAAACCCACCACCTGCTCCTTTGTAATTATTATTATAATTACAATAAACCATAAATGGCTCAGATAAAGCTAATTAAAATGGGTATTTTGAGAGGCAGCCACTCCCACTAAATATAGTGCTCTTCCATAATCAGCTATCAATACAACAGCAAGCATTAAGGTCTGTGGATTTAAAAAAATAAAGCATAGCACCTGTAACTTGTCATTATGAATACTGACTTACCATAAAGAATCATATAAATTCTGGAATCTAGCACCACTGTCTGTACCAAAATAAGTACTTATTAGATAATATGATTTTCTTTGTGAGAACACAATTATTTCTTAAATTATAAAAACTACTCACCTCTCCTTCAGATTTAACACCAACCACTTTTCCATTTTGCACAATGATTTCTTCAATTGGTTTATTAAGCATGTAGGTACCTCCATAAATAGCACTTAACCTGGAAATCATTAAGATTCTAATTAGTCTCCTTCCTTAGAACTTACTGAGTTCACACAGATACACAGAATGGAGGAGACTTTCATTAAGACAAAAAACAACTTTCAGAAAACTAGTTTAAAAAAGCACCTATGAAAAGCCTACAAAACTATATTTAATAGTAAAATATTGCATAAATGCCCCCTAAGACTGGGAGTCCTAGTGTAGTGCTGTAGGATAATGCATGGACTGCAAGATCAGTTTGAACCACAAGGTCAGTGGTTCAAATTAACCAGCTACTTCTTGGGAATCCTATACTGTTGAGCTGGAACTGACTCGAAAGCATGTAAACAACAATAACAAGACTGGGAACAATGCAAGAACATCCATTCTTAGAATCTCTACTGAATTTGCAGTGTTATAATAAATGCAAAGGGGGAGGGGGACTGTGTGAGGGTGAGTTTTGTGTTTCAATTTGGCTGTATCTCAGATGCAGAACCAAATACTAGACTAGCTTCTGTCATGGAATAGTTATTGGTGAATAAATCAGCTGAGCTGGAGTAGAGCACATAACCTTTCATAATGTAGTCTAATGAAGTGTAATTATTTTATATGCCGCTGTTAGTTGCTGCCCAGTACGTTGATTCATGGTGACTTCGTGTGTACAAAGTAGAACTGCTCCATAGGATTTCCAAGACTATAACCTATTAGAAGAGTCCTGGTGTGGCACTGTGGGCTGCTAATGCACCACACTGCAAAGTCATTTGAACTACAAAGTCGGTGGTTCAAGTTTACCAGCTGCTCCTTGGAAACCCTACACAGGTTCTTTATGGGTCAGGATCGACTCAACGGCACTTAACAACAACAATCTATTAGTAGCAGATGAGTAGGCCTGTCTTCCAAGATGCCTCTGGGTGGGTCTGAATTGGCAGCCTCAACCATGTGTACCACCCAGGGAGACACATTTTATATTATACAATATAATGACCTTTCATAACCCAATCTAATGTAATACATAATCACCAAGTTGAGATTGTACCTGTATAGGGCAGATCCTAAACCTAATCATTTCCGAGTTGTAAAACGTTCATAATACTACTTGACAAAACACTTTCTATAAGAATACATCAAAAACTAAAATCAAAATGAAAAAATGTTTAGGTGTGCTAAAGACATGAATCCACTGCTTGTCTGTCAGTTTGCTGTACTGTGGACAAGTTTCAGATGAGCTTCCAGACGAAGACAGAGTAGGAAGAAGGAGTAACGAACTACTTCCAAATATTTAGTCACTGAAAACCTTATGAATAGCAGAGAAACACTATCAGACATAGTGCCGGAAATTGAACCCCTCAGGTTGGACAGTACTCAAAATGCGACTGGAGAAGAGCTGCCTCCTTAAAGTAGAGTTGACCGTGATGACATGAATGGAGTAAAGCCCGTTGGCGTAAAGTCCACGAGACCTTCATTTGCTGATGGGGCACAACTCAAAATGAAGAGAAACAGCTGTAAACATCCATTAATAATCAAACATGGGATGTACAAAGTATAAATCTAGGAAAACTGGAAATTGTCAAAAATGAATGGAACGCATAAATATTGATATCTTAGGCATCAGTGAGGTGAAATAGACTGGAACTGGCCATTCTGAATCTGACAACCACATGGTTTACTATGCCGGGAATGCCAAAGAGGAATGGTGTTGCATTCACTGTCAAATAGAACATGAGGTATAATGCTGTCTGTGATAGGATAATATCCATGCGCCTATAGGGAAGACCAGTTAGTAACACTATTATTCAAATTTATGCACCAACCACTAAAACCAGTGAGGATGAAACAGAAGAATTCTACCAACTTCTCCAATCAGAAATTGATCATACATGAAATCAAGATGTATTAATCATTACTGTTGATTGGAATGCAAAGGTTGGGAACAAAGACCAAGGATCAGTAGTTGGAAAATATGGCCTTGGTGATAAAAATGATGCTGGAGATTGCATGACAGAATTCTGCAAAACCAATCATTTGTTCAATTCAAACACCTTGTTTAGACAGCATAAGCGATGATTATACACATGGACCTCACCAGACAGAATACACAGAAACCAAATTGACTACATCTGTGGAAAGAGAGAGTGGAAAAGCTCCATATCATCAGCCAAAACAAGACCAGAGGCAAACTGTGGAACAGACCATCAACTGCTCTCATATGCAAATTCAGACTGAAGCTGAAGACAATGAAAACAAGTCCACGAGAGCCAAAATATGACCCTGAATATATCCCACCTGAATCTAGAGATCATTTGAAGAACAAATTAGATACATTAAACACTACAGACCAAAAACCAGAAGAGTTGTAGGATGACATCAAGAACATTATAACAAGGAACAAACAAGATGGCGGATCAGGTAGAAGTGTAGTAAGGAGCTCCGCCAGCAACAACAGAATACCCAACCAAGCAGGCTCAGGGGATGGTCCCAGAACTCTGAACCAGATATAAAGGAATATTTACAAGGTTAGAAAGCTTACAGCTGGGGGAATTTGTGGCAGAAGCAAGAAATCCATTGCTTTCTAGTTCGGAATGTTCAGCTGCTCCAGGAGCCGCTACAGACGCCTGGAAGAACCACTGAGATAAAGGTGTGGACATTCTTTTCTTTGGTATCTGTTCATTGGTCCCTTGCTGTCTGAGCACCTCCATTCTGGTGACTATAGGGGTGCCTGAGCTAGTGGACACCCCAGCCCCACCCTCGGAGGGTTCTACTAC
>NW_006408568.1:13361286-13388453 GCF_000296735.1 Chrysochloris asiatica
TTTTTAAAGTGTTGAAGAGCAGAGATGTCAGCTTGAGGACTAAGGTGCGCCTGACCCAAGCCATGGTATTTTCAATAACCTCATATGGATGTGAAAACTGGACAGTGAATAAGGAAGATCGTAGAAGAATTGATGCCTTTGAGTTGTGGTATTGGAGGAGAATATTGAAAGTGCCATGGATTGCCAAAAGAATCAACAGATCTTTGTTGGAAGAAGTGAAGCCAGAGTGTTCCTTAGAGGCCAGGATGGCCGAACTTCATCTCTCATAATTTGGACATACTGTCAAGAGGGACCTCGCTGGAGAAGGGTATCATGTTTGGTAAGGTGGAGAGTCAGAGAAAAAGAGAAAGACCTCCAGTGAGATGGATTGACAAAGTGGCAGTATCAGTGGATCTGTGGGCTCAAACGTGGCAACAATTATGAGGTTGGCCAGGATCAGACAGTGTTTCGTTCTGTTGTGCATAGGGTTGCTCTGAGTCAGTACCGACTCAATGGCACCTAACAACAACAAAGACATGAATACCACACACCACAAAGGCATACAGATGGCCAATAAGCACACTTAAAGGTGACCAACAACAGCCTTCAGGAAAGTGAAGTTAAAATCATAAGGAGGTAGCATTTCATTTCCAATAGAATGGTTAAAATGAAAACGAATGAGAACACTAAATGTTGACAAGAATGTGGAACAACTGGAATTCTCATATACTGCTAAGTCACTGCAAAATGATACAACTACCCTAGAAAAGTGTTTGGCAGATTTTATTACATTAAACACATATCTGCCGTATCAACTAACAATATCACTTCTGGATATTTATCCAAAAGCTACTGACAAATTATGTCCACAGAAAGACTTACACACAAAATGTCAAAATAGCCCCCTCAAAAAATCCACAAAAACCAAACTCCATATGCCATCTACAAGAGAATAGGTAAACAACCTTTAGTATTTTCATATAATAAAATACTACTAAATGGTAATAAAAAAGGAACAAACTAACAGTCTATGAATCTACACAGATGAATTTCAAATATATAGCTAAGCAAAAATATATTGCTAACGGAAAAAAAAAAATGAGCACACTGCAGTACTCCTTATATGAACTTCAAGAGGTGTGAAATTTGTAGTGGTAAGTTATCACTGTAAAATAAAATGTAGCTGCTCGGGAAAGTGGGGAAAGAGGATTGGTTATGAAATGCAACAAGAGAACTTGCAAGGTAATGAAACTGTTCTGTTTCTTGATTAGGGCACTGTTTACATTGAGTCTACACGTTTATCAAAACATTTTTTTCCATTACAAATACCAGGTATATCTAGTACTATAGCTCAAGTGTGGACCTGAACTCACTCCCATGGCTATCAGGAGAATTAACAACACTAGAGAGGTCCATATACCTTAGAATTATCCACCTCTTGAGAACAAGAGGGCAGCATTTACCCAAGTACAAAGTTCAGAAGGGTTAGCAAAGGAGGAAGAATGGATAAGTGATGCTACGGGGGACTACAATCAATGAGATGAAAACAAAATGTGTGTGAATTGTAGAATGTAGAACTGATGATCTGCTCTGTAATCTTTAATCCAATTCACGATAAAAATTTTTATAAAAATCAATCTAGAAAAAATCAGGATCTATGTATTTCATTACAAGCAAATTTAATTCCAATAAAATTAGTGGCAAGGCATAAGGTCAGTACACAAATGGAAAAGGAAATTAAGGAAGCATTAGCATTCAAAATCTAAGAGAATAAATACACCTAGGAATAAATCTGACCAAAAAGGCAAAAGATTTATATAGAACTAAAGCAGTACTAGAATAAATTAAAGACCTAAATAAATACAAGAACATCCCATACCCATAAATGTTGTTAGTAAGTGTCAAGTCAGTTTCAACTCATAACAACCTTGTATAGGGTTTCTGACAAGTGGCTAGTGAATTTGAACTGGTGATCTTGAGGTTAGAAGTCCAGTGCTTAGCCTACAGGACTCATAATTAAAAGGCTTATTATAACTAAGATATAAATACTACCCAAAGCCATCTATATATTCAATGCAATCTCCACCAAAACTCCAACAGTCTTCTTAACAGAAACAGAAAAGTCTATCTTAAATGGATCAAAGAACTAAAGGTGAAACCTTAGTAGAAAATATAGGGAGTATGGCTGCAGGGGACAGTTGTTAACTATGTATTATCAAATCTCACAACAAAAGTCAAAACAGGCAAACGGCACTTCAGAAAATATAATACTGTTTGTCCATCAACAGACTTTTATCAAAAAAGTGAAAAGAACAGATTGTAAGAAAAATTTGGGGAAAGAATTTTTGGGATCCATAAGGGTCTAATATACAAAAAAAATTTTATTTACACACTTTTTTTATAATTTAACAACAGACAAAACTAATTAAAAAACAACAACAGGCAAAGTACTTGAACAGCCATGTCACCAAAGATGATATTTAAGTGGCCAAGAAGCACATGAAAGGATGCTCAACATCATTAGCCATTAGAGACATGCCAAGGAAAACCATGAAATACCACATCACTGCTATTACAAAGCCAATGATACAATATTAAAGAAAAAAAAGGCTTTGGTAAGGTTGTGGGGAAACTAGAACTCTCATCCCTTGCTGGCTAGGAATGTAAAATGCTGTAGTCACTGTAGAAAAGTTTTGCAGTTCCTTAAGAAACTGAACATAGAATTAATATGACCCATCATCAATCCCAATCAATCCTAGGTATATGTGCTATGTGCTGTGGAGTCAGTTCCAACTCATAGCAACCCTATACAGGGTTTCCAAGGCTGCAAATCCTTACGGGAGCAGAAAGCCTCATCTTTCTCCCGCGGAACAGCTGGTAGTTTTGAACTGCTGACTTCTGGCTAGCAGCCCGATTCGTAACCACTACGCTACCAGAGCTCCTTTAGGTATATGAGGGGGTTTTTAAAAAGTTTGTGGAAAAATTCCATTGCCTTTCAATTCCATTTTCCAAGAACATGTGAAGCCCCCTTGTGTACTTAGAGGTGAACGCAGGAAGGCAAACAGAAGCCTACATATCAAGGTTTATTGAAGAACTTTTCACAATAGGCCAAAGATAGAAACAATGAAAATATTCACCAACAGATGAAGGGATAAACATAATGTAGAATATGCACACAATGGACTTTTAATCAGCTATGAACAAAATGAAGTCCTCATGTGCATCACACATGAATGCACCTGAATCACGCATGAAGTCAGTTGCAAAAGGACATATATTAAATGACCTTATTTATCTGAAATAAGCAAATATACAGAAATCAAAGATGATCAGTGGTACCAGGGGAAAGGGGAATTTTGGCTTAGGAGGAATTAAAACGAGCCACAACACGGGAAGATATATGCACACCAATGTTCACTGCAGCACTATTTACAATAGCAAAAAGATGGAGACAGCCAAAGTGACCATCAACTGAAGAATGGATAAACAAGCTGTGGCACATACACACAATGCAGTACTATGCTACCTTGAAAAATAACAAGGAAGCTACATGCCACTTCCTAACATGGATGAACCTTAAGGACATTATGTTGAGTGAAATTAGTCAATCACAAAAGGAAAAATACTGCATAGGACCACTACTATAAAAGACTAAGAAAAAGAACCCAAACTAATCCACTAAAGTGGATTCCTAGCAGGTTGCTAGGACGAAGGGGTAGGAATAAGGGTGGGAGGGAAAGGCGGAACACAGTACAGGGAATAGACACAGGATAATTTGGGTATTGGGGAGGGGGGCAATATACAAGTAGGGAGAGGGGAATGGAAGAACAAGGCAGATGGGAGAGCAATTAGGCAGGTATCAATGAGCTAAATGGGACAGAGGTTAAAATGGATTTAGGCACAGCCTTAGAACAACAGGGCTCTGGGATCCAGAGACTGGGACAGGGTTGGAATGGGGAAAAGGGGGGAATAATGTTGAGATACTTGGCTGACTTTTGAACCTTGGTTTTCCAAGCATTATAATATAAAACAGTCACTGGAGGAAGAGGAAAAGGAATAGCCAGAAATATCACCATAGAAAGCTTGTAAGTCCATGTTCTGCCAATAACTAATTGGAATACCTAAAATGGGGCTACAATGTATCTAGTGAAGAAGACCTCATGAGGAGCCTCTGCATTACATAAGACTTATAGAAGAAAGTCTGAACCACATCCAGACCATCAGAGAAGGGAAACTTTCCTCTTGAAAGGACAAGCAGACCAGCCTGGAGCAGCCAGAAAACCAGAAGACACTTCTTGAAAGAAGGACCTACAGGAAAAATACAAAACAATAAGGGCAATCTGACTGTTACCACAAGAACAAGCAAGCTGTCTGCCCAGGAGACACCAAGGCAAGTGGTTGGGTCCTCTCAGTGCAAATCCTCCTCCAAGACTAAGGTGCAAGGGGAAAACGCGTTCTGATTGGCAATCACGCGCATCACCCATAAAGAGAAGTGACCGATGAACATCAAAGAAGCAGCGAGCTAAGCCCTGCATCGTTCAGCAGACAATGGTGAGCCCGGGTAGAGACCTGGTCGGCCAGCAGTGAGGCAAGACCTGGGGACTCATGAGCTCAGAGTCAGTGACACATCCACAGAGGACTAGAGTGGAGACCGAAGCAACCAACTGATAAGAAGAAGGCGGACAGACGCAGGAACACCCACACCTGCAGATGATACCCACTTGCCATGGCTCCAATGATGGGACGAACAGAGCTCAACCCGAAGAAGATAGAAGAGGAAAAAAGCGTCATCTGATACAATTTGATAAACTGGACATCCACCTATAAATGCAGTAGTTCAAAAGAGGGAATAAATCCCTCCTCCAAGAATTATTCCCACCCCCTCCACACAAAGAGTAGATAGGGATGGCCATCTTGAACATTGACTAACCAAAATGGGAGAAGAGATACAAAGGCAAGAAGTGACTGGCTTACAAGCTTTCAAGAGGGAACCCAGATCCACAGGGTGGGAAGGATGGTAGAATGTCCAGTGAGTGGCATCCAACCTGTCTAGGAAAGGCAGATGAAAAGAAATGCAGATGGGTCCCTTGGGAAGCAAGGGTGAATCACTGTTACCAGGACTGATTGTTAGGACTGGAAATGTAAAGGTGGACACTTTATAGCAAGGAGGGGAGTGACTGACCTTTCAGTCTAGGAGCGGAGGGCCCTGGACCATCAATGGAGAAGAGCGGAGAGCGGGACCCCACCTAGAGGAGCAGTGAGGCCTGAGACTGAGACAGAGAGGATGACGTGAAGAGAAGGAGTGGCTGGCGACTAGGGATCCGGAGAGGGAGAAGGGCTGTGTGCTGAGGATCATGAGGGGAGGGAGGGCAGGATTGCAGGGTGTACCCTTTGATTGGGTGATGATGCATGGACGGGATGGTAACTATGGCAATGAGACGATGTATGATGGAATGAATATAAAACTAATGTTCCCCCATGTAGACTACCACACAATACACAATAACACATGAAAAAAGAGGGAAGAGCATGAGAGCCAGGGATTCTAATTAGAAAAGTGGCAACAACAGAGATGGTGGCAAAGGCAATGGCATAGAGAGAAAGAGCAGCAAAGTCTACAGGTCCATAGAAAGGCAGTGTATCTGCAGGCAGGAGGCTGCCTTGCAAAATGTGCCCTTTGGACATTTGAACAAATATATATTTTTAATGTGATATGTGTACAACAAGGAAAAAAAAGGTAGTAGAGGTAAATACTGTTAACTGAAGGTGCATGAAGGGGATTGTAATCATTGCAATGGTTTGTTGAATGTAAACCTGATGTAAACCCTGTAAACCTTCACTCAATTAAAAATAAAAGTTTAAAAAAAAAAAGAATATGACATCTCATCACTCACAGCCATGTCATCTCATTATGCACAACTCTATCTCATTCATTTATGTTGAAGATGAGGTTTAGTATCAGTAAAGTTTTAGCTAACAAGTTAATTATGGGCTCTTACCTTGCAAACCCTTGTGGCAGCTCTCCAAGGCCATAAAGTGGATAAAGATATGGGCTTTTGCCATATCTTGCCAAAGACTCGCTGTAAAGTTTAATCCTATTAATGGTTTCACAACATGGTTGTTCTAAATAACTGGAGAAAAGTAAATGAATATTAGAAAAAAATCTGGGTTTTCATTTTAACTTCTTTTTTTTTTTCTGAAGTGATACAAATCCAGTTAAATAGTTGGGAAATTCAGTGAAAGTGTCCCAAGAAAATAAAAATCTAAAGACCAAAAAACTTACTCATCAGTTCTGTAAAGTGCAAGGGCATGACCAGTAAAGTCTATAACATCTTGGCCCAAGTCGAATTTCTTATACACATCTCGCATTGTAGTCTTCTTGGGATCAATGCCCTCAAAAGTTCTAGAATCTTTTTCATCGAAGTTGGCAACATACACTAGGAATTTTCTGAAGCGACGTTTTTCAAACAGTCCCATTAAGCCTGAAAAAGATTTTTTTTTAAAGCAAACACTCACAAAAGGATACTGTGTAAAAGGGAATATGTTGTTAAGTGCCGTCGAGTCAGTTCCGACTCATAGCGACCCTGTGTAGTTTTCAAGGAGCAGCTGGTAAGCTTGAACCGCCAGCAGTGCAGTTCAAACTGACTTTGTAGTCCAGCACATTAACCCACAGTGCCACACCAGGACTCCTATTAAAGAGAGGGAATTCTCAATGGGTCACGTGAGGATGGCACAGGACCAGGCAGTGTTGCGTCACGATGAATAGAAAATGACTCGATGGTATCTAATAGCAATGTTATTAACTTGGGTTCTTCTAATTCCTTGTGAAAAATAAGATAATGGAACTTGGATAACATGTACTTTCAGTTTCACCACACTTTTTAAAACAAGCTGACATAATTACAACAGGACAGTTATAAAGCCTTCAATTAAAAAATACAATTACAAGTAATTATTGCTGTTAAGTACCATCAAGTCAGTTCTGATTCAAGTAATTACAATCAGTATTTAATTAAATGTAATATTAAGTCTGTAGGCTAAGCATTGGATCACAAGGTTGGTTTGAACTGCAAGATGGGCAGTTCAAACTCACCAGCCGCTCCTCAGAAACCCTGTACTGGGTCGCTATAAGTCAGATCTGACTGGACAGCACTTAACAACAACAATAATATTAAGTCTAATTATATCTTTTGTTAAGTACAAGGTAAATAACAACTAAAATAATATTATCCATCAAGGCATCCATCTATATGTTCTTCCCTTGACAACTCTGACCTATACTCAGCCAATTACCTACACTTATCCCATTTCCTTTTCAATATGCTAAGAAACACTCTAGCATTTAATAGAAAAGAAGTTTGGATTCTAAGAACAAACTGACCTCACTGAATTTAGATGTTGATTATGCTACTAGTAACTTACTTTAATGAAGTCCCACATAATCAATTCATTACTTTTTAAAGTATCTATTAAAAAACAAACAGGGAGATAATTATAAAAAAACACTATATAAATTCTCCATTCTATTAGTCAGCATTCATATTAGTAGCATTGTTGTTGTTAAGTGCCATCAAGTTGGTTCCAACTCAGCAACCCTGTGTAGGGGTTCTGAGGAGCAACTGGCAGGTTTGAACTGCCAACCTTGTAATCTGCAGTAGAAGGCTGATCCTGTAGTGCCAAACCAGGAGCATAGAGCTGGTAAAAAGTGGCCAAGGGAAAATGAGTTTTGTTTTTACTCCTTTCTTCCCATTTCCTAAAATGAACAACTACTTTAAAAACAACCATAGCTTTAAAAATAAAAAAACTTTCAAACACTTCCCCAAAGATTGTTTTATAATTTTAAAGAAATACAGGCTACAAAAGGGATCCATTGCTGTGTCTCAAGTCAATCTTGTAGATAAGATGCAACAGGTACCCATGGTTCTTACGTAGCCTTACTCAATGATTTTAAAGCTTCATGTGCAGCAAATGGAGGTGACCGTGATAAAGAATTCTTTGGGAGTACGGGTTGAGTAGAGAGGATGGTTCCCCATCATTTCAAATATGATGATAAATTTACATAACATTAATGGGCGAGTACATTATCCATTTGTCCAATATGTCAGTGGTAACCCAGGGGGGCCATCCGTATTCCAGTACCAAATCAACACTATACTTAGGACACAAGTTTTAAGTTGTCCAGCGTAGGAATTAAACAGTTAAAGGGAAACAAGAAACTGTTTTAAATGCAAATATAACTTAGATATCACACTCTCGTAGACAGTGCTTTTGAGATATAAAGATATTCTAGAGTATCATAACTATTTAATTAACCAAAATAAACATCTAGTAAAACTGATGTTCAACTTTATAAACCTTTCACAACAAAAAGTTAATGAAAATCTATTTGTTGCATTTCCTTAAATTTCCTTTTCTCTTTTCTCTTCCTCCTTTACTTGATCCTGAAGTCAGTTAGTTACAGGTACCAATCTTACTTCTGTTCTAAGCACAGTAAGGAAGCTCTAGTTGCTTCTCCATCCCTGATTTTTATGTTGTTAAGCCTGGCACCAAGCTACTGCTCTCAATTACTAGCTAATATGCTATCAGAGCCAGATAACACCACTGTAAAAACATTTTTAAAGATACATTTCTCATTCTGAAAATTTCATAACTGACAGGTTCAAATAGTAATGTTTCCTACTGCATATTCTCTGATCATATTAAAACTTTGTATACCTGACCCATTTCCCATTTTTTCTTTCTCCATATTATTTATCAACACTCAACATATTTTCCTCATTGATTTATTGTTGGTCTCACACTAATATAAACCCCATAAGGGATTTAAAATTTTTCTTTTCTCTTTCTGTGAAATAATTCCCAGCCCCAAACCTAAAAGGGTATCTGGTACATAGCCAGTGCTCAGTACGTATTTATTTCATAAATTACTACATAATGGCCGTGAATATTAAAGATGACTTATTTACATACTGGATATGCACAGTATGTAATGAATATTAACATATGTGATAAAAAGCTTTAAAAATCTGTTTCAGGATTAGGTACCCAAAGAGACTTCAAAAAGTTTGTAGAAAAATACAATTAAAAGATAAAAATAAAACATAAACTTTATTTCTCAACATAAGTTCCATCAAGGTCAAGACACTTTTGTAAGCAATGATATCAGCCATTTAGTCCACCCCTAAAGAATGGGAAAAAAAAAAATGGATGCACTTTGAAGATTTTTTAAGACTAGGAAACAAAAAGAAGTCAGAGGAGCTAGAGCACACCTGTAAGGTGGATGCCAATTTCCCCACTGAAGCTGTCACAAAATTGCCCTAGTTTGATGAGAGGAATGAGCAGGAAGATTGTCATGGTGTAGAAGAACTCTGTGGTGAAGCTTTCCTGGGTACTTTTCTGCTAAAGCTTTGGCTAACTTTCTCAAAGTACTCTCCTAATAAGCAGGTATAACCATTCTTTGTCCCTTCAGAAAGTCAATACAAAAAATGCCTTGACTATCCCAAAAACTGTTGTCATGACCTTTGTTCCTGATTAAGCTACTTCCACCTTTTGGCAGCCAATGCTATGATTGTGCTTTGTCTTCAGAGTTGTACTGGTAAAGCCATGCTTCATCTCCTATTACAATTCTTCCAAGAAATGCTTTAGAATTTTGATCTCATTTGTTTACATTTTCCATTGAAAGCCCTGTTCTTGTCTGCAGCTGATCCAGGCACAACAATTTTGGCACCCATTGAGCAGAAAGTTTAGTTTTTCAATCAAAACTGTACACTGAACCAGTGGAGATATGTACAGTGTTGACTATTATTGATGCTGTTAATCATTAGTCTTTTTCAATTAGGGCACCAATATTTATGTACTAACAAACTGATGAGGATGGTCTACCACTGCGGGCTTCATCTTCACCATCCAACACAGTCTTATCCCTCCTAAAACAAATTATCCATTTGTAAATTGTTGATTATTATTATGTTTTGAGGATAGGGCTCCCATAAACTTTTTGTGAAGCATCAATGATTTAACCATTCTTCCACCAAGCTTATAGTTGTTTTTGCTGTAATATTAGCAGATTTCATGTTGTTCTCATAGGCGCTCTTTCCAAACTGATGTCTTCTCCGTAATGCCTCAATTACCTTCTGTTCAGACATGCTGTACCAAACTAATACAACTATTTTAGTACAAAAGAGAATGCAATCCATGCAAACCTTTTTTCACAATATGCATTTTACACGAACTTTTTGAAGACTCCTTGTAGTGTCTTAATTGCATTTCGAATGCTGTTTTACGTTCTCCATTATACACTTACTTATAAAAAAATACAACTTATGTCAAGATTTTTTAAACCTGAAAAGATATGGACTCCAGACCAGATAAAAGCTTTTCCACTACTTACCAGACGTAACATCTGACCACAGATTATAGGGGAAAAAAAAATTAAGAGGATAACTATTGTCCTAACAACACTACTAAGATATGGTGTACAACATGAGGGAGCATTCCACTTTGTGAAAAAATTCCATTATCCTGTAATTCTATTTTTCCACAAGCTTTTTGAAGTTCTTCATATAACTAAATTTCCCCATATCTAAAATGAAAACATTAGCATCCATTTCACTGGGCTACAGTGAAATGTACACAAAATAAGATAATACACATAAAGAACTTAGTAGTACATACATAGTAGTGGTAGTAGTTAAGTGCTAGAAAGTCGGTTCCGACCCATAGCGACCCTGCATACGGTTTCCAAAGAGTGACTGGTGAGCTTGAACCACTGAGCTTGTAGTTCAAACGGCTTTGCAGTCTGGTGCATTAGCTCACAGCGCCACACTAGGACTCCAGTACATACATAAGGGGACTTCAAAAAAGTTCATGGAAAAATTGTATTACAAGATATTTGAATTTTTCATGAGATTTCTGGAGCCCCCTCATATGCTTTTATCCATTCTTCTCTTCAGCCTCTCCACCTTTATACTTTTTTCCTTGTCTCATTCCTTCATTATGCCTAGAATTTTCTTGTCTACTTTAAAATCCTACAATTAAAAAAAAAAGATCAAGTTGCTTGTAAGGCAGTCATTTGACCAAAATTCACAAAATTGTATACTAAATAAGGGTGAATTTTTCTATATATAAATTTATGTAGGATAAGTACTGGACTGTGAACCACAAGGCTGGCAGTTCAAAACCACCAGCTACTCATCGGACATCTTACACAGGGTCGCTAAGAGTTAGAACCGACTCAACAACACGCAACACCTGGTGAGTTTGAACTGCCAACCTTGTGGTTCAAACTGACCTTGCAGTCTTGCACTTATACTACAGCACCACACCAGAAGTTTGTGTGTGTGTACACAAACACACACAAATATACATATAGATACACATATACACGTATAGAGAGAGAAGGGGGAGAGGAGAGGAGGGGTATGGTGCTGTGGGATAAAGCACTAGACCACAATATTGGTTTGAACCACAAAGCTGGCAGTTCGAATTCACCAGTTGCTCCTCGAAAACCCTATGCAAGGCTGTTATGAGTCAGAACCAATGTGATGACACTTAACATATATATGCATATGTTAAGTGTATACATAAATTGTTTTTGTTAGAGCCAGAGTTGGTTCAGACTCAAAGTGACCCTGTATAGGGATTCTGAGGAGTGGCTATTGAGTTTGAACAGCCAACCTTGCAGTTAAGTGCTTATTCTACAGCGTCACACCAGGACTTCTGTATGTGTATATACATACACGCATATATATGTAATATATATATATAAACTAATATATATGTGTGTATAAACCTATTTGCTTATATTTATATATTTTTTTTAAATCTCCAATCCATGATTGCATGACTAATTTATTCTGAAACCATTCTTTTTCTTCCCTAGCTGTCATTCCTAATCAAGCTATAATTCTTGTTGTTGTTGTTGTTAGGTGCCATGGAGTCGGTACTGACCCATAGCTACCTTATGCACAGTAGAACAAAACATGGCCCAATCCTAGGCCCACCTCACTACTGCTGCCGCGCTCAAGTCCATCGATGCTGCCACTTGGCCAATCCATCTCGCTGGGGGTCTTCCTCTTTTTCTCTGACTCTCCACCTTATCAAACATGATATCCCTATCCTTCTCTAGCGACTGGTCCCTCCTGACAATATGTCTTAAGTATGAAAGATGAAGTTTGGCCATCCTGGACTCCAAGGAGCATTCTAGCTACACTTCTTCCAAAACGGATCTATTGGTTCTTTTGGCAGCCCATGGCACTTTCATTATTCTCCTCCAACACCATAACTCAAAAGCACCAATTCTTCTACAGTCTTCCTTAGTCACTGTCCAGCTTTCACATGCATATGAAGTTATTGAAAATACCATGGGTTGGGTCAGGCGCACCTTAGTCCTCAAGCTGACATCTTTACTCTTCAACACTTTAAAAAGGTCTTGTGCAGCAGATTTGCCTAATGCAATACGTCGTTTGATTTCATGACTGCTGCTTCCATGAGTGTTGATAGTTGATCCAAGAAGCATGAAGTCCTTGACAACTTCAATCTTTTCTCCATTGATAAGAATGTTGTTTATTGGTCCAGTGGTGAAGATTTTTGTTTTCTTTACATTGAGATGTAATCCATACCAAAGGCTGTGCTCTTTGATCTTCATCAGTAAATGTTTTAAGTCCTCTTCCTCTAATCCTGATGCCACATTTTTTTTCATATAACCCAGGTTTCTCAGATTATTTGCTCAACATACAGGTTGAATAAGTATGGTGAAAGAATACAGCCTGTTGCGCACCTTCTTTAATTTTAAATGATTCAGTGTTCCCATGTTCTGTTCGAACAACTGCTTCTTGGTCCATGTACAGATTCCTCACGAGCACAATTAAGTGTTCTGGAATACTCATACTTCACAATGTTGCCCATAGCTTGTCATGATCCACACAATTAAAAGCCTTTGAGTAGTCAATAAAGCACAGGTAAACATCTTTCTGATACTCTGCTTCCAGCCGTAATTCTTAGTGGTATTTATTTTCTGAATAGCCTTTTAACATATTTTGCCCAATATTTCCTTCCAGAATAACAAACGAAGTCAGAAAAACTGCTAAAATAATTCAAATTAGGCTTGCAAGAAAACCTTCATAACACGTCAAAGTAATCACTAGAGAATTTAAAGGCAGTTTTTCGATTTTCCCAATCTAAACTGTTTCCTCCTCCTAGAGCACCCGGTGTTGTTAAGTGCCGTCGAGTCAGTTCCAACCATAGAGACCCTGTATAGGATTTTCAAGGAGCAACTGGTAAGCTTGAACTGCAGACCTGTGGTTCAAACTGACTTTGCAGTTCAGCACCTTAACCCACAGCGCCACACTAAGAGCCCTTACTATGTGTAAAATCCCTCTATACAAAGTTTAGTTTTACGAAGTTATTCTGCTTCACATGGGCCTTAACGATGACTACAGCACCTTGAAGGACAGAAGATTTTTCCTATGGGTACTTGCTATTTTAAAGATATCAGAGGTTATGGTTAATCAGCAATCTTCAATGAGAAGAGCAAATAATTTTAGGCAGAGAATAAAATGACATCATATTTAGTAGGAATTCCTAAAAATAGAGATGTTAAGGAATGACAACAGCACCCACAAGAAGATGGTTGTCACCAGAATAGAGTTCTTTGTTTTTCTGATGGGTTAAATAAAAACCATAGGAGGTCAGCTTAGTAAAATGGTCAAGCACAGAAGCTCAGGAGCAATGTGAAACCCTACAATAAACTCGCAAATATCAAGTTAATTCCAACTTACAGCGACTCTCTATAGGGTTTCTGAGAGGGTAAATCTTTACAGAAGCAGACAGTTTCATCTTTCTCCCATGGAATAGCTGGTGGGATTGAACTGCCAACCCTGTAGTTAGCAGCACATTGCCTAATCCACAGCGCCACCAGGATTCCTTAGAGCAATGCTACCAGGGCTTCAACTCCAATCCCAATAAACAGCACCTATGTGAGTTCAAGCCCTAGTAGCATTGCTCTAAGTTGTTCTGGAAGTTAAATAAGAAAATGAAAGTATTTATCACAGAGCCTAGCAACAGGAAAGGTTAACTAGATAATCATTTAATCTCTCTCTAAGCTTCACAAGGGTAGGGTTTAAAAAAAAAATTTTTTTTTCATTCACAAATATATCCACTGCCTAAAATAGATTGACACATAATGGACATTTGGTAAATACACGCTGACTGAATGGGTGAATGGATGAGTAGACAGCCAAGAGGGTACTGAACGTTTAAGATTCCATTACGAAATCTTATTCTAAGAAAACAAAAAAATTACTTACTAGATGCCAGGGCTTCTGCTTCAGTGGAAGGAACCTTGTAGATTTTTCCTCCCTTATATACAAAGCTCCCTTCAGTTACTTTGAAATCCAAGTAGCGGGTAACCTCTGTATAAAGCAGCATCTTAACCAGCTGACCTGTAAGAATCATATAATTCAAACTTATTATGTGTACTAGCTTTAAAATTAGCAGGAGTAAAGGTACATTTAATAATATGGCTTCCCAATTTTTCTTAACATTTTTTAATAATTCCTAAAAAAAAATAAATATCTTCAAAGTCATAATCTTAAGCAGAAAACCAGAATGTATATCTATCACTTAACATATTAAGGGTTTTGGTTTCTTTTTTAAACACTTTTAAAACCTGTGTGACAACACTGCCCATCTATAGTTTCAGCTTCTTAGGTTTCTTAGGATGCTTCTATCCAAGTTGCGGTATGTGCTGCCACCTGGCGGAGACCTGAACAACTGCATGAATCTGAAGAAATGGGACCATACTCACCCCACCCACTACCCACTAGAGTCTACTTGGAACAAATGCATTCCACATTAAAACCCTTACTTCCTCAAAAATATATTCTTGCCCCTTAATTTAAGCATGCTTTCCATTACTGAAAGCATATGGCATCAACAAAAAAATTCAAAGCGAAAAAAAAAAAAAATTCAGTCATAAAAGAGTTTTAATGTTACAACTTCAAGGTTAACACCAGTAAGCCCTCATAAAATCTAAGAACTACATATTCAAGACTTCAAAGCGGTTCTGTAGTGGTTCAAAGAAATAAGGGTAGCCCTAGCCCATGAAAACACACAGTGGTGCCCTGATCAAAGATGGCAGCTGACACATTCAGAGCAGGGAAGTCTACCACCATTTCTGTCTGAGCAGGCTACTACTGCCTGTTACATACTCAGATCAAAATCTGAAGTGCAAGAGATTTGGTAGCTATTCGATGCCTATGCTGCCCTTGTTTTTCTCAGTCATGACAAAACTATTCTGAACCAATCTGAAGCCCTGCATTTACTAGAGACAAGAGTAGTAGAGTAGTAGAACTGTAGTATTATTAAATGGGTTTGAGTTTCTTTATATACTGTTGTTACACTTTAAAGAGTGGCATATTGTAAGCAAAACTTTTTAGGAATCTTTGGTTCTCACTTTCAAGTCAACCTATATTTATTAAAGCCAGCATTGATTTCAGATAAAGGAAAATGTAAGCTTACAATTTAGAAATATTACCTGCCCATAAGCCAAAGAAGTTTTGGATGCTAAAATTTGCTTGAGAAACAAAGAAATTTAGTCACAACAATTGGTTTCTATTCACCTGGAGCACCAGTGGAAGGAGAGTTGGGAATAAACAGCAGGAGAATATGGACTGTGTAGCTAATTGACTACATGAACAACTGCCTTCTTTGCCATGAAGTCAGAAGAACTATATGGAACCCAACCACCATTATTTAACATTTTGATCAAAGATTCTACAGAAAAATCCTAAACAAAAGGGGTAAAAAGCAAAATAGAATTTCAAATTCTCATACACTCTAAACTTTCTATAGTCATGGAGGGTGAACACAAATCCATGGAAAGTTACTGCCCTGAGATAATCTTTATACCTTAAAACAAAAACATCCTCGGAAATAGTCTTAAAATAGTTCAGCTTGTCTAGTGAAAAATGTCTCAATAGGGCACAAAATCAATATACAAAAGTCAGCTGGATTCATCTACACTAATAAATGCAGCTCTGAAAGGGAAATTAGGAAAATACCATTTACAATAGCCACCTAAAGAAGAAATACTTAGAAATCAATCTAATCAGAGAAACAAAAGACCTACACAAGGAAAACCATAAAACACTACTACAAGAAACTAATAGAAGCTTACAAAAAAATGCAATATACCATGCTCATAGATAGAACGACTTAACAAGGTGGAAATGTCAACACTAGCCATAGCAACCTATAGATATAATGCAATCCCAATCCAGATTCTAAATTATTCTTTAATAGAAAAAAATGATCACTAACTTTATACGGAAAAGAAAGAGACCTTAGCTAAGAAAAGTAATGCTTAACAAGAAAAAGTTGGCGGCTGCTCACTCCCTGATCTCAAAATGTACTGCATAATCACAGTGGACAAAACAGCTGGGTACTGGTACAATGAAACATACATTGGGTCAGAATTTGAGAACCCAGAAGTAAATCTATCCACATATAATCAGTTGATCTTTGACAAAGGGCCAAAACACCTTAAGTGGAGAAGAGATAGTCTCTTCAACGAAAGGTAATGAGAAAACCAGAAAACTATTTGCAGAAGAATGAAACAAGACCCACATCTCACACCATATACAAAAACAAACTCAATGTGGATGAAAGATCTAAATGTAAAACCTAGAACTATAAAGATCATCATTCAAAAATAATAACAAACTCAGGGACTCTAATGCATGGAATAAATATTTTATCAAACACAACTAAAAACACACAAACATTAGAAGACGAAATAGATGATTGGGACCTCCTAAAAATTAGACACTTATGTGCATCACAAGATTTCACCAAAAGAGTAGAAAAAAATTTTTTTGCAATGACGTATCAGACAAGGGACTAATCTCCAAAACTTAAAAAAAAGAGAAAACTAGAACACTTCTACAAGGAAAAAGAAAAACAACCTTATTAAAAATTGGGCACAGGACATAAACAGACACTTTTATCAAGGAAAACACCCACGCAGCCAACAAACATATGAAGAAATGTTCACGATCAGTAGTCATTAGAGAGATACAAATCAAAAGAACAATGTGATAGCATCTCATATCAGCATTAATAGTAAAGTTCAAAACAACAAATGCTGGCAAGGGTGCGGAGAGACTGGGACCCTCCTACATTGCTGGGGGACTATAAAATGGTGCAACCACTGTGGAAAACAGTGTGGCACTTTCTCAGAAAGTTGGAAAAAGAAATACCATAAGACCCAGCAAGCCTTCTACTTGGTATATATCAACAAGAAATAAGAGCCAAGACATGAATAGATATATGCACATTGATGATCATCGCAGCACTATTCAAAATGCCAAAAAGATGGACACAGCCTAAATGCCCATCAATGGAAGAGTGAATAAACAAATTTTGATACATACACATAATGAATCTGTGAAATGCCTAACTTGGATGAAGCTGAATGACATTCTGTTAAGTAAGATTGGTCAATCACAAAAGGGCAAATAAATATTGTTTGTTACCACTATTATAAAAACTCAAGAAAAGGTTTTCTTATTAAAAGAAAGCATTATCCTACACCTCCACACCAGAACACGGGCTGAGTGGATAAGGGAGGAAGAGTGGGAGCATTCGCACAAATAGATAAGCATTTAAAAAAGGTTATCTGTACATGGATATTTACCTCTCCTGCAAACAAAGCTATGCATGTGGTAGAACATACAGCAGGTAAAATAACTTCTTAGATATTATCAAACCTCTCAAGGCAAGGAGTTGCTGGGCTTGGGGGCTCAAGACCATAGTCTCAGGGGATGCCATGGTCAACTGGCATAGCATAGTTGACAAAAACAATGTTTTACATCCGACTTTAGTGAGTAGCATCTAAGATCTTAAAAGCTCATGACTAGCCATCGAAGGTACAGCTATTGGTCTCTCCATGTGCAGAAAGAATGAAATGAGAATTGAAGATGCTTGGAATCAATTACTTTGACAGAGTAATGGAACATCAGTCTCCACAACCCTGGCAGTTCAAATTCACCAGCTGCTCCTCGTAAACACTATACAGGGTCAGTTGAGATGTGGTTATTCCCACGGTGAGATCTAATACAGTGTAGTTAACTCTAAGATGATTGGCTATGAGCAGCCAATCAACTAAAAGGATGTTTCCGTGGCAGTGCTGCCAGCTTCCAATATAATGAACACGCAGGCAAAGCTTGCTTGCTCTTTTGCTGGGTCTGGATCTTGCATCTGGCTCATTCTCCAACCTGCATTTCTTTGGACTTGAGCCAGTAGCCTGCTTTATTATCTACCCGGCTGGCTGGCTGACTACCTGCTGGACTGGCTGGCTTGCCCATCTTGGTTCATCTGACTTATATTTGGGATTCCTCCACCTCTACAACTGTGAGCCATTTCCTTGATAGAAACTTCTCTCTATATATATACATAAGGAGCTCTGGTAGCATAGTGGCTACCAATCGGGCTGCTAATCTCAGGGTCAGCATTTCGTAACTACCAGCTGTTCCGTGGGAGAAAGATGAGGCTTTCTGCTCCCGTAAAGATTTAAAGCCTTCATCACCCTGTACAGGGTCCCTATGAGTCAGAACCAACTCCAATAACCACCACCACCATATATATACATACAGAAGTTTCAATGGTTTTGCTTCACTTGAAAACTCAGCCTAAGATATTTGGTAAAGTATCTATATCGTATTAAACTGACAATAGCAACTAGAAAGAAAAAATAGGAACCTTAGGGGACAGTGAGTTTACATTACATTAATTAGCGAGTAACAACTCAGAAAATGAGGGTTAAATGTACTTGTACAACTCAAAGAATAGAATCAGTATCACTAAACTGTACATGAAGAAGCTGTGGAATCGGTGTATGTTTTGCTGTTTATAGTCTCAACAAAAATAAATATAAGAACACAAAAACATTAAAGCAGTCAATAAAAAATCCAATAAAATTAAAGATTTGAAACAATAAATACTAAACTAAGATGATCCAAGAAATTTAAACTTTTTTAGAATAAGAAATAATATGGAGAGCTTCATTTTATTTATTCTTCGGTTCCAATCAACAGAAGAATAGATTTATTTATATAGCAAAATTGCTAAGTTTAGGTTTATGACAGAAAAAATTAAGTTATAAAACTATCAGAAGTGACAGGGATGGGCAACTTAGACATTGGCTACCTAAAATGAGGGGGCAATAAAGGCACAAAGTGACTGGCTTACAAGGTTTCAAGAGGGAGCTTAGTTAAGAGTGTGGGGAGAAAGAAAGAGTCCCCACTGAATATTATCATCTTGTCTAGATGGGTCTGGTGAAAGGAGATGGGGATAAGATTCGTAAGATTCAATAGTGAATAACTGTTATCGTGACTAATCGCAACTGTCTCAATTGTAAAGGTAGAAGTTTTGTAACAAAAAAAGGGGAGTGGCTAATATTACAGTCCAGAAACAGAGGAAACTAGGACCATCAAGAGAGGAAAGCACAAATAGAATGTGGGACCTTATCCAGAGAAGCAGCAGCACCAGAGATGCAGGCAGAGATGGGGGCATAGAGAGGGGGAGTGGCTGAGGACTAAGAACTGGTGGCCAGGAGCAGACCTGCAGAATGTGCTCTTTGGAGATGTAATTTATTATATATGCCTGAGTGGGTTTTTTTGTTTGTGTGTTTTTTAAAAAAGCTAAAGTGGATAGAGAGAAATACTTTTAACTGATGGTATATGGAGGGGATTATAATCAATGTAATGAAACAAGTTATATGAATTGTTGAATGTGAAACTGATGATGTGCCCTGTATACTTTCACTCAATCCACAATAAAAACCTTAAATTTAAAAAATAAAAACAAAAAAATCTATCAGAAGTGAGTATTAGTATTTTTATAACCTTGAGGTAGGGAGAAAATTTCTCCAAATCAAAAACAATAGAAGGAAAATGAAGAAAAATTCTTAAATATTATCAAACATCTTAAGGCATGAGTTGTTGGGCCTGGGGATCAGAAACATGGTCTCAGGGGGACACCATGGTGAATTGGCATAACATAGTCCACAGAGACAGTATTCTATATCCTACTTTGGTGAGTAGTCACTAGGATCTTAAAAGTTCATGAGTGATCATCTAAGTTGCAATTACTGGTGTCTCCACGTGCAGCAGGAAAGAAAAGTGATGGAAATTGAAGATGCTTGGAATCAACTAGTCCAATGGACCAACAGAACATGGGAACATCAACCTCCATGACTCTAAGACCAGAAAAACTAAGTAGTGCCCAGTTACCACTACCAATTGTTCTGAAAGGGATCACATTAGAGGCCCTAATAGAGTGGGAGAAAATGTGGAACAAAATTCAAAACTATAAAAAAAAAAAAAAAAAAAAACGGGGTTTACTGGTCAGAAAGAGACTGGAGGAACCCAAGACAATGACTCTGGACCATCCTTCAGGTCTGGTATGGAACTCACCCTCATGGCACAATTTTCAGCCAAGCAGTAGACAGGTATATAGCGGGAACAGCTCACTATGGAATGTTCAACCATTCAAGATCAAAAGGGCAACATTTACCTAAGGACAAAGATGAGAAGGGATGGGAAGGGAGGATAGAATGGAAATAAGAACCACAGGGAAGAAGTGGAAAAACGGCAGTTACATGGATGGGACCTGCAATCAATGAGATGAATAAAAGTGTATAATGTGCTTAAAGTAAACTGATCAACTTGTCTATAAATCTTCCCTCAATTCACAATAAAAAATTTAAAGGAAAAAATGATCGACCATTGTGGCCACATGAGAGCAAAAAACTTTTGTATGGACCAAAATACAATAGCATTAGAAGGCCAATCAAACTTGAAAAAAGATATTTTCAACAGATGTAAAAAGGGTTTATATCCTAAAATTCTACAAAAGCTCTTTCAATAAATATAAAAGAATACCAAAACAACAGCATAAAAATGTCCAACAACAATGGCCAATTCAAGGTCCCTGGGGCCATGAAGGGAGAAGAGCAGAGAGCGGGACCCTACCCAGAGAAGCAGTGATGCCTGAGATGGAGGCAGAGACAATGACATGGAGAGATGGAGCAGCTGGGAACTGTAGACCCAGAGAGGGAGAGGGGCTGTGTGCTGACAACCAGGCTTGTAGGATATACCCTTTGGTTGGTTGATGATGCATGGAGGGGACTGTAAAACTAATGTTCTCCCATGTAAACTATCACATAATTCACAGTAAAACATTAAAAAAAAAAAAAAAAATGGCCAATTCAGGAAACCTATAAGCCAATAACATCTGGAAATCATTTCATCCTCTAGTAAGTAGAGATATATAAAAGATAAAAGTATTTTATCTTTCAGTAACAAAAATTAAAAAGAATAACAACCAGAGTTAGTAAAGATATTGGGTAAGGGTAGTGTCACAGTCTCTGGGTTAAAGTAAAATTTGGCAAAATAAAGCAAAAGCCTTAAAAAACAAAAAACCATACTGCCTTTACCTCCAACATATACAAACATATACACTTTCCCTCAACTGTTCACAAAATATATGCTAAAAGACCAAAGTATGTCAATTGAGTATAAAATAAAAAGTGATATAGCCTGGCAGGTTATACACCAAAATGTTAACAATGATAAAATCTAGGTGAAGAGATTTGATTATGTAAATTTCATTTCCTCTCTTTTCTACGTTACGTTTTCTCATTTTAATAAATTGTTACATTACTTAAACTCTTTTATAATACCTCAAAAATTTCATTAACTTTAATTTCTGAGAAAAAGACATTTCCTTTAATTAAAACAAACTATACAATATAAACTCAAAAAGGGAAAAGTTGGTTCACTATTTCATGTGACACAAATAGATTTACAACCAACAATGTAGATTTACAATATCATTTCATAAGTGGGTACTAATATCACAGCAATTTAAAAAACAGTTCCTCTTGCATAGTGGTTACGAATAGGGCTGCTAACCTGAAGATCAGCAGTTCGAAACTACCAGCAGTTCTGCGGGAAAAAGATGAGGTGTTCTGCTCCCGTAAAGATTTACAACCTCGGAAACCCTGTGTATGGTTCACTATGAGTTGGAACCGACTCCATGGTACTTAACAACAACTTGTTAAAAACAGCAAAAAAATAATTTGAAAATACTATTTTTTAAAACTCATTTATCAAACCCTAAAGTCCAGATATCCAAGATTGTCAAGAAAGCATACAGACGGTCCCTAGGACCATCAGGGGAGAAGAGCAGAGAGCAGGACCCTACCCAGAGAAGCAGTGATGCCTGAAATGGAGGCAGAGATGATGACGTGGAGCGATGGAGCAGCTGGAGACTTTAGATCCAGAGAGAGAGAGCGACTGTGTGCTGAAGACCTGGGGGGCACGGGGGAAGGACTGCATGGAGGGGATTGTAACCATGGCAATGATACGATATACGATAGAATGAATATAAAACCAATGTTCTCCCATGTAAGCTATCACATAATTCACAATAAAACATTAAAAAAAAAAAAAAGAGAAAGAAAGAAAGCATACAGACAAGGATAGAATATTATAAAAGCTTGCAATTTTGGTACATATTGTGCCATATCATAGTTTTATTTCTCAAGAACCAGTTACTAATAAGTCATACCTTCTCTGCATTCCTATTGTCTACTGTAACAAAAGACTGGGTGTTTGAATCCACCAACAGGCGTCTTTCTATCTACAAAAAAATTCAATCACTAAAAACCCTACTACCATAAGACATCTGCAACTGATCATATTACTCACCATACTACTGCCATCCAGCATAATTTATGTATATATACCCACATACCTAGGGATAATACTCAAGAGTTAGTTTCTAACATAAATATATTTAAGTTAGAATGCTTTACCATTAGCCATAAGGAACTTGGGAATTAAGTCAACATTCCAGTCTCTTCCTCTCCCCATTGATGCTGGTGGTGAACCTGGTATTTTAAATCTTTTGTACAGCTAAAATAAAAGCAAAAAATACCCACAATGTAACCAAACTGATTTTTAAGCTTTCATCATGATATACAACTATTTTTTGATAAAGAGGTTGGTCTAATAACACCAGTACCTGAGGTGAAGTCCAAAAAGGAATTTCATTTTGCATCAGATATAAATTTTAACAAGATTCTAATACATATGTGGACTCCTAGTATGGCGCTGGAAGATCAGCACTGGACTGAGAACCAAAAGATCAGCAGGTCAAATCCATCAGATGCTCCTTGCAAACTCTATATAGGATTGCTATGAATCAGAACTGACTCAAGGCACGTAACAACAATAATACATATGTACATTTAATATTTAATTAATGCTAAAATAAACAAATATTACAGAGGTTTGGGGATTTCCTAGCCAAAAAGCAAGAGTACAAAGCAAAACTATTTACACTATTTGCCAATTCACATTAGGTCTGTTGGTGTATCCCTTATTTGTAGAAATTGTTTAAACTCTACCCTCTGCTGGCCAAAAACACTATGAGGCCTTTATTTCTGCTTCTGTGAATATGTAAGGAGTTAAAAATAAAATTTAGGAAATCAGAAAAGGGAATTAAAATCCGTTACAGTTAAGGAGCTCTGGTAGCGTAGTGGTTACGAATCGGGCTGCGAACCTTAAGGTCAGCGGTTCGAAATTACCAGCTGCTCCGCGGGAGAAAGATGAGGCTTTCTACTCCCGTAAAGATTTACACCCTCGGAAACCCTGTACAGGGTCGCTATGGGTCGGAACCGACTCGATGGCACATAACAACAACAACAGTTAATTTATATAAGCTAATGAGAGTTCCAGGAGTCCTGGTGTGGCACTGTAGGATAAGCATTCAACCACAAGGTCGTTTTGAACTGCAAGTCAGCAGTTTAAGCTCACCAGCTGCTCATCGGAAACCCTATACAGGGTCGCTATGGGTTGGAACCAACTCAACAGCACTTAACAACAACAACGAGAACTCTAAGGAGCCCTGAGTGACACAAATTATAAAGTACTTGAGCTATAACGGAAAGGCTGGGTGTTTGAATCCACCAATAGGTATCTGCCTATCTACCTCAAAAAGATCAAAGGTGCTTAAAAAAAAAAAAAAAAAAACCCTATGGAATGCAGTTCTACCCTAAAACACATAAGGTTGTCATGAGTCAGAATTCACTTGACTGCAACTTTTTGTTGTTGTTAAGTGCCGTTGAGTAGGTTCCGACCCATAGCGACCCTGAACAGGGTTTCCGAGGCTGTAAATCTTTACGGGAGCAGAAAGCCTCATTTTTCTCCCGCAGAGCAGTTGGTAGTTTCGAACTGCTGACCTTGCGTTTCGCAGCCTGATTCATAACCACTATGCTACAACTAGATTGGTTGTATTTGCTGAACTCTAGGTAAAAAGAAGAGCCCTGATGTAGCGCTGCAGAACAAACACTGAATTGCTAACTATAGTTCAGCAGTTCAAACACACCAGTGCTCCTTGGAAACTCTATACAAGGTCATTATGAGTTGGAACTGACTCAACAGCACTTAACAACAACAACAACAACTGGTAAAGCTGAGACTATGCATCTAAGCTCATTAATTCTACTTCTAAAGTAGAACAGAAAGAACACAGGTGACATATACTTACTAGATAAAAAAAATCCCTGAGTCTCTGAGTTTCCTTACAGGAAAAAGAAGGCAAGCTTGCTCATCTTACTGAAGATTAGCTAATAAATGGTGACACAAATTACTTATCAACTGCAAATTTATCACTCTACTCTGATAGCGCAGCAGTTACAACTCAGGCTGCTAACCTCAAGGTCGGCAGTTCGAAACTACCAACTGTTCCACGGGAGAAAGATAAGGCTTTCTGCTCCTGTAAAGATTTACAGACTTGGAAAGCCTGTGCAGGGTCACTATGAGTGGGAACCAACTCCTCCATATTTAACAACAACAATAACAACAACAACAGATGAATTACAATGTAGCATCTAGTGGTCATCACCTTAAACAAGGGGTCATTAGTGATGAATTAACCACACATTATGTTCCTCCTGATATGATACAATATCAAGCACCCAATAATACTTCCTTAAAAATCAGCATGGACTTTTCAAAAGAAAAAAAAATCTTTGTAGATTAAGGGTAAAGAGAAACATCAACTACAATGCTTGAACCTTTAGTTAATCTTGTTTTACAACAACAAAAAACTTCTACAACTATATAAGACATTAAGATTTTCTTGAAATTATTGGGGAAATCTGAGTATGGTCTGGATTTTAAGAGTTGCTATGATGGCACTTTAACAACAATAACCAGTGTGCTAATGGTGGTATGATTATGTAGGAGAATGTTACTCTTAGATGTATGATGAAGCAGACAAGGACTTTAGAAAGTTTGTGGAAAGATGAAATTAAAACTTTTAATGGGTCAAAACCAACAACAACAAAGAAATGCAAGAAACAAAAATGTTAACTGAAGTCAGATGTAAGGTTTTCAATGCATTGTATAATTCTTTCAACTTTTCTGTACGCTTGAATGTATTCTAAACTTTGGTATAAAAATTAAGTCTGTTATTACTGATTATTCTAAAAGTTACCAATGACTTATATATCTCTTTTAAAATACAACAGAGCTCTTGTCTGTGCAAGTGAGTGCGTATCAAATTCCACACAGAGACATAAATACATTTAATAAAACACATTTTGTGTGTGTGTGCCTTTGGAAATAGGGCAATGTAACAAAATGAAAAATGTTTTAGTCATAAAAGCTAGGGTCACAATTCATCTTGGCAATTTAAGTCCCACAGGGACAAATTTGTCATCTGAAATATGGGGATGCAAATTTCTCTTTGGGTGACTCAGAGAATAAGTAAGACTATCTGGAAATCACTGGCATATTACTCATATTACATCTTTATCAAAAGGGGATCCTCTACTTACCTTTTTGAATCTATATTAACTTTGAGAAATAATAATGCTGCCCCAGATATTATGTAAATATCTGACCATTTACATTCTCTTATGCCCCAAATGAAAAGATCCTGAAGTTAGTGCCAAGATATTCTATTAGTTTTGATAAAGCAAAATCAAACACATGTATACATAATAAACTTGGGAATCTCAAGTAAAATGCACAAAAGTATAAAGGGCATAATAATTTTATTAACACTTACATCTTCCAGTGGTGTTATAGATGCACTTTCTCCTCCATAATAAGGGTTTCGATCCATGTGAAGAACTTTCTTTCCATTTACTGACATTATACCTGACAGGATGCATTCCTGGAGGGCAAATATTTTCAAAGGAAGAAAAAGGTTACAGTATATTTAAAATATTTTGTTATTAAACATTTTTAAATATTAAGTAATTAACACTTAAATCTGTACAATAATCTTCCCTAAAAGATTTAAATGAAGCCCTAAAGTAACAGTTTATAAAGTATGGTCTGTGAATCATTGCAGGTCTCCACGTTAAAACTGCTTTCATAAGACGTTATTCATCTCTTTTATAAAACAAACTGTGTTGGCATTTGCACTGATGATGCAAGATCAATGCTAGATAACAGGAATTAAGACAGTGACTCTGGACTGTACTAGGAGTCACTGCATTCTTAACCACCAAAAAAACCACTGCCATTGAGTTGTTTCCACTCATAGCAACCCTATATGGGGTCTTTGAAACTGTAAATCTTTACAGGATCAGACTAACTCATCTTTCTCCCCTGGAGTGGCTGGTGGGTTTATATCATCAACCATGCAGTTCAACACTTAATCCACAGTGCCATTCTTATCAGCACCTCTTGTTGTTGGTAAGTGCCATCAAGTTGGTTCCGACTCATAGCAGCCCTGTATAGGGTTACCACCAAGGAACACCTGGTGAATTTGAATTGCCAACCTTGAGGTTCAAACCAACCTTGTAGTCCAGTGCATTATCCCACAGCTCCACACCAGGAATCCTCTTAACCACTAGGCACTCACAATTTAAAAAGCGAGTTTCAATTAAGAATGTCTTTGATGAAAGCATTAAAAATCTCTTTTATTAAATCTTATGTCCTTGAATATTCCATGTGGCAAAGTGGGAAGTGCACATAATGGACCTATTACTTTAAAAAAAATAAATAAATGAAATCCTTTGATTTATAATCCGAAGTAGGTTTTTTTTTTTTTTTTTTTGGCACAGGGGGGTGGGAAATCACAGAATTTTTACTTAAAACAACTCA
>NW_006408568.1:13388553-13411689 GCF_000296735.1 Chrysochloris asiatica
TTTAAAAAAAATAAATAAATGAAATCCTTTGATTAACAACCCAAAATTTCTTTCTTTTTTTTTTTTTTTTTGGCAGGGGGGTGGGAAATCACAGAATTTTTACTTAAAACAACTCAGATCCCTAATACTTTAAAAATATCTCAGATTATATCAGTGATAATATTAAAAGGACTTTTTAAATATTGTATGATGAAATGTGTCACCATTTGGATGATCTGTATTAATCAACAAATCAGTATTTTCCTATGTTCAATGAGTCAAACCAACTCCACAGCACATAACAATAACAATGAATGGGTAAATGCTTCAGACTACAAAGTCATTTGAACTGCAAGGTCAGTGGTTCAAGCTCACCAGCTGCTCCTTGGAAACCCTATACAAGGTTGCTATGAGTCGGAATTGACTCGATGGCACTTAACAACAACTGACCGATATTACAATATCATGCAGGGGTATTTAAAAGATCAATTCAAAGTACAAGCTAGATCAATGAATTTTAATGTAACAAAATTATGAAAAATTGTTGCTGTACTTTGACTTCACATTGCAATTAAAATAAAAACACAGGAGAGGGCTTCAAGAAGTTCACGGAAAAGTGGAATTAAAGATAACAGAAATTTCTCCACAAACTTTTTGAAGCTCCCTCTTAAAGCACACTCCACTTCTGTAAGGAGTACATGTACATTAGTTTGAAAGACACATCTAATAGTGTTCAAGGAAGAATTAATTTGGTAACTGTTTCTGTAATTTTTCATTTTTTTAGTTAAACCAAGTCTAATTCAGGTACATAAAAACCAACTAAAGCACCAACAGTTGAAAACATCAAATCACTGGAAAATAACAATGAAGAGAAGATGATTAAAAAATAATTTGATCTCCAAATACTAACTACCCTTAATTTTACTAATTTTCATAAGTGGTATTGAAAAAATCTGTATTTGTTCTGGAGAAAATTAATCTAATCACATATCAATATTCATATGTGGTACCAAAAATTATAAACATCATTAAATTTTCAGTCTTCCTGAAAGATTAACTTAGATATTAATCAATTAATTTCAGGCCCTAACCCCTGAAATAATTTCTAACACAGAATATTCCATCAATTCTGAACCTGATGTTATTTTGGCCTCAAGAGTCCATAGAATTCTATTATGACAAAATTTAAAAGCTGGCATTCATTTTAAGGAAACATTTACTGATGTAAAACAAAATATGTCCTAAGTGTACAGCTTCATAAATATTTAGAGAAATACACTTAGGTAACTGAACTCCAAATCATGAACAAAACATCAGAACTCCAGAAGACCCCTGTTTTGTCACAACTGTTCCTATCCTGTTTCTACCACCACAGATTAGTTTTACCTGTTGTGAACTCTGTATAAATGGATTCATACAGGGTGCACATTTTGTATCCAGCATCTTTTAACCAGTGTTTGAAAGATCCATCCATGTTTTATGTACACTCACTCATTCTACTGTCACACATTCAAGCTCACCAGTTGATCCTCGGAAACCCTCTACAAGGTCGCTATGGGTTAGAATCAACTCGACGGCACAACAACAACCCAAGTGTTCATCAGTAATAGAAATAGTAAAGTGTGGTATATTCATGTGGTTTATTTATTCAAAGTAATCCTATATAGCTTTGTTATCAAGTTGTGGTCCATAGATTAGCCATATCTGTAACACCTGAGACGTTATTAGAAAATGCAGAATCTTAAGACTCCACCTTGGGAATCTAAATATACTAAATCAGAATGCCCAGGTGATTCTTTAATGTAGAAAAAAAAATGAGAACCACTGCTCTGTTAGTGGTTTTCAGAACTGGTTCCTAAGTAGCAGCACTAGCATTGCTTAGAAACTTGTGAGAAACGCCCAGATCTACTTATTGTTAAGTGCCATCGAGCTGATTTTGACTCATAGGGACCCTGTATAGGATTTCCAAGGAGTGGCTGGTGAGTTTGAACCACCTACCTTGCAGTTCAAACTGACCTTGCAGTTCAGTGCATTATCCCACAGTGCCACACCAGGACTCTACTTGTAAGTAGTAATAACAACTGGCAGGTGATGATGAGTAAAAGATCAATTTAACAACAACTTCATAGCAGGAGAATGAGCAAAGTACACACAAAACATGGATTAATTTTCAAACACTGGTTAAAAGATGCTAAATAAAAAAATGTACATGCTATACAACTCTATGTTTTTAAATATAAAAAAATTATATTACAATATAAAAAAAGAAGACTGCATTCCAAGCTGATAACAGAGGAGTTTCAGAGTACAACTCTTGGAAGCAAGTATCATAGCAAGCAAAATGCAATACAGGGTCGCTATGAGTCAGAGCCAACTCAATGGCACTTAACAATAATATATTTATTACATAATATGCATATAATACAGTGAAGCTTGCCAAAAATCAGAACCTGTGTAGGGTGGAAATCTGTGAGAGAAGGAGAACTTGGAACATTTTCCACTAGCAGTGTCACTATGAGTCTGAATCAACACAATGGTAATGTGTTTGGCTTTTGATTTAAAGGAGCAATTGAAAGTGGTATGACTGCACCCTGTCAAAGGGAGAAAATTTGCAAGACCCAGAAAAACAAGGCAATTCTGTAAACTTCCAGTTCTCACAAATTTCACTATATTTTGTTTTAAAATATGTGGTTAAGTCATTAATTCACTGATAAAATTCACCAATCACACCTGATGCTGCAGGATAAGCACTGAACTACTAGCCAAAAAATTGGCAATTCAAACCCAATAGGCATTCCTTATAAACCCTTTCTGGTGTTGCTATGAGTAAGAACCAACTTGCAGCACTTAACCACCATTTCGGTGTAAGTTATACACTAATGATTACAAAATTTTAGTTATCTTACAAAATTAAGAGTTCAAAACTAAAATCTACTGCCTATCTGGTGAATACATATTAACAAGCAAGGCACATTAAGATTACAGAAATTTTTTTTGGTATTTTATCACTTTTTAAAAACTTTTTATTGTAAATTTAGTGAAGGTTTGCAGGGCAAATCAATTTTCCACTCAACAATGCATACAAATTTGTTTCATGTCACTGATTGCAATCCTTACAACGCAGTATCACTTACTCCACTTTTTCCTGTTTCCCATTTTCTAATCCTTCTGAACTTTTTTGTCCTTGGGCAAATGTCCTTTATTTTTTTTAATGTTTTATTGTGAATTATATGATAGTTTACATGGGAGAACTTTAGTTTTACATTCATTCCATCGTATATCATCTCATTGCCATGGTTCCAATCCCCTCCATGCATCATCAACCACCCAAAGGGTATATCCCAGAAACCCGCCCCCTACACTTCCCTCTCCTCCCCCCAGTTTTCGGCCCACAGTCCCTTTCCCTCTCTACGTCCAAAGTCCCCAGTAGCTTCATCACTCCACGTCATCATCTCTGTCTCTCTCTCAGGCATCTCTGTTTCTCTGGATAGGGTCCCGCTCTCGGGCTGTTCTCCACTGATGGTCCCAGAGGTCTATCCTGGAGAATTAATCACTCCCTTCCTTGTTAACAAAACTTCTATCTTTGCAATTCCAAACCTCATAGTCCGTCCTGATAAGCATTATTCACTACAGTATCACGAGTTACCCATCTGTATCTCCTTTCATCAGCTCCACCCAGACAGATTGAATAGTACCTACTGGAGATTCTGCCTTCCGCCATGCTCCCTAGCACCATGTTCCCTCTTGAAAGCTTGTAAGCCAGTCACTTCTTGCCTTTGTAGTCCCCCCCTCCCCATTTGAGTATCCAATGTCCAAGCTGCCCTTCTCCATCCACTCTGTGTGGGGGTGTGTGTGTGAATGTTTCTTGCTGTGAGGATTTGTTCCCTCTTTTGAGTCGCTGCTCCATAGGTATAGGTCAAGTTCATCAGACTGTATCAGCTCACTCTCCCCCCACCCCCTTCTTTCCTCTCCTGATTGAGCTCCGATCATCCAGTCATCCGGTCCAGGTCACGTGGGTATCATCTGCAAGTGTGGGCGCTCCTGTGCATATGTCCTCTCTTCCCGTCAGCCAGTAGCTCCACTCGACTCTTTGAGTACTCCGTGGCCACGCCACTGACTCTGGGCCCAAGAGTCCCCAGGCCTCTTCACACTGCTTGCCAACCAGGTCCCCATCTGGGTCCACAAAAGTCCACTGAACATTGTAGGGCTTAGCTTGCCGCTTCATTGCTGCTTTTACCCCACTTCCCCCCATCGGTGATGTGTGTGGTCACCAATCAGAGCGTGCATTTCCATTGAGTCTTAGTCTTGGAAGGGGGTTTGTGTTGAGAGGACTTGGCCACTTGCCTTGATGTTTCCTAGGGAAGCAATTTGTTTGTTCTTGTAGTAACAGTCCATCTGTCTCCATTTTTCCTTCAGGTCTTTCTTTCAAGAGGTATCTTTTATTCTTCTAGCCGCTCCAGGCTGGTCTGCTGGTCCTTTCATTCGGAGATTTCTCATCTCTGGAGATCTGGATGTGGTTCTGGTTTCTACCTATAGTTTTATGTATTGCAAAGGCTCCGCAAGAAGCCTGGTTCACTGGATACACTGTAGCCCCATTTTAGGTATTCCAATCAGGCATAGGCAGAAGACGGACTTACAAGCCTTCTAGTGCGGTGTTTCTGACTATTCCTTTCTCTCCCTCTCCAATGTCTACTCTATATTAAAATGCAAGGGAAACCAAGATTAAAACAAACAAACAAACAAAACAAAAAAGTCAAGCATCTTAACATGATTCCCCCCCATTCCAACCATGACTCAATTCCTGTATCTCAGAGCCCTGCCGTTCCAAGGCTGTGCATATATTGTCCTTTATCTCTGTCCTATTTAGCCCTTTCAAACATTCCCAATTGTTCTCCCATCTGCCCCGTTTCTCCACTTCCCTCTCCCTCCCTGTACATTGACCCCCTCCCTAGCACCCAAGCTCTCCTGTGTCCAATCCCCACCCTGCGCTCCGCCCTCCCCCCTTCCATCACCAACTTCCCAACAACCAACAAAGACTTCCCCCTACCCCCTTTTAGTATAATTTCTTTATCTTAGTCTTTTACAGTAGCGGTCCTATGCAGTATTTTTCTTTTTGTGACTGACTAATTTCACTCAGCATAATGTCCTCAAGGTTCATCCATGTTATGCGGTGGCTTACCGCTTCCTTGTTATTCTTCAATGTAGCATAATATTCCATTGTGTGTATGTACCACAATTTGTTTATCCATTCTGGGCAAATGTCCTTTTGATCTCAAATGGTTGGTTACTCTAAGAAGTGTTACTGTTCCCCTTATAGACCTCTCTATTGCTTGGCTAACAATTGAGCCACTAGTGAGTTCAGTTCCGGGCTTCCTAAATGGAAGCTATGGCCTTAAAGGTGACTTATATGGCAGGCGGTATTGTTACCAGTCCAACCTGTAAAATATCTCACTAGATAGAAAAGAAATACAGAATTTTTATCGGTGATCTTTCTTAATGACATGGCCCAGCATATGGCCACTAAACTATGGACCTGGACATGGTCTGCAATCTTTAAAACTGCCCAAGGAAGGAGGAACATAGGCCTCAACATTCCTCAAGACTTAGTTGTCAAGATTTCAATTAATATGTAGCTCATGTTTAGTCCCGATTTCTGGACTCCTTTTCCCCCATCTCAGTGTGAATCCTGCTTCATTGTTCTGCAGAAGGATATCCAGTTTTGCCAGCACTATTTGAATATCTTTGTCAGAGATCACCTGTCCACAGATGAATGGATTTACTTCTGGATTATCAACTTGGTTCCATAGGTCTATGTATGTCACTGTATCAGTACCAGGTCATTTTGACTACTGTGGCTGTTTAATTTCTAGGATCTGGAAGTGTGAGGCCTCATACTTTGTTCTTCAACAATGCTTTAGCTATTCAGTCTTTTTCCTTTCCATGTAAAACTAGAGGTGAGTTTTCCTATTCTGTTAAAGAATACTATTGGATTATGGATCAGGATTGCATTATATCTATACATTGCTTTGGGTAGTACTGACATTTTCACAATGGTGAGTGTTCCGATTCATGAACATGGTGCATTTTTCTATTTATGTCTCTCTGTTTTCTTGCCATAGAGTTTTGTAGTTTTCCTTATGTAACTTTTTTATGTGCATGGCCAGATCCATTCTAGGTGTTTTATCTTTGGGGGAGTTATTGTAAATGGCATAATTTTCATGATTTCCATTACAGAATTCTACTTGTTAGGCTAATAAGGATCCAATTGATTTTTGCGTGCTGATCTTATACACTGCCACTTTGCTTCTTCTATTAGAAACAGTAACTTTCTTGTGGACTCTCTAGGATTTTCTCCGTATAAGATCATGTCACCTACAACAAGGAGTTTTATATTTTCCTTACCAACATGGATGCCCTTTACTTCCCTTCTTGCTTATAGCTCTGGTGAGGACTTCCAGTACAATACGGAATAAGAGTGGTGATAATAGGCATCCTTGTCTTGTTCCCATCCTCAAGGAGAATGCTTTGAATCTCTCCAGTAGAGAATAACACTGGCCATTTGTTTTACATACTGACTTAATTATGTTTAGCAAGTTCCCTTCTATGCCTATTGTGCTGATATATTTTTTATCAAAAAGGGTTTTGGATTATAATGGTCAAGTAATTCTTTACAATTAGTTTATTTTGATTTTCTCATGTTGAACCACCTATTGCAAACTCATCTTATGGTGATTTATTTATTTGAAATGCTGGATATTTTTGGCTACAATTTTGTTAAGAATGTTTGCATTATATTTATGCAAACTATTTATGAGAGACATTATTTTGTCATTTTTCTTTTTTGTGTGTGTGGTATCCTTGCTGGGCTTTGATATCAGGGTTATGTTGGTTTCATAGGGTGTATTTCTACCATTTCTATGATCTGGAATAGTTTGAGCACAAGTGATGATGGCTCTTCTCTGAATGTTTGGTAGCCTTTCCAGTGAAGCCATCTGGGCTAGGGCTTTTGCTTTCTTGGACCTTTTTTTTTTTTTTTTTTTTAATGACATCTTCAATTTCTTGCGGGTCTACTTAGGTTATCTGCCTATGTGTGTTTCTAGATATGTGTCCATTTTCTGTAGGTTTTAAATTTATTAGAGTATAATTTTCCATAATATTCTGTTGTTGTTGTTAAGGACCACTGAGTTGGGTTTCTGAGGAGCGGATGGCTAGTTTGAACTGCTGACCTTGCAGTTCACACCTACCTTGAGGTCAAGTGTTTGCCCTTTTTATTTCAAATTGTTCTGTTGTAATGTTACTCATCTCAATTCTTTTCTTTTTTTTCCTTCTCTCTGCTGCTGCCATTTGTCTGGTTAGGATCCCATGCCACACTCTCATGCTCTTCCCTCTTGATGGTCATAGGATCCTCTGTTCCTGAAATGATACATTAACTACTCCCCCCTTTTAGTTTCACATCTTTCACACTTACAGCTGTGACCATTGCAATTAGTCATGATAACAATTACTCACTATTAAATTTTAAAATCCTATCCCCATTCTTTCCCAGCACCTTTCACCATACCCAGCTGGACAGCAGGAAAACTATTCAGTGGGGATTCTGCCTTGACTGCCTCATTCTGAAACTAAGTACACTCATGAAAGCTTGTAAGCCAGTCACTTCGTGGCTTTATAGCCCCTTAATCTTGATAGCCAATGTCTAAGTTGCCCAACCCTACCAACCCAGTATACTGAGTAGGCAAACTTGATCCTTGATATAAAGAATCCTTCCCACTGAATAATTTTCATCTTGTCTAGATGGGTCTGGTTAAACGAGCTGGAGATAGGAGTCTTAAGATTCAATAGTGAGTAATTGTTATCATGACCAATTGCAACTGTCACAATTGTAAAGGTAGAAGTTTTGTAACAAAAACGGGGGAGGAGTTAACCTTACAGTCCAGAAACAAAGGACCCTAGGACCATCAAGAGAGAAGAGCACAAATGGAATGTGAGACTTTATCCAGAGAAGCAGCGACACCAGAGATGGAGCCATGGAGAGAGGGAGCAACAGAGGACTCTAGATTCATGGGAAGAGAGGGACTAAGAAATGGTGGCCAGGAGACAGACTTGCAGAATGTGCCCTTTGGTGGTATAAATTATATATGCCTGAGTGTTTAAAAAAAATTTTTAAATAAAAAAGAGCTAAAGTGAATAGAGAGACACACCACTGACTGATGGTACATGGAGGGGATTATAATCATAATAATGAAACAAGGTTTATGATTTGTTGAATGCAAAACTAATGATCTGCCCTGTAAACTTTCACTCAATGTACAATAAAAACCTTAAAAAAAAAATAAAACAAAAAATAAAGAATAAAATTTCACTGTAATTTTTAGCCACAACATCCATAAGCAAAGGTCCAGTTCATCCAATTGTAGCAATTTATGCTTGTTCCCCTATCAAACTTCTTTATCTTCATCTGGTCAAGTTCTGGTCAGCAAGCCATCAAACTAGGTCAAGAGTCCTATCTGTAAGTCTGGGAGTTCTCGCACACACTAGTCTCCAATGGTTAGGTCCATGGGCTCGGGAGTGTTCATGGGCTTGGGAGTTCACATGTCTCCCTAAACTTCAGATCAGCTAGTTCTTCCTCTTCTCTCTCTCATCTCAAGATCAACAGATATCTATGGAACATGGCCAAGCTCAGCTCATGCTTCATTGCTGCATTTCCCCAACTTCTACTCACAAGTAGACCAGAGTGGTCACCAGCAAGCCTACTAGCCTATTCATGTGTTCCCTTTGAGTTTCAGTCTTTGAAGGCGGGCTTACCCTGATGGGTTGACTTTTCTTGCCATGATGGCTCCAAGGCAAACAGTATGCTTGATCTTGTAGCAGCCAGCCTGCTTTTTCATTTTTTCCTCCTGGTCTTTCTTTCAAGAAGTATCTTCTATTTCTCTAGCTGCTCCAGCTTAGTCTGTGTGTCCTTTCAAGTAGGAAAGTCCCACAACAGAAAGTTCTGGGAGCGGCTCAGGATTCCATCAAAGGCACCATATTCCACAAAGGCTTAACAAGACGCCTATTTCCCTGGGCAAATTCTAGTACCCCTTTGAGCTACTCTAATCAACTATAGGCTGAAGATGGGCCTACAAGCTTTCTGTAATTGTATTTCCCAATATTCCTATTTATCCCACATAAAAGGGGTCCTGGTGTGGCAATGTAGGATAAGCACTCAACCTCAAAGTTGGTTTGAACCACAAAGTTGGTGGTTCAAACTCACCAGCCGCTCCTTGGAAACCTTATACAAGGTCGCTATGAGTCAGAATTGACTCAAAGGCACTTAATAACATCACACTTAAATGTCTATTTTACAATAGCAGGCAGAGAAAACCAATATTCACAAGACAGTCAAGCACCTTAACATTATTTATTTTCTTTTACCCATTCAAACTGGAGTTCTGGAGTGGCGCTGTGGGTTAATGCGCCAGACTGCAAAGCTGTTTGAACTGCAAGGCTGGTGGTTCAAGCTCATCAGCTGCTCCTCGGAAACCCTATACATAGGATCACTATGGGTCGGAGTTGACTCAATGGCACTTAACAACAACCTATTCAAACTATGTCTCGATCCCTGTATCCCAGAGCCCTGTTGTTACAACTTTAAGTATACATAACCATTTACCTCTAACCCAATTAGCCCATGCATACCTAAGATCTTCCCTACCTTCCTTGTTCATCTACCCACCTTCTTGTGTATTGTCCCCTCCATCACTTGTGCTATTATGTGTCTCTCTCCTAACCTGTAATTTACTTTGTGGTCCCTCCTTTTTTACCCCTGGTAAACATCAAATAATTTTTCTTTTAGTATGGAAATCTCTTCTTAAGCTTTTACAATAATGATCATATGCAGTATTTGTTCTTTTGTGACTAATTTCACTCAGCATAACGTCCTCAAGGTTCACCCATGTCTTGCAACTTCATGTTATTCTTAAAGGTAGCACAGTATTCCATTGTGTGTATGGGGGCACACTTAGGCTGTCTCCTTCCTTTTGCTATTGTGAACAGTACTGTGATAAACACTGGTATGCATATATCTACTCATGTTCTGGCTTGTATTTCTTGTGGATACATAACAAGTATATATATAAGGTATTCCTATTTCTAACTTTCTGAGGAAGTGCCATACTGTTTTCCAGAGTGGTTGACCATTTTACAGTCCCACAAGCAATTAGGAGGTTCCCAATCTCTCCACACCCTCACAGTATTTGTTGTCCTCTGCGCTTCTGAACTTTCGTTTCATATTTTAGGTATTTGTTTCTTTTCATTTTATTCCTTTGTCAACTTGGCCAGGAACCAATTTCTAGTCTTACTAATTCTATTTTTTTTCCTCCCTGTTTTCTAATTCATTTATTTATGTTCTGGTCTTTATAATTTCCTTTCTTCTGGAAATGTGTACACTTTATGTTGCTCCTTTTAAAGTCTGTTTCGAGTGGTTGGGTTAATTACTGATTTTGGCCCTTTCCTCTTTAACAGGTGAATTTATTGCTATAAAGTCTCCTCTGAGTACTGCATTTACTGTGTCCCATGGTTTTGGTATGTTGTATTTACATTCTTATTTGATTTGAAGAAACTGAGGTGCTGCAGAATAAGCACTGAACTGTAAGGTTGATCTGAACCACCAGCCACTCCTTGGAAACCCTACCCAGGGTCACTATGAGTCAGAATTAACTCAATGGCACTTAGTGACATTACCCAATAGTTTTTACGTAAGATGTTATTCAGTTTCCATGTATTTAATTTTTTCCTCGCTCTTTATGTTATCGATTTCTAGTTTTGTTAACACTCTGATCAGAGAAGATGCTTTGTTATTATTTTGATGTTTTTTAATTTGTTGAGGCTTGCTTTGTATCCTAAAACTATTACTATAATAGAGTTATTTCTCTTTTTGCATGTTGAACCTCTGTATTTTAAGTCATTGGGTACACAAACATTATGGTGATGTTCTGTTGGTTGATTGAGCCTTCAATCATTATATAATGTGTTGTCTCCAATGGATTTTTTTTAATGTTTTATTGTGAATTATATGATAGTTTACATGTCTCCAATGGATTTTAAAGTCTATTTTATCAGTGATTGTTATTGCCACTCTTATTTGCTTGATTACAGTTTTTTCATCCTTTGATTTTCAACTTATTTGTGTTTTTGTGTCTAAGATGTCTTTGTCTCTGGTAGGTGACATATTGATGGGTCATGCTTTTTAAAACCACTCTGTTACTCTGTCTCTTGGGTGGTAGATTTATACCATTCACATGCAGAGTGGTTATCAAAAGGTGTATTATTGCCACTTTGTGTTATTTTGGTGGTTTTAACCATTTCTTTGCTCTATTTTCTGTTCCACTTAAAGTTCTTTTGGTCTGTGGATTTTCTTCATATCATTTATTGTTGGTTTTGTGTTTACTGAGCCTTTTTTTTCTTCTTTTTTTTTGGAGTGAAATTAATGTTCCTTGTGCTTACTCTAAAATTTACCTCTAACTTTCAAAGTTAAAAAATCTGTTATGCCTTGATTTGTCTTGACTTCCTCTCCATAGAGAAGTTCTTTAACTATACCATTTATTCCCCTTTTTTGTTTTGAACTTGTCAGTATTTACAGATTGACATTTATAGTTCCCTCTTTTCTATACTGCAGATTTATTTTACTTTCGGAAATTCTTTGGATTGGTGGATGATGTTATTTTGTGTCTTGATCTGAGGTTGTTGTCAGATGTGTTGGTTCTCTGTCTGAAGGATTCCTTTTAATATTTCTTATAAGGTTGGCCTGGTTTTTAAAATTCCCTTCATTTATGTTTATCTGGTAATGTATTCCTTAGATCTGGTCTATGTTCTGCTCACCTTGCTTCAGTCCGGGTATGCTTCTGTTTCCTGTTGGGGATTCTGTGAAGTTGCCTTCCTCCTATGCTCACCTGGAATAATTGCTTATTTGTCTCAAAATGGCCACACTGTGCACATAGGGCATCTCCATTCCTATCTCTCCTTGTTTGCTGTTTTCATTCGTCTCTTTCTCTAATCCATGTTTGATCTAATTCTCTATTTTTTCACTTGACACTCAGGATTCCAGGATTGTCATCTATATCACTTGGTTTCTCAGGTCTGTTAGAGGGATGGCATACTGTGTCTAAGACATCACATTAGACCTTGACGATCAAGTACAAAATAATAACGAAGTATGATTTCAAAGTTACCATGAGAACTTATGGATAAGCACTGGACTACAAGGTCAGTTTGAATTTCAAGGACAGTGATTCAAATTCACCAGCCACTCCTCCGAAACCTTATGTAGGGTTGCTTTAAGTCAGAATCGACTCAACGGCACTTAACAACAACAACGAGAACTTATGAGAACTTTTTATTAACTTAATAAAGAAAAATTTAAATCATTTAACTATATCAATAATGTTACATACATCACTACATATGTATATGACAATAAAAATGTTCATTCATTTCAACAGAATGTTTCTTTAAATGTCTGTACGATTCTAATGTACCTTATTACAAGCTAGCTTACTATGTATGAACATTAGTGATGGTTGCATCACATGATTGGTGTAATTGGTTTTATTGATTAGTGCATGTGAAAAATGCTGAACTGGCAATGTTGTATTCACTAAATCTTTACAATTAAAAAAAGACACATTAAAAATAGTGATATAACGTTAAAAAAGTTTACTCATTACTCATTAAAAGATTACTTTTCCTGAAATCTGGCTTTAATTATTCCATTTTCCTGCTCAAAATCCTCTCCCACTAGAAGATAAAGTTCAAATTTCTTAGTCTAGTACATTTAACATTCTTGGGGATATGCCTTCCTTCCATTACTACTTCCTATTATTGTTCTTTCTACTTTACGCTTCAGGTAAAACTACTCTCTAAAATGGATCTGTAACGGGAAAATTATAGATGCATTTTTCAGCAGTTAGAAAAGAAAGCGTTGTGATATCATTGGAATAAAACTAAATGTGCTGTCCTCCTCTAAAAACAAACAAAACCTACTCCTTATTCCTAAATGTGGAGTCCTGGCCTGGCACTGCAGGTTAATGCACTGAACCTCAAGGTTGATTTGAACCACAAGGTCTCGGAAACCCTATACAGGGTCACTTTGAGTCAGAACAGACTTGACAGCACTTAACATCACCAACAACATTCCTAAATACAATCCCTTCTTCACTACAAACTTAACACTACACACACTAGTATGCTAAAATATAGCTGATGACTTTACGTGCATTTTCTAGTGGGCTAGCATGCTTAAGGCTAATCAAAACACAGACTGCGTTCAAGAATGTACTTTTAAACATTCTAAAGTAAGACATTTGAAAATATTGGCACTATGATCTCTACTGCAACGAAAGTTCTTTATCTACAGAACTTTAACATAGCTGTTGGCAGTGTTCCACGAAGCAAATATAAGATTGAGCAAATCCAAATGGCAATCTAAGTCACAGTTCAAGGTTTTAAAATAAAGTACAAAGATCTAGCTCTGAAATCACAAATATTTAATGTAAAGAATTAAGTATGTCTGAGATATAAAACAATTTTTAGAGATATAATGCGGAGTGCAATCTGCTTAAATGTCACTAAAGTGAATATTCCTATTCATAACTCCTTACTAGAATTACTATGTATTGGTGGTGGTGATGGTATGCCGTGGAGTCAGTTCTGACTCAGCAACCCTGTACAGGGTTTCCAAGGCTAGAAATCTTTACAGCAACAGAAAGCCTCATCTTTCTCCCGCAGAACGACTGGTAGTTTCAAACTGCTGACCTTAGGGTTAGCAGCATGACTTGTAACCACTATGCTACCAGAACTCCCTTACAATGTAGTTGTTGTTAATCAAGTTGGTTCTGACCCATAGCAACCCTAACAGCTGGTAAGCTTGAACTGCTGATGTTGCAGTTCAAACGACTTTGCAGTCTAGCACATTAACCCATAGCGCTACACCAGGACTACTTACTATGTAATAGAACAAGCAAAAAATGTAAAAGACCTCTGAGCAGCACAAATAGCTGTAGAGCTAGTTATCCTTATTTTATATTTTATTTCTAACAGGCTCATGAATTTATTTCCAAGTCCACAGTCAATCTGGAGAAACAAATTTGGTGCTGGGAGGCTGCCTACAAATGCTGGGGGTGGGGCGGGGGAAGTGGAAGTTGCCAGTCTAACAGCAAATCAAGAGGGGAAATATGGAAAAGTGAATGGGGAAAAAAAAACCCAAACTCACAAAGTAGAGCAATCTCAGACTATTTAGCAAGAAGGGTGAAAGTTCCTAAAAAATCACAGCAACATGCAAGCCACCACAGAACAACAAACTGACAGAGGAGTGGTAGAATGACTTCATTATATATAAGACAAATTATCATGATGTGAAATTTTACTTATCAAGTCAATTATCTATGTTCCTTAGTTTGTTAATTTGTGATAGCATTTATAAAGACTTTTATTTGAAAGTTTTGATTCTTTAGATAATGCTCAATTCTTTATAAAATTCAATTGTTGGAATACTCCATTTCTCCTAGGCAGTTGTTGTTGTTATGTGCCATGGAGTTGATTCCAACTCAGAGCGACCCTGTACAGGGTTTCCGAGACTGTAAATCTTTATAGGAGCAGAAAGCCTCATCTTTCTCCCACAGAACAGCTGATAGTTTCGAACTGCTGACCATGAGATTTAGCAGCCCAATTCGTAACCACTACACTACCAGAGAGCTCCTTAGAGGGTGAAGATTTTACTGTTTATACCAAAATCTTCTGCGTCTTCTTTATTAAAGCAATTATCAGCATTTATGGACTAATATAACCTTACTTTAGATAACACGTGACAACAGTAAGCAGCAGAAAACTCCCACACTTAGTTACACACGCTTCCCTCTAATTTTAAATGACTTTTTTTAAGGTTCTTAAATCAGAGACACTAAATATTTATAAACCAACAATTTAAAAAATTAAATGGCATGTTCACTCCAAATACTCACAGCTAATTTTAATTTAAGTGTTTTAATTTTGGTGAACTCTTGTAAGCTAATTCCTGTACCACTAAACAGGGCATTGCATTTACCATTATTGACATCACTTCTTTGTCACCACTACTTCTCTTTTATCAATGATGGCATTGATGTAATGACCTGAACTGGTATCATTCTCGAAAAATCATTTTACAAAACAATCTAGAAAAGCTCACAGGGTATTAAAGTTATACTAGCTATAAAGTGACAGCAGAAATTGATCTTATTTCTAGCTAATTATGCATCTATCACTCATCAAGAAGTTTACAATTCAATTGAACAACATTTAAATAAAGTGTATTATCTTTAGTCCTCGTGTGGATAAGCACTGGACTGCTAAGCACAATGTGTGCAGTTCAAATCCATCAGCTGCTCTTCAGAAAATTTACACATGGTGGATCACTGTGAGTTGAAACCATCTAGACAGTACTTAACACCAAATCTTCACTTGGTTGTTATATTAAGATTTGCCATCTTTGATACAAAATGATGCCTCTGAACCTGGCATGTATTAACCTGCATGATGATAGATTTGCACTCATTTGTCATGTTTAACTGACCTTTAATTATAAGCAGATCTGAAAGATCTTAAAGGAGCTCTGGTAGCGTAGTGGTTACAAATCGGGCTGCTAATCTCAGGGTCAGCAGTTCGAAACTACCAGCTGTTCAGGGAGAGAAAAAGGAGGCTGTCTGGTCCCATAAAGATTTACAGCCTAGGAAACCCTTTGTAGGGTTACTATGTGTCGGAACCGACCCCATGGTATTTAACAATAACATAGGCTCTTGGAATACTGGTGTGGCGCTGGAGGATAGCAATGGACTGCAAGGTTGGTGGTTCAAACTCACAACTGCTAATCAGAAAGCCTATATGAAACTGCTGAGCTGGAACCAACTCGATGACACTTAACAACAATGGGCTCTTACAACATTCTGGCATTCCAATAAGCAAAACTCACCAGAAACTACAATGCCTACCTCTGAATTCCAGCGGTAGTGTATGGTGGAGTGGGTTCCGACTCATAGCAACCCTGCACAGGGTTTCTGAAGCTGTAAATCTTAGGAGCAGAAAGCCTCAGTTTTCTGCAGAACGACTGGTAACTTCGAACTGCTGACCTTGAAGTTAGCAGCCTGACTTGGAACCACTATGCTACCAGTGCTCCTTGGAATTCCATTAAGATACTTAAAAAATATATTAACAAAACCCTTTGGTGGGTAAGCCTATTCATTTAGGATCTTAGTGTCTTCCAACTCACCACCAAAAGAGAAATTTGGCTAAATCCCTCACATTCAAAATGGTTAAATAGCTTTTAGATAAGTAATCTCATCCATTTGGTGCTATTTTCCTACCAGTCACATATCTATTTCTAGATTGGAACTCAGAAACATTCAGAAATTAGTTATTCTCTAAAAATTACCATAAATCAATATAAACAGAAAACTGATACACCAGCGATTTTATTGATTTAAAGTTACATAAAAATAACTTTACCAGAAAAACATGCTAATTCTTCACAGCTGTTCCCTAAAAGAAATGGCCGACTAAAAGTTCAAAGGTTTTTTCCTTATCTACACAAAACAGTTATTAAAATCTTATCTGGGAAAAAAATTAATTTCATCCTGAGAAATGACAATGCATTTCAGCCTACTTGAAGTGGATGTTTGCATTAAACGACTCAGGAACTTGAGGTCAGGTTTATAAGATACACAGTACTTAAAATGTTCTTGTTAGATTTTCACATTTCCAACAAAATCTGCTAGTCAAAGGGGTCCTATCTTCAAATGCCTTTTTTTTTTTTTTTTAACAAGATGACTAATATTCCTTTTCTTAAGCCTTTGAAGACAAAGAAAGAGAAATATAGCACCTGCCTGCATTATTTGCAGAATATTATCTAAAGGTCTCCAAGCAGACAGAGACCCAGGAAAACAGTATACCACAGTATCAGGAGCAGTATTTGTAGTAGTATTGTATGTAATAATAGGTAATTATATTTTTACTGATTTATCTTCTAAATCTCTGAAGAGAATACAGCAGTAGAGAGAGAACTTGGCGTTTAGCAATGCACCACCAATCAATTTCTCAGGGGGAAGCATCTGGAAGGGACAATGGAGACAGGGGACAAACGAAGCAAAAGGAAAAGATGGCCAAGGTCAGGAGCGAACGCATTTGATTGACAAGTGATAAATAAATTCATTTCCAGTCTACGTATGCTCAGAAAGTGCAAACGGGAGAGTGGTTAAAAGGAATCAATGTTTCTTATTTGGGGTAGAAAGGATTAAAAAAAAAACAAAATCTCTTGTTATTCTCCAAAAAATGTAAGTTAACTAAACTCTAACAATGACAAAACAGTGATTATCCAATGACTTGTCACAGAAATCTTTGCCCAGCTTTTGCGGCCACAGACTGACTAGTGGTTGACGGCTAAATAGGAAATGCAAGTGCCTGGCCCCCTCCCCCACCCTGCCTTGTGCTTTTCCGTTTCCTATCTCGAGAGGTCGTCAAATCAAAAAGGGAGAGGGAGAAGCATCAATACCCCCAAACCAGGTTTTCTGTTGTTATTGTTATTTAAAATTCTGCAGGAGTGTGAAACTCTTGTTCCACCTACTTTTATTTCGTCATTAGTATTCATGATAAAGTACTAGGTTTTCAATCCCCACGTCTTTCCTTCCACAGGAGACACCACCACTCTAACCAGCAACCGACCTAAACTGCCATGAGGTTACGAGATGAAACTCCTTCAGAACTCATCCATCCTAACCAGAGAAAATTCCCTTTTCCCGACACCCTTCAGCACCACCCCTTCCTTGGGGATAAGCAAACAAATAAACAAAACACAAGAAAACAACTTAAAGTACCAACAAGCAGACGCAAAACCGCAGGCCGGCTCGCCCACTGAAGGCAATATCCCCAGTCGCCTGCACACCCAGGGATTCAGGAAATACAGACAGGCCGACTCTACGCGTCCAGTGGAAGGGTGAGTCCGCACCTCACACATCCACAAGTCCTAGGGAAAGGAAGGCAATGCCGCAAACGAGAACGACAACTGCTAAGAGACCGGAAAAACCTGCCCATAAGGCAAGGGGTCGTGCGGAACGGAGCCGCCCCTGGTTCGGCCGCCTAGACTAAGCCGGGAAGCCCTGGACAGGCTGGGGTCGTCGCCCCCGTCCCTTGGACCCACGTCCGGCTCGTAGAGGTTTCCGGCCTCCTCGGCCTCGGCCTCCGCCTGGAACTCACCGTCAGGCCGGTGCCCAGCACGATCACGTCGTACTCCTCATTCATGGCGGGGACAGGGAAAGAATGAAAGATAAGAAAAAAGGAGAAAGCGCAGGGATACTGCAGTGCGAAGGGGGTTATGTATCAGTCCTAAAGCGGCAGTGGAAGAGCTCAGGCCGATCTCTGGACCAAAGAGAAAAAGGAAGACAGGAGAGGCAAAATGGAGCTGAGAAGGAGGCGAACCCGCCCGCCACCTCAGACGGTAAAAGAAGAGCCGGGAAGGGAGGGGAAAAGAGAAGGAAGGGAAGGGAGGGGGAGAGAGGCGGGGCGGGCAACCAGAGCCCTCCGCTGTCTGGGGGCGGGACTTAGAGAGAGGTGCAGCGCAGGGCTATCAATCACACTTCTTCTTCTCTCTTATTGGTTATTTTCCCATCACTCGCCCCACTTTCTTCTCCCACTTCACGCGAGAAGAGGTTGGGGCGTGTACGGCTTAGATTCCTGTAGCCCGCCGGGTTCCTTGCCACCGTGGTTGTGGGGCGGAGGCGGTGACCAATCTCCGTTGACGATGATGTGGGAAGGAAGTATGGCATGAAGCTAAAGATGGGCTGTCAGTTTGACTATCGCAACTTCTGTGGGAACTCAGTCGCATCTAAAGTTTCTAAGTCGTACTGCCACCTTTGGACTTTGAGCTGGTACACGCCGACTCGTGTTTGCGGCTGCCACGTGGGATTCGGGAAGGGGGTGAGGGAAGGACTGGACCCAGCAGCAGTGCCTGGAAAAGTGCTGGCACTCTGTTAGCTGCTTGTGCAAGGACTGCGGACTGAGGAAAACCCGTTTCCCAGTACTGCAGACCCTACTCGACCGTGTCTCACGGAGTTGAAGCTTCTTTACTTTGCGTGGCTTGGGATTACTGACTGAGAATGTTACGTAATGTGGCGTGACACTCGCTGTTGCCAATGGACTAGATGGGCTGGTAGGACTTTAGAGCTGCCGCTGAGCGTGTGCTCCAAACGTTCAGCTAACCCAACTTCCGGATGCTTGCGCACTGGCCGCAGTTGATATTGTTTACGATAAAAGTATTAGTAACTTTTTTTTTTTTTTTCCTGTCCTGACTTTTTTCAGGGACAAACGTAGCGTAGTGGTTACGAATCTGGCTGTGAACCTCAAGATCAGCAGTTCGAAACTACCAGCTGTTCCGCGGGAGAAAGATGAGGCGTTCTGCTCCCATAAAGATTTACAGCCTCGGAAACCCTGTGCAGGGTCGCTATGAGTCGGAACCGACTCCACGGCACTTAACAACAACAAGAACATATCTGAAGAAGTTCAGAAATCACCTGTTCTCTCATTTCCTGCCTTATGTCTTTCTTGCTTTGGATGCATTCTCTATACCCATGTGCGGCCTTAGGAAATTTGGAAGAAGGGAAAAAAACCTTAATTTGGAAAGAAAAAATAATACCTCTTAAAGGGAGGGAGTCCTGGTGTGGCGCTGTGGGTTAATGCGCCAGACTGCAAAGCTGTTTGAACTGCAAGGTCGGTAGTTCAAGCTCACCAGCCGCTCCTTGGAAACCCTACACAGTGTCGCTATGGGTCGGAACCGAGTCCACGGCACTTCACAACAACAACAGTATAAAGGGAAGGGAAAAATTGATTTGGAAGCAGATCTGTACCTACTGAGAGCTGTGGCTTAAGCCAGCTATAAAAATAGTGGCTGACAAGTGTACCTGAGGGTTTAACATGGCAGAAGCGATACCCTTTGCCCTTCTTTTTTCTACACACACACACCCACACACTTTTCTTTTTCTTTAATAAATTCTCTTTCGACTTTCTGGCCTTGGGTTTGACGAAAGAGATTTAAGCAGAGGCTTATGTTCTTTTAACCGAAAGAGAATAAACCCTGAGATTACTAGACAAGAAGCCTTCCAGGCAAGTGGTTTCCCTAAAGGGAAAACACATGTTAAACATGTTTTTAGCCTGCCATAGGGCTGTATACTTAGTAGCCAATTGTTGCTGCTAAGTATCGTTGAGTAGGTTCCTACTCATAGCGACCTTATCTATAGAGGATTTCCAAGGAGCGGGTGGTGAGCTTGAACCACCGACCTTGCGATTCAAACCAACTTTGCAGTCCAGAGCATTAACCTGCCGCGCCCCAATAATGACGCAGTTATTTCCTTAAGGAAGTCCTGGTGAAGTGCTGTAGGATAAGCCCTGGACCGTAGTTGTTGTTAAGTGCCGTCGAATCGGTTCCCACCCATAGCGACCCTATACAGGGTTTCTGAGGCTGTAAATCTTTACAGGAGCAGAAAGCCTCATCTTTCTCCCGTGGAGTAGCTGGTAGTTTCGAACTGTTGACCTTGCGGTTCACAGCCCGATTCGTAACCACTACGCTACTTGAATTGCTGTATATATGCCCCAGCCGTTCCTCGGAAACTATACAGTGTCAGTGAGTCGGCACAAATTTCCTTCGAGTTTTTCTGTCACATTGAGCTTGATAAAGAGCTGTGCAACATGAATCTTAAATTTCTGCATGCTTTAATTACTCAGATTCAGGAAAGAATGCAACAATGTTTACGTTGTTTTTTTACCCCATAAAGACATATGACAGATCTTTTGGGTATGAGGAAGAAGAAAGCAGCTATATTTACATACAAACGTTAATTGAATTTTATAAATATCAACTGCCAAGTTTATTAGACTACTGACTTTTCTTTTGACTAAAGAGATGATGCCTTAAGAAGGTCCTATTGTTGCTCTATCTGTTCAAATAAATACCTTTATTTTCCAACCGATTTAAAATATTGACCTTTTTTTTTTTTTTTAAATTAAACTAGCAATGACAATAAAGAACCTTTGGGCTCTGGAAATTGAGGCTTTTAAAGGATATCAGCTGAATTATATTATCTTTTAAATGAAGAATAAATATTTCATTAGTATTCTGATAGCATTAACTGAAAAAACAATTGTTTTGAAATAACAGAATTGAATTTAAGGCTATTAAGACTCCTCTTGCCCTGAAGTTTACTTTTATTTTGTTGGCAGTACAGGTCTTATAGGAGTCCCTGGGTGGAGCAAATAGTTAGTGTGTTTGGCTGCTAATGGAAAAGCTGGAGGTTCAAGTCCTTCCAGAGGCACCTTGTGTGAAAAGTCTGGTAATCTACTTGTGAAAATCCAGCCATTGTAAACCCGATGGAGCATAGTTGTATTCTGGCACACATAGGGTCACCATGAGTAGGAGTTGAGTCAACGACAACTGGTTTACAGGTCCTGTAAAAGCAGAAAAACAAAAAAACAGGTTGACTCCATCCCAAATTATTCTGTACTTGTTCTTAGCTCTTCTACCCCCATCTATTTCAGTGATGAAAACAAATGTATTTATGATGAAGTGACTTGAAAGCCACTAATTGATTGGCTCAGTGTATCACAGACCACACATGACAGTTCCTGTTAGACTGAAACTTTACATTTAAGGGAAGTAGGTTGGTTGATGGAGAGGAATAGAAACATCAGTCTTAAAAATATGTCTAATCTTTACACAAAGCAAGAACCCTGTGAGGGTCTAATTTACACCTGGGGGTACTTGAGAATAAGTACTTACTGATCTGTTTCTTTTAAGTCTCCATCTGTACTTTACAAAGGAAGAGACTTTGAATCTAAGGAAAGAGATAATTAGAGTGAGCCTTAGAGCAGGCCATTTTACTCTCACCTGGACCACAGCAACCATTTCCTAAATGGTTTTCCTGCCATTTTTATTCCTTTCTTTGCCCATTATCTTTGTGAAATGTTAGTCAGGTTGTGTTCATACTTCCACATATTTTTTGTATTTACAATAAAATACAAATTCCTTAAGCTGGTCTACAAAGTATTGTTTAACAGAACTTCTGCATTGCTATACTCCTTGCTAACTACCCTCCAAACACAATCATCTTTCAGTTCCTAGATTCTGGTCAGACTTTTAACCACCTGGTCAGTATCTAAATTTGAACTCTTGCTGGTCCCATAACTACCAAACCTAACTTAGCCCTCCTACGCTTCTTCATATAGCCAGCTCTTTCTACTTGCTTAGGTTTCAGTTTAAAAATCATCCTTGACTACCATCTGAGGGAGATGCCCCTCAAACATTATTCCCTTTCATTGCTTTTATCAAAATGGTCATTATTCACTAGTTTTTTTGTCTCTCCTCCAATTAGAAAGTAAATTCCACTAGGCAGGGATCCTTCAGCACCACAGCTTAGACTCCTAACATCTAGAACAGTGTTGGATGGCCTCTAAGAGGAGGCTTTAAAAAGTTTGTGGAAATGAAGTGTATAATTTATTAAATGTGGAACTGATGATCTGTTCTATAAACCTTCACTGAATTCACAATAGAAAGTTTAAAAAAAAAAGTTTGTAGAAAAATGGAATTAATAATAAAGGAGCTCTGGTAGCGTAGTGGTTGTGGTTACGAAATGGGCTGCGAACCTCAAGTTCAGCAGTTCGAAACTACCAGCTGTTCCGTGGGAGAAAGATGAGGCTTTCTGTTCCCATAAAGATTTACAGCCTCGGAAACCCTGTACAGGGTCACTATGAGTCAGAACCGACTCCATGGCACATAACAACAACAAATAGAAGAAACCTGAAAGTTGATTCCTTTAACTCTGCAAGGACTAAAAGTACCCGATATTTTTGAAAAGCGCAACTTTTCTTATATCAAAACATACTAACATTGATATTCACAAGGGTCTTACTGCCATTGAGTAGATTCTAACTCATAACAACCCTATAGAGCAAAATAGAACTGCTCCATGGGGTTTCCAAGGCTGTAATCTCCATGGGGTTTCCAAGGCTGAAATGGTTAATGTTCAACCATTTCAAGAGATACCATATGAACAAGAGCCAATGATACTCAGAGAGGAAGTCCAAAGTGCATTGAAAGAAGTGGCAAAG
>NW_006408568.1:13413164-13434919 GCF_000296735.1 Chrysochloris asiatica
TCTTTCTCCCCCAGAGCAGCTAGTGGGTTTGAACAACCGACCTTTCAGTCAATAGCTGAACACTTAACCACTGTGCCATAAAACATATATGTTTATCTGAGGTGGGAAATTTCCATTTGAAAGGACAAACAGCCTGAACAAGAACAACAGAAGATACTTCTTGGCAGGAAAAGTACAAAACAATAACGGCAGTCTGACTGATTACTACAAGAACAAGCAAGTTACTCATCCAGGAGACATCAAGGCACGTGGTGAGGACCCATCAGGGGAAACCCCCTTCCAAGACTAAGACTCAATGGGAATACACAAGCAGACATGCGCTCTGATTCGTGACCATGTTCGTCACCGATAAGGGGAAGTGAGGAAAAAACAGCAGTGAAGCTGCAAGCTAAGCCATACAACAGTCAATAGACTCCTGTGAACCCAGGTGGAGACCTGGTTGGCCAGCAGTTTGGCAAGACCTGGGAACTCTTTGGCCCAGAGTCAGTGACATAGCCACAGAGGACTAGAGGGGAGCGTGAAGAGTCCAGCTGTTAAAAGAGAGGGCATATGCATAACAACACCCACACTTGCAGATAATACCCACTTGACTTGGCTTCAATGACTGGATGATCAGAGCTCAACTGGAAGAAGAAAGAAGAGGAAAAAAAAAGAGTAATCTGATACAATTTGATGAACTTGACCTACACCTATGGTTGCAGTAGCTCAAAAGAGGGAACAAATCTTTACAGTGAGGATCATTCCCACCCCTTCCATATACAGAGTAGACAGGGATGGGCAACTTGGACATTGGCTACGCAAAATGGGAGGCTACAAAGGCAAGAAATGACTGGCTAACAAGCTTTCAAGAGGGAGCCTAGATCCAGAGGGCATGGAGGACGGTAGAATCTCCACTGTTCTGGGCGAGACTAATGAAAGGAGATGGGGATAGGTCCCCTGTGGTACACTGGTGAATAATTGTTATCAGGACTGACTTCGAGGGTTGGAAAGTAAAGCTGGATGGTTTGTAGCAAAAGGAGGGGAGTCATTGACTTTGCAGTCCAGGAGCAGAGGTCCCTGAAACCATCAAGGGAGAAGAGTGGAGTGTGAGACACTACCCAGAGAAGCAGTAATGGAGGCAGAGACAATGATGTGGAGAGATGGAGTGGCTGGGGACTCTAGACCCAGAGAGGGAGAGGGGCTGTGTGCTGATGACCGGTGGGTCAGGGGGGGTGGGGGAGAGGGCAGAGGGCAGGCTTGCAGGGTATATATACCCTTTGGTTGGTTGATGATGCATGAAGGGTATTGTAACCATGGCAATTAAACGATATACGATAGGATGAATGTAAAGCTAATGTTCTCCCATGTAAACTATCACATAATTCATGATAAAACATTAAAAAATTTATGTATGCATGTGTTTAGAACATGGATAGCACATACTGAAGAGAAAAAATGAGGTACCTAGAATTTTGTTTTAATCTTCTAGTTTATGCTGTATAATTTACCCATCCCCATCTTCTCACAAAGGAGCTCTGGTAGCATAGTGGTTATGAATCGGGCTGTGAACCTTAAGGTCAGCAGTTCGAAACTGCCAGCCACTCCTCTGGAGAAAGATGAGGCTTTCTGCTCCTGTAAAGATTAACAGCTTTGGAAACCCTGTACAGGGTCGCTATGGGTCGGAACTGCCTCGACGGCACTTAACAACAACAATCCTCTCACAAACTGCATCTGGCTCACTGTCTCCAGCTCAGCAGAGACTGGCTCCACTCTGCTCAGACCAGAATTCTCCATATCATCCTTGAAAATGTGATTTGCCAACTTTCAGCCCCTATGATACAGAGAAAAGCAGTACTGGATAGTCAACAGACAGATGACTAGTATAGCTGCTCTAAACGTTTTGAGTTCTTTGAACTTGATAAACTCTTAAACCTTCTGGACCTTTCCTGTCTGCCTGGAAAATTCTTCCTGTAACCTTCTATTGGACTTTCCTTTCTCCTACTTGCTTGAAGTCTCAGTATAAATGCTACTTCTTAGAATTATCTTCTCTTGTGACTACAGTCTGGATTAAATCCCTCTATTCTAGGTTTCCATCTCTTGTTAGGTGCCATCTTAGGTTTCTTCTCTCTGGAGAAGGACATTATTCTTGGTAAAGGAGAGGGTTGGTAACAAAGGGGATGCTCCTAAATGAAATGGATTGACACAGAGCTACAATGATGGCAACAACTGGAGAATTGCACGGGACCAGACAGTGTTTCCTTCTGTTATGCTTAGGTAGTTGTGAGCCAGAAACAACATAATGGCTGTGGTGTGGCACTGTAGGATAAGCTCAGGACTGCAAGGTTGGTTTGAACCACAAGGTCAGCAGTTTAAATTCACCAGCCACTCCTCGGAAACCCTATACTGGGTTGCCACCTAACAGCAACAACAACCCCACACATCTGTTAGTTTGTCATATTGTGATGGTTTGCATGTTACTGTGATGCTGGAAGCTATGTTACTGGTGTTTCAAATACCAACAGGGTCACCCATAGTGGACAGGTTTCAGTGAAGCTCCCAGACTAAGAACAGACTAGAAAAAAGGGGTAGGATGTCTACTTCTGAGGAGTTAACCACCGAAAACCATATGAATAGCAGTGAAACATTGTATATAATCGTGTCAAAGAAGATTTGAGGTGCTTGCTGATGGAGAGCAAAGAAAACAGTCTTTAGTATGGATTACAACTTAATGTAATTAAAAAAAAATCATCACAACTGGCACAGTAACAGCATCATGATAAACAGAGAAAAGATTGAAGTTGTCAAGGACTTCATTTTAAACAATCAATACTCATGGAAGCAGTAGTCCAATCAACCGACACATTGCATTAGGCGAATCTGCTACAAAAAGATCTCGTTAAAGTGTTAAAGAGCAAAGATGTCACTGAGGACGATACCTGACCCAAGTCATGATATTTTCAACTACCTCGTATGCATGTGAAAGCTAGAAAAAAATAAGGAAGATGAATTTACATTGTGGTGTTTTAGACTATTGAAAGACCATGGACTGCCAGAATAACAAACAAATTTATCTTGGCAGAAGTGCAGCCAGAATGCTCTTTACAACTGAGGATTAGAAAGCTTTTTCTCATGTGTTTTAGACCTACCAGGAGGGACTACTACCTGGTGAAGGACATCACAGATGGTAAAGTAGAGGGTCAGTGAAAAAGAGGAAAACTTCTGACAGGATGTCACAGAGGCAGCAGCAATGGGCTCACACATAACAATTGTGAGGATGGAGCAGGACCAGGCAGTGTTTCATTCTGTTGTAGCAACTAGACAACAACAAACAACAACATTCTTACTAAGTTGTGGACCTCTTAAGGGTACACATTATTAATCTTTTCCCCCTCTTCATTGAGTTCATAGTAACCCAACAGAACCCAATGCCATAGTCAGTTCTGACTCATAATAAGCCTGTGTAGAGTTTGCAAGACTGTGAATCTTTATGGGAGCAGAAAGCCTCAATTATCTCCATGGAGTGGCTGGTGTGTTTGAACTGTTGACCTTATGTTTAGCAGCCCAGTGCTTATCCTACAGTGCCACCATGGCTCCTTAGTTCATAGTTGTTGTGGAGTTGGTTCCAACTCAGTGATTCTGCATAGGATTTCTGAGGAGTAGCTGCTGAGGTTGAACTGCCAACCTTGAGGTTCAAACGGATCTTGCAGTTGGGTGCTTATCCTATGGCAGCACACATGAATAAATATTTAGTTCAGGAATTTTTTTACATAGAAGAAATTTATGATGCTCCTAAATGGTGTATATTGTTGTTGTTAAGTGTCGTCGAGTCAGTTCTGACCCATAGCGACCCTTCAGAGAGTCTTCGAAGAGTGGCTGGTGAGTTTAAACCTCCGGCCTTGTGGTTCAAACCAACTTTGCAATTCAGTGCATTAACACACAGCACTACGCCAGGACCTCAAATGGTGTATAGACCACCAGATAAAAACTATAGTGCATTCTTCCATCTCTACCCCATTATCAAAGCCCCCAAGTGGTCAATGAGTCTTAAATGATTAAGCAAGCATGTATGGATAAGGGGTGTATTCACACACTTCTTTTTCTTTTTAAACTTTTTATTGTGAATTGAGTGAAAATTTACAGAACATCCTAAGTCCCACATTCAACAAATCAGATGCTTTGCTTCATTATGATTGCAATCCCTTTCATGTGCCATCAGTTAACAGTATTTACCTCTATTCACTTTAACTCTTGCATTTTCTCCTGTATCTTCCACTACCTTCATCTTTCTTGTGCCAATCTCCCTCTTGTTGTATATTGCCTTCCCCATCAACCAAGTTAAGATGTGTCTAGTGTGCCTGACCTAAGCCATGGTATTTTCAATAACCTCATATGCATGCGAAAGCTGGACAGTTAATAAGGAAGACCATAGAAGAATTGATACTTTTGAGTTATGGTGTTGGAGGAGAATATTGAAAGTGCCATGGGCTGCCAAAAGAACCAATACATCCGTTTTGAAAGAAGTGCAGTCAGAGTGCTCCTTGGAGGCCAGGATGGCCAAACTTCATCTCTCATACTTCAGACATATTGTCAGGAGGGACCAGTTGCTGAAGAAGGATATCATGTTTGGTAAGGTCAGAGAAAAAGAGGAAGACCCCCAATGAGATGGATTGGCCAAGTGGCAGCATCAATTAACTCAAGCGTGGCAACAGTAGTGAGGTTGGCCCAGGATTGGGCAGTGTTTCGTTCTGCTGTGCATAAGGTCGCTATGAGTCAGTACTGACTCGATGGCACCTAACAACAACAACAAACCCTGTACCCTGTGAATAATTTTTCCTTTTCTCCCACTACTGGTAAACTTCATAGAATGTTCCTTTTAGCAAGAAAATCTTTTCTTTTCACAACAGTGGTCTCATACAATATTGGTCCTTTTGTGATTGACAAATTTCACTCAGAAGTCCTGGTGTAACGCTGCAGGATTAGAACTGGACTGCAAAGTCAGTTTGAACCACAAAGCCAGTGGTTCAAATCCACCAGCTACTCCTTGGAAACCCTATAGAGATCTCTTTGAGCTAGGATTGAACCTTTAACAACAACAATTTCACTCATCATGTTATCCTCCAGGTTCATCCATGTTATTTAGGTGTTTGGCTGATTCATCATTATTTTTCAAAGTTGCATAGTATTCCTTAGTGTGTATAAGCCAAAGTTTGTTTACCCATCCTTTTGTTGATGGACATTTAGGCTGTCTCTATCTTTTTGCTATTATGAATAGTGCCGCAATGAACATGGGGTGCATAGATCTATTGATGTCATGGCTCTCATTTCTTGAGGACATGTACCAAGCAGAGGGATTACTGGGTCATACTGTATTTCTATTTCCAACTTTTTGAGGAAGCACTATACCGCTTGTCATACTGGCTGCACCATTTTACAGTGTAGGAGGGTCCCAATCTCCATATCCTTTCCAGCATTTGTTGTTTTCTGTTTGTTTGTTTTAATTTTGTATCAGTATTGAGTGGGGTTGGATTCACAATATTCTTAGCATTCGAATGAAGAAAAATCTAACTTCCCAGAAGAAATTGAGTATCAGAGACCATTTCAGTGGGTTGCCATCAATCACAACTTCTATGGAATTCCTTTATATAAGGAAACGAAATCAGTACTAACATTGATGATATGCACGGCAAAACAAAATAATATGTTCAAGGGAAATAATTAGCTCAGCTCCATGGAGTGTTTTGTATCTAATTCCTAGTTGTTGGTGGAATGTGACGGGGCTGCGGTATTGTGACAGAGCAGAAGAGCCAGTTCGCCTGATAGACACCATGCAGTCATGGTCTAGATTCCTTGACCCTTTGAAAGTCGTCAACTCAGTCTAACACCTAGTTGAGAGAAGTTGTGGGGAAACAAACAGTATGGTAGTAACAGTTAAGTAGCAACAATTGACAATTTCATTATAGTTATTTGTACAGTCCTGGTGTGGTGCTGTAGGTTATGTACTGGACTGCTAATCTCAAAATTAGTGGTTCAAACCCACCATCTGCTCCTCAAAAGACCAATACAGTGTTACTGTGAGTTGGTACCTGACTTAGTGGTATTTAACAACAGCAAAAGACTAGAATGATTCCAACCTTCCCAAACCTTAATGTTTCTTTTTGTTGTTGTTAAGTGTTCTCGAGTCGGTGCCAACCCATAGCAACCCTGTATAGAATTTCCAATGAGTGGCTGGTGAGCTTGGATCGCTGATCTTGTGGTTCAAACCAAATTTGCAGTCCAGAGCATTAACCCACAGGCCACACAAGGACTCCCAGGTTTCTTAGGTTACTTTAAAATCATTCACTTGAATGTTGTTTATATTAATTGAAGTTGAAGTTGTTTGGGTTGCAATTAGCAGAAATATAATTAACAGGCTAGCTTAAATATAAAAGGGAACGACACCTTGTTGCCATCAAGCAGATTCCAACTCATAGTGAGCCTTTGTTGTTGTTGTTGTTAAGTGCCTTCGAGTCGGTTCTGACCCATAGCGACCCTGTACAGGGTTTCTGAGGGTGTAAATCCTTACAGGAGTAGAAAGCCTCATCTTTCTCCCACAGAGCGACTGGTAGTTTTGAACCACTGACCTTAAGGTTCGCAGCCCAATTCGTAACCACTACGCTACCAGAGCTCCTTATAGTGACCCTTTAGGACAGAGTAAAACTGCTCCAGTGTTGTAATCTTTACAAGAGCAGACTGCCACATCTTTCTTCCAAGGATCAGCTGGTGGGTTTGCAGTGCTAATCTTTCAGTTAGCAGCCAAGCGCTTAACCCACTGCACCACCAGAGATCCCTATTAGGAGGATAACAGACAGACATGTAGTCAAGTCATTAGAAAGAACTGGAATTAGAAATTCTCTGACTTGAACCTCAGCTTCTTAATTATTTTGTCTTTTTATAAATTGACTTTCTCTGCTTCCCTTGGATATAGAGGTTAGATGATAGCTGGCAGCCCCTATCAACTGGATTTTTAATCTCTTTGTTCTAGAGCTCAAACTAGAGCAAGGCTTCCCAACATCAGTACCTTTAACATTTAAGAGCAGATACTTCTTTGCTGTGGGAAGTGTTCTGTACATAGTAGACTGTTCAGCAGCCACCCTGGTCACTATGCTCTAGATGCCAGTAGCACATTTTTTCCCAGTTGAGACAATCAAAATGTCGACACACATTGCTAAATGTCCTCTGTGAACAAAATCATCTCAGTTGAGAACCACCAGACTAGACTGTCTAGCTTTTCATAATTCAGTACCAAATTTCCAGAAGAGATCTTCTGATTGGCTCAGCTTGAGTCTTGCGTGTACAACTTGATCCAGGGGATAGGGCCATATGGCAAGGTCAGGAATCCATACCTGTGGGAAGAATAGTCTGTTTCCAGAAAAGAGGAATGTACAAGTATTCTAATCGGTGTCACTTACAGAAGGCCATAGAAGAATTAATCCATTTGAGTTATGCTGTTGGAGAAGAATATTGAAAGTACCATGGGCTGCCAAAAGAACAAACCAATCTGTGTTGGAAGAAGTACAGACAGAATAGTCCTTGGAAGTCAGGATGGCCAGACTTCATCTCCCATACTTTGGACATATTGTTAGGAGGGATCAGTCCCTGGAGAAGGACATTATGTTTGGGAAAGTGGAGGGTCAGAGAAAAAGAGTAAGACCCCCAATGAGATGAATTGGCACAGTGGCAGCAACAATGGACTCAAACTTAGCAACAATTGTCAGGTTGGCCCAGGACCAGGCAGTGTTTCGTTCTGTTTTGCACAGGGTCCCTATGAATCAGTTCCGACTATGACACCTAACAACAACCCTAGAAATGTACAGTATTCCTAATGGTCTAGTGGAAGTTTTTTGCTCAAGAATATGCTTACTGTATACATTAAGGAGTCTGGTGTGGCACTATAGAATAAGCACTGGACTGCTACTGAAAGGTCAATGGTTCAAACCCACCAGCTGTTCCTTAGAAACCCTACACAGGGTCACTATGAGTCAGAACTGACTTGATTGCACTTAATAACAACACATACATTAAGAAAAATTTAAAGGCAAACAATAAGCATATATGATTTTTTTCTTTATTATTTAGTGTGTCACTGGGCTGGGCCTTCGTGAACTACGTAGATTGGTTCTTATATTCACAGAGTTTACAATTTAGTTCCAGATTGACTTAATTACTAGAATTGTGTAATCCTACTTTAGATTGTCATAAAAAATATTTTTCAAAGTCATTTTACCTTCAACATCTACTTACTATATTTTATTTTAAAGGTTTTAATGTCAGTTTGTTTATACTATTACAGTGTTATTCTACTTGTCAGAAGGGAATGTTAATTTTAGTATTCTTACATCAATAAATGAACAACTGTCCCTGTTTGCTTGGAATAGTTGCAGTTTTGAACACTGAAGCTCAGTTTCCCAAGGCCTTGGAAAAGATCCCAGGGTTAGTCTTGACTCCTACCAGAAGTAAATTAACAAAGTATGAGGCAGAACATCTTGTCTCTTCCCAGATAACAGAGAAATAGGTCATTGCGTTAGCTGACAAATAATATTTCATTATGCAGTGGTTGGTATAGAATGGTTCTTTTAGGTTTAAAATAAACTAGGTTTCTTAATCTCATCCAATCACTTAAAACAATGTAACATGTTAGCAAAGAGTTGGTAGTAACCTAGTTGACCCTTATAAGAGAATGGATAAGTAAAATATGATATATAATGAAATTCTTTGCAGCATTCAGAAGAATTAAGCTACAATATTGCAATATTTGAGAAAGCTCAAAACAATTAAGACAAGTGAGAAACAGAATGAGTCACAGTACAACATCATTGGAAATTTAAAAAACACATCAATACTGTAAATTATTCAAAATACACTTACATTTACAATGCATAAGTGGAAACAATTGTAGAGAATGAGTCAAAAAGTGTTGCTACTGGGATTCCCACTCATACTGGTTTTTTCCTAGTGTTTAAACATGTCTTTGTGATTAAAAAAAAAATGGTTGCAGCAGACAAATTCTCTCATTAATAATACACTTATCTTAATCTCGTTGTTGTTGTTAAATGCCATTGAGTCAATCCCAACTCATAGCGACGCTCTATAGGGTTTCCAAGGAGTGGCTGGTAAGCTTGAACCACCGACCTCGCGTTTCAAACGACTTTGCAGTCTGGCGCATTAGCCCACAACACCACACTAGGACTCCTCTTAATCTCGTTGTTGTTGTTGTTAAGTGCCATTGAGTCGATCCCGAGCCATAGCGACCCTGTGTAGGGTTTCCGAAGAGCAGCTGGCGAGCTTGAACTGCCATCTTGCAGTTCAAACGGCTTCGCAGTCTGGCGCATTAACCCACAGCGCCACACCAAGGCTCCCTTAATCTCGTTGCTGTTGTTGTTGTTAAGTGCCGTCGAGTCTGTTCTGACCCATAGCGACCCTGTACAGGGTTTCCGAGGCTGTAAATCTTTACGGGAGCAGAACGCCTCATCTTTCTCCCGCGGAGCAGCTGGTAGTTTCGAACTGCAGGTCTTAAGGTTCGCAGCCCGATACGTAACCACTACGCTACCAATCTCGTTAGGGTACCTTTTTAAAAAAAAAAAAAAAAAAAAAAAAAGTCCAATCAAAACATTGACTTCCAAGGGGATCTGCTGGACCAGTTAAATGCAATGCAGAGAGGTCAGCTCTGAAGGTTATAATGACTTTGGTGGGGAGAAGGGAGCTCCCAAGGGGTAATCTTGATAGATTTTCTTGACGGTCATAGGAAGATCACAGGACTTATTATGAAGATGTTTAAAGATAATTAAAAACTGCACTGGTGAGAAAGAAACCATGAAAATTGCGCTGAGCAATTTTTTTTCCATCTACCCTACAGCCCTGATCTTGCCCCTTCAGATTTCATTTTGTTCCCAAACTCAAAGAACATTGAAAAGGAACACAATTTGAGTGCCTCCAGAATGCTAAAACTGCCCTTTTGACATGGTGCAAATAAAAAAGTGCAGAATTCTTCAGGGGAGGGTTATAGAGATGTAAACACTGCCTTCAGAAATGTATAGACCTAGACTGTAGTGTGTTTTAAGAAACAGTAGCTTCACCTTTTGGTATTTCTGTTAATAAAGGTTCCTGTGGTTTTGTAGCAATAGTTTTTTGGCTTGCTCTTGTAAGTAAAAGTGGGTGCAGATTCAGGGAAAGGATGGGATTGGAGTAGGGTTTGGGGGAAAACAATAATAAAATCAAAGACTGAAGTTGGAATTGCATTTCACAGCTCAAACACGTGCATTTGTCTTGATTCATTCCCAAAGGTCTGCTAAAATGACATTAATGAATAAAGCAATATTAACCCACATTTAAAGATAACAGAAAAGGAGATTCCGCAGTTGAAAGAAGTTGATGATATTTGGAAAGATGGAAAACAAAGGGTCAAATACGAAGGGGCTTCAGAAAGTTTACAAGAAAATTCCTTTACCTTTTAATCCCAGCTGTCCATGAATTTTTTTTTTTAATGGACAAGATCATCAGCTTTACTTTACAAGATCAATGCTTTGTTTCATATCGATGATTACACTCCCCTCCCTGTAACAAAAGTTATCCTGCTTCCATCCACCCTGTGCCTTCCCTGTTGCATCTTATTTTCCACAAATTAACAAAGCAAAAAATTTGATGTACACATACAAAACAAAAAATATATATTGATTTAAATGTCCAAAGGGCACACTTTGCAAGCCAGTCTCCTGCCCACAGGCACACAGCCTTTCTCAGTCCTTTGGCCTAGAGTCCTCAGTGGCTCTGTCGCTAAACTATCACCTCTGCCACTGTCTCTGCTGTGCCGCTTTCCTAGGTAGGAGCTCATGCTTCATGCATGCTCTTCCTTCTTGATAGTACTGGGATCCTCTGTTCCTGAAATAAAAGATTAACTACTGCCCCCTTTTAGTTACACAACTCTACAATTACAGTTGTGACAATCGTGATTAATCTGATAATTTCTCACAATTGAATCATAAAATCCTATCCCTATCATTCCCTTTTACCACTTCCATTTGGAAAAGAGGAAAACTATTCAGTGGGTATTCTACCTTACCCACCTCATTCTGAAATTAAGCACACTCATGAAAATTTGTAAGCTAACCACTTATATTGTTGTTATTCAATGCTGTCGAGTTATAGTGACCCGGTATAGGGTTTCTGAGGAACAGCTGGTAAATTTGAACCACTGACCTTGCATTTCAAACCGACCTTGTGGTCTAGTGAATTATCCCACAGCATCACACCAGGACTCCCATTTTTGATAGCCAATGCCTTAATTGCCTGTACCTATCAATCCAGTGCACTGAGGAAACAAACTCGGTCCTTGATATTCCATGAGCTTTTTGAAGTCTCCTTGTATAAATGACTGAACAGACCTGAGAAAGCTGAAACCTAATGGCCTGTAGAGAGGTAAAGCAATAAGAAGCTAACTACTTCAAACTTAACCAACCAACCAGTTGACACTGAGTCAAGAGTAGAACTGTATGCCATAGGTTTTCAGTGGCTGATTTTTAGGAAGTAGTTTACTAGGCCCTTCTTTGGTGGCACCTCCTTAGTTTCATCCACTAATCTTTGAGTTAACAACCAAGATTTAATTCTGCTTCTTACTTGTCTCACTTATTAACTGTTTTTGAGTTTAGTCAAATATTGTAACATTATAGCTTAGCACTTTTCAGGGACTCCCTTTAAGACGCAGGACTTCAGAAAAGACCATAGGGCAGCGAGCTCAGATACCTCTGAAGAACAGGTTGTGAGTTGGGTGGAATTAGAACTGGTTGAAAGTATGTATAAGGGGCAGCCTAGTCCTAGTCCTAGTCCTAGATCTCCTCCTGTAGTTACCCTCAACCCCAGCCCCACTCTTTACTCAACAAAAGGCTGACTTTTGTTCAAACTCTCAAGAGTTTGAATCAGAAAAGGTTTGGCACTGCAGGCACAGGCTGAAAAATCAAAATAACATAAAAACACATGGGAGTCAAGATGACACTTGACAGATGAGAAAACCAAGAAGGAGACCCTCCTTAAAATGGCATAGTAAAAGAGGGAACCTAGATCCAGAAGGCGTGAAGGAAAGTAGAATCTCCACTGAGTAGTATCCAATCTGTCTAGGTGGGGCTGATGAAATGAAATGCAGATGGGTCTCTTGTGATACCATAGTGAATAATTGTTATCAGGACTGATTGTGAGGGTTGGGAATGTAAAGGTAGACATTTTGTAGCAAGGAGGGGAGTGATTAACTTTTCAGTCTAGGAGCAGAGATCCCTGGGACCATCAAGGGAGAAGAGAGGAGAGCGGAACCCTATCCAGAGAAGCAGTGATACCTGAGATGGAGGCAGAGATGATGATGTGGAGAGATGGAGCAGCTGGGAACTTTAGACCCAGAGAGGGAGAGGGGCTGTGTGCTGACTACTGGGGAGGGGGGGGGCAAGCTTGTAGTGTATACCCTTTGGTTGGTTGATGATGCATGGAAGGGATTGTAACCATAACAATGAAACAATAGGATGAATGTAAAACTAATGTTCTCCCATGTAAACTATCACATAATTCACAATAAAACATTAAAAAAATAAAATGCCATAGTAAGTGGAAGCGGCAGCCTGGGTCTCTCTTTTCTCCTCACTGCATTACCCATTTATTTTGGCCAATGTGGCTAGGGGAAATATATGTTGTAACCATGAGGTAGTACATCGGAACCAGCCATACTGCCTCCTATGTTTTTCTATGGCCTAAGGGGTATACCTATTTACTTCAGTAAACTTCCAAAAACACTTTAAAAATGCTGACTTTTTCTCAGCATTGGTTTGTAAAGAGTTATTCTCAGCCAGCCTCCTACACCTCAATCCTCAAATAATTTTACAACTATTGGATTCTAGAAATAAGACTGGAAAGGACTTTGTTGTTGTTAAGTGCTGTGGAGTCAGTTCTGACTAATAGAGACTCTGTATAGAGTTTCCAAGGAGGGGCTGGGGGGCTTGAACTGCCAACCTTGAGGTTAGCAGTCCAGAGCTTATCCTATAGTGCCACATTAGAGTTCCCATTTAATCTTCCCATTCTATGTATGGGTGAAGAAATTTGTGGGTAAGAAAATTTAAATAACATATTGATAAATGAAGGAATCCTGTTGGGGCAATGGTTAAAGCACTCAGTAACTGAAAGTTCAGTAGCTTGAACATACTAGCCACTCCACGGGAGAAAAATGTAAAGATTTATAGCCTTAGAAATCTTATGTGGAAATTTGACTCTGTCCTATAGGATCACTGTGGTGGTGGTGGTGGTAGTGATGTGCCACTGAGTCGATTTTGACTCATGGTAACCCTTTACAGGGTTTCCAAGGCTGGTAGCGTAGTGGTTATGAATCGGGCTGTGAACCGCAAGGTCAGCAGGTCGAAACTACCAGCTGCTCCATGGGAGAAAGATGAGGTTTTCTGCTCTCGTAAAGATTTACAGCCTTGGAAACCCTGTTCAGGGTCGCTATGGGTCGGAACCGACTCGACAGCACTTAACAACAACAACAAATCTTTATGGGAGCAGAAAGCCTCATCTTGCTCCTGAGAAGTGGCTGGTAGATTTGAACTGCTGCCCTTACAGTTAGCAGCCCAGCTCGTAATCAATTACGCTACCAGGGCTCCTTATTAGATCACTATGAGTTAGAATCAATTCAATGGCAGCAGGTTTGGACACGAACCTCTCTAAATCTAATTTTTCTTCCAGTGGAATTTTGTCAACACTGTATATTTTATGTGAAGCCATGTTTTAAGCTCTGAAGATTTCAATTCCGATTTAGAATATTTCTTCAACTGTCAGCTCTGTAGCTTCAGAAACATTCACACATACCAATGAGCTTTATCTTTATTCTGAGGAAGACTAAGCTGACAGGCTTGGCTAACTGGTTTGTGCTCTTCCGTCATTATCTTGTTGCTCTTAAATATAGGTCGCACAGCAAGAAAACAACCAGACTAAAAGTTAAAAATATGTGTTGACTTTTTAAAAAAAGAATTTATTTCATTTCTTGTTGTAGTTGAGATTATACATAGAAGAATACACACCAATTCAATAGTTTCTTTGAGTTGTGTAATATATTGGCTTTTGCACTACTGGTCCTGAGGATGTCTTTTGACAGAATACTTCTCCTGCTGTTCTTAGCAACATTTTTTTATTCACACAAACTTTAGAGCAGAAGTAACTGGTAGAAGACAGGCCAGTGGACCAGCTTGTTTTCATGGAGATTCCCTGGCTGCTAGTTGAAAGGTTGAAGGTTTTAATCCATTTAGAGGTGGCTAGGGAGGAAGACCAAGGAGCTCTGGTAGCATAGTGGTTATGAGTCGGGCTACCAGCCATCCTGCGGCAGAAAAATGAGGCTTTCTGCTCCTGTAAAGATTTACAGGCTCGGAAACCCTATGTATGCAGGGTCACTATGAGTCAGAACCAACCCCACAGCATACCACCAGCACCAGGGAGAAAGACCTGGTGATTTTCTTCTGAAAATCATTCATTGAAAATCTTATGGACACAGTGGGGTTGCCACGAGTCATAGTGGACCGTTTTTGTTGTTGCTTTTTTCAACAAAAGAAAATTCTGTTTTCTCTATTTTTCCCGACATTTTCTCTTGTTTTCCCTCTTCCCTATTTTTCTTGACTTCTTTCAAGACCTTCCTTTCCATAGGTCCCTGTCATCTTTTGGCCTTTTCCCAAACCACTGACATGAAAAGGTATAATTTACCTATGTATGTTGTTTGAAAACATGACATAATTAAGAATTTCCATCCTTTTATCATGAACTTCCCAACTTCCCTCTATCTCCATTCTCCTAGCTCTTTCAAATGGTGTGTTTCCTAAGGAATCCTCTTACCTTTCCAGAGGCTTTGCTCACCTCAATATCAAGAAATCCTCAGGCTGTAGGGTAAAAGTGGCCTGGGATGTGCCTAGCTGTATAAACCTCCTACCATTGAGCCAATTCCATCTCATAGAGATCCTATAGGACAGAATGGAACTGCTCCATAGGGCTTCCAAGACTATAAATCTTAACAGGAACAGACAGTCTCAACTTTCTCCCACAGAACAGCTGGTCGGTTTGACCCACTGACCTTGTGGTTATCAGCCCAGTGTTTAACCCACCACACCTCCAGGGCGCCTCCTAGCTATATAGTAGTATTTCATTCACCTCAATATCCAAATGCCTCCAGGAAAGCTGCATCTTGGTTAAGAAGCTTTATGTGCATATTGGATTTGCTCTTCTGTGGGAAGTACCTGGGTATTCTATGTTGCACAAGGATCTTCCCCTCCCTTTATGTAATACAGGAAATTAATATGACCCAGAACATATCCTACTTGAATTTAGAGACCATTTCAAGAACAGATTTGATGACCAAATACCAAAAGAGTTCTGAAATGTTATCAAGAACATCATAATGGAAGAAAGCAAATGGACATTAAAAAGACAAGAAAGAAAGAAAATACAAAAATGTATGTCAGAACCCCCCACCCCATGGGGTCAAAAGGTACCTAAGTATATGATTGCAAATGGAAAAACGGACAGAAATCAGGTAGTCGCAGTTTTTTTCATTTTCATTTATATGAACTTTTAATATAAATGCAGGGACATAAAGCATTAATGCAAGTACAAATGTTTCAGTGAACAAGTTTCAGCAGTAACTTTGTAACATTTATAAATAAACCTGTTAAAATTTTATAGACAAAAAAAAAAAAGGATGTCAGAAGACACTCTGGAACTTGCTCTCCAGTGTACAGATGCTAAACTAAATGGTAGAAATGAGGAAGTAAAAGAGCTGAGCAGAAACTTCAAAGGGCAGCTCAAGAAGTATTATACTGAAATGTACAAAGACATGGCATTAGAAAACCAAAAGAGGAAAACATGCTCAGCATTTCTCAAGTTGAAATAATTGAAGAAATAAATATCAAAAAAAAAAAAAAAAAACACACGAAAGCCTTATGTCACAGTATTGAATGAAGGTTTCTATGGGCAAACTGGACTCCTGGTGTGGTGCTATGGGATAATGCTCTGCAGTGCTGGTTTGAACCGCAAGATCAGAGGTTCCAGCTCACCAGTTGCTCCTCAGAAACTCTTTACAGGGTCGCTATGGGTCAGAACAGACTCGACAGCACTTAACAACAAAAAACAACAAATGGGCAAAATATTGAATAATGCAGAAAGCATCAAAAGAAGATGAGAGGAATACACAGAATTACTGTACTAAAAGGAAATGGTCGCTGTTCAACCTTTTCAAGAGATACTAAGTTCTTAACATTTCTACAATGTTAGAAAGCTTATATTATAGATCTCAATCTTCAAAAGTCAGGATTATATATTATGTAATTTTTAATTTTAAAAGAACACGTATAATTTAAAAAGAAAGTCAGACAATACTTAAGCATACATGAAGGGGCTTCAAACGTTCGTGGAAAATGGAATGGAAAGATAATGGAATTTTTTCATCAACTTTTTGCAGCCCCTTTATAATGAAAAGGATGTTTTCTACTCCAGATTCCCAGTCTCTCTCCCAACTACTATCACTATCTTGTGTGTTGTTGTTGTTGTTGTTAAGTGCCGTCGAGTCGGTTCTGACCCATAGCGACCGTAGCTTTCCAGAAATAGTTTCCAGAAATAGTCTCTCTCTCTCTCTCTCTATATATATATATATATGCATAAATTTATATGCATGTATATGTGTGCATGGTTAATAAATGGCAACACATTTAACATAATTCTTTTTCCTTTTTTCACTTGACAGTATATTAAAGAGGTTGTTTTGTTTCTGCACATATAGATCTAAGTCATTCTTTTTCACAGTTGCATAGAGTTCTATGCTTTGAACACACTTTTATTTATTTATTTATTTTTAGGTTGTAGGACATATTGTTGTTGTTTTTATGTGCTGTGGAGTTGGTTTCGATTCATAGCGACCCTGTACAGGGTTTCCAAAGCTGTAAATCTTTACGGGAGCAGAAAGTCTCGTCTTTCGCCCGCGGAGCAGCTGGTAGTTTTGAACTGCTGACCTTGCATTTCACAGCCCGATTCGTAACCACTATGCTACCAGAGCTCCATGTATGGAGCTCTGGTAGCATAGTGGTTATGAATATAAAACATAGTGGTTCAAACTGACCTTACAGTCCAGCACATTATCCTGCAGCATTGTGTGTATATGGAGACCTGGTGTGGTGCTGCAGGATAATGTGCTGGATCAAAAGAGAGTTTTAATCACAAGGTCATTTGAATCACTAGATTGATGGTTCAAACCCACCAGCCACTCCTTGGAAACCCTATGCAGGGTCACTATGAGTCGGAACTGACTCAATGGAACTTAACATCAACAATAAGAGGGTAGGAAGGAAACTTAGTGGTGCAGTAGGTTAAGCACTTGACTACTAATCAAAATGCTGGCAATTCGAGTCCATCTAGAGGTACCACAGAAGTCCTGGCAAACTACTTCTAAAAGATCACAACTAATGAAAACCCTATGGAGCACTATGAACAATAAACAAAAAAATCATTAGCGCTCTCAAGTCTTCGTGTGGCACTGTAGGATAAGCAGTAGACTGCCAACCACAAGCTTGGTGGTTCAAACCTACTAGTCATACCTTGAAAACCCTATACATGGTTATTATGAGTCAGAATTAACTCTCCAGCACTTAACAAGAACAATATCAAGAAGATTTAGGGAATGTGGAACTTCATAAAAATGAACAGGGACAGCAAACAGGTGAACAGTAAGAGCAAAAAGCTCCTAGGTGAGGCTGCAGGAACAACAGTCAGGCATGGGCAGATGCCAGGTGGAAGACATCCTTCAAGAAATGTTTCCGTGACCAGTGCTGAGACATGCATGGATCAGAAGAAGGGGTAAGACATTTTTTTCGTCATTTTCTGATCTTTTAGCATATATTTAACATATATAATTATAAGATGTTCTTTTATCACTTACTCTCTAGTCTTTTTTAACTTTGTGTCAAAAGTCAAAAGCTCTTTGGATCAAGAGTCCCTTCGCCCAAGGCTAGGGTTGTGGATACTTTCACTTAGGCCATCATATCAGTATCTACCTCTTCATAGCTGGTTCTGAAATAATTTACATGTGAGTTTGTTTTGTTTTGTTTCAGAAAGCTTCTTTTCTTTGTGGTCACCTGATGCTTTTCCATAACTACTAGCCTGAAACACCATGGCTATTTCCAACTAGAAGGAACAATTTTCCCTTCCAAAGGTTTCTTTGGTGACCAAAGTGCAATTTGAATCTGCTTAGGGAAAGTGAAACTTTTTTTCAAGAATAAATAACTTATAAGCCAAAATGCTGGAAGCAACACTGGCTGTCGGTCCCTTTAGGGATTGCCTCCATTGAAGAGAGGTACCTTGCCCAAGATCACGTCCCTTTCTGGGGCCCATATCCAATGAATGGTTGTTGCAGGGATACAGTGACCTAGGCTTGGCGTCCCTGCTGGGAGCTACTCTGAAGAACTGTATTAACTCTTCACAGCAATCCGTAGGGCTGGCCAAGACTGGGCTTCTCCCTACAATACTGTTCATTCCCTCCCTTCTACAGGTGTTGATCCCATGACACTTCCTAATAAACAAGCTGCCCAATAAACTCCACCTGTGGCAGGGAACTTTCTGCTCACATGCCAAACCATGAGTGGAGCAGTAGTGAAGTCACACAGCCAACTCCAGAAACCCGAGACTAAGTAAGCCAATGGTTTGATCAGAGATGTTCTTGAAACCATTTTAGCAGTTCAAAGTAGTGCTAACCTAATGTTAATTATCAGTACAGGGTGGTCATAGGGTTAATACAAAAAACTATAACATTAAAAAAAAACAAAAAACAAATTCAACAAAACAACATCAAAACCCAAACTAAAGAGAGAGACATGCCCTTCTGCCTCATGTCACCCCCACACTCTACAATTCAAGTCTGAAATCCACAATGAGTACTGGCAGTCCCCTGGGATACAGCCCCCACTTGCCCCTTTAATGCTGTGCAAATTTGTCTTCACTTTGAAATTTGGAATCAGCAAATTCTTACAACAAATTCTCCATCACAATCACCTTCACTTGCTGCACATGCAGTTTTTAAATCATTGAACAAGTTAACAGCCTTTTCTTTATGCTGAACTAAAACCCACTGCTCCTGATGCAAATTCTGATGAGGCAGACATCCTATTTCTTCTGTGGAGTGACTGGTGGGTTTGAACCTCAGATCTTGTGGTTCACAGCCCAGCACTTAACCCATCAGGGCTCCAGCTCATTTTTTCTTGTACTAAAGTAAGGTTAAATAAGAACTACATGGACCTGTTCTGACTTAGTTACAGATTCTTAAAGAGAGAGCAGAACTGACCTCATTCATACCCAGGGACTGCCTGGCACCTTGACATCCACTTATCTCCCCTTTACCACACACACACAGAGACCCCGACATTGCCTCTGTTGCAATGATTGAACCAGAACTGACTAGGCTAGGATGAGTCCCTGACCCAAACTTGGTAGTCAGAGTTTCCCTCTTGCAAACTTGGGTTTATGACTTAAAGATACTTATGAACCCTTTAGGAGCTTTGCTGGGAAGTGATGAGAAGCCAGATCTGCGATGACTGCGTTTAACCACGAATGTGCAGAGCAGGGCTAGGGAGACTGCAGAGAGAGGAGGCGCACAGCCAGAGGCAAGACAGTGAATCTTGGGATATGTGCATTCAGGATAGATTTCCCTGTGGGCTTTGTTACCACATTTTTTATGTGGTTGACATCAGATGAAAGGGAAAAGGAGTCTAAAAAGGACCCTTTAAGGCGTATCTAGGGTAGAACAGGTATGAACATGTGTCTTGTATGCCATGTGTCAGGGGGAAGTCTGCCAACGAGCAGTTTCTATTAGCCATCAATCGCAGTTTCCATTGCCATCAATTTAAAACTAATTGCCATGGGGGCTATTTTCCTACCCCCTGCCCCTGACAACAACTAATTAGCTCTCTCTCACCATTCTTCCTTCATTCAACAGACAATAGATCTTCAAGTCATTTACATCTTTATCTATGCCTTAAATTAAAGAGATTATACTCTAAACAATGAATTTCAGGCATCAGTTGAGAGTGTACTTCCTAAGTGAACTTGAAATTAGAAGTGACTTGCCCCTAATCTAGGAGCAGTCCCCAGTGAAGACAATACAGTGTGAGAATCAGAGTTTTGTTATCTGTAGGTGGGAAGGGCTAGACTCTGATTTCTAAGGTTATTTGTATTTGGGGACTTTGTACCTGAGGTCCTTACAGCCAAGGCTCACTCACATCTGTCCCCAGTGCCTCATACCAGTCAGTGCCTTGCACATTGGATACTTAACAAATATTTGGGTAAATGGATGCATACCATTTGGGTAAATGGATGCATACATAACAAATATTTGGGTAAATGGATCCACTGTGAAATCAGGGGCCAACTTCTATGAGGACAACCACAGGCAGTTCCCTGGAAAGACTTTAAAAATGAGAAATTAAATAAAACTAGAAATTACGACAACATAGTAGGAAATGGACGAGCCCTGGCTTGGCAGTGGTTATGTGCTTGGCTGTTGACTGAGAGGTAGGCAGGTCGGACCCACCAGCTGCTCTGTGGGAGAAAGATGTTTACCGCTGTGAACATTTACAGTGTCTTGGAAACTCTATGGGGCAGTTCTACTCTGTCCTATAGGGTGGTTATTAGTTGGAATCTATTTAATGGTAGTAGGTTTTTTGGTGTTTTTGTTTGGGATTTTTTTTGGAAATTGAGTAGGATGCTCAGTACTGTAGGATGCACTGAATTGCAAAGTCGGTTTAAACCTCAAGGTTTGAACCTTGGAAATGCTATGCAGGGTCACTATGAGTAAGTACTGACTTGGTGGCATTGGAAAACAACAACAGGTGCCACAAAGGTTAAGTACTAGGCTACTGGTGTGGCGCTGTGGGTTAATGCACCAGACTGCAAGGTTGGCGGTTCAAGCTCACCAGTTGCTCCTCGGAAACCCTATACAGGGTTGCTCTGGGTCGGAACCAACTCAACAGCACTTAACAACAAAAACAACTGATCAAAGGATGGCAGTTCAAACTCACCCATGACTCTCTGGAATGAAATCGTCTACTCTTATAAAGATCTGCTCCTATAAAAATTACAGCCTAGACGTTATGGCAGTCCCTAGGTTACGAAGGTCTGACTTACAGACAACTTCTACTTGTCCTTTAATGATATATACAACCCCTACTCTTAACAAGATCTACAATCACCTTCACTTGCTGCGAGGGAGGTTTTAAATCATCGAAAAGGCTTCCAGTCTTCTCTTGCGCTGGTGGGGATTGTATTGCTCCTCAATGTAAAAATGGAGATCCTCAAAACTGTGCTAATAAATAACATCATGATAAATGAAGAAAAGATTGAAGTTGTCAAAGAATATTGTTTTTAAAGCTTTTATTGTGTGTGTATTGAGTGAGAGAAGGCTTACAGGGCAGATCATCAGCCTTACATTCAGCAAATTATAACAATTACAGTCCCCTCCAGGCACGCTTAGCCAACAGTATTTACATCTATTACCTTTTTTTGTTTGTTTGTTTAAATGATGTACAAGTACCACATTGAAAATATGTATTCATTTCAATGTCCAAAGGGCACATTTTTGCAAGCCTGCCCACACTGCATTTCTCAGTCCATGGACCTATAGTCCTTTGCTGCTCTGTCTCTCCATGCCATCGCCTCTGCCACCATCTCTGTTGTCATCTTTCTGGTTAGGA